>NW_009242971.1:4149005-4162785 GCF_000388065.1 Fonticula alba | reverse complement strand
CCCCCCCCCCCCTCGCTGGGAGGTGGCCAGTGCGTGGAGCCTGCATGCCGGCCGTGATCCCTGCCCCCTGCGCTGGGGGGGTTGCGCCGGGCGCGGGAGACAACAATCATCTCGCCCTGGGGCACGCATCATGGCCGCCGGCCCACACGCTCGCTTCCGGGCCCCGGGCCCGCCTTCTCTCCCTCTCTCGGCCCAAGTCCCCACCCCAACCCCTCGCCCCGCCCCCCCCTCTCCGGTTAGCCCCGGGTCCAACGGGCAGAGGCGCGGGGCGGGAGGTTCAGGGGAAGATGAGGGGACAAAGCACCTGGGGATCTGTGCTCTGCGGCCCGGCTGCCCCTCGCCCCCGGGGGAGGCCAGCCGGCCGCGACTCCGCTCCGGCGGGCGGGCCTTGTTTTGGTGCCTCGGCCAAGGGCAACGCTGCGGCAACAGTGTTCGCGGCCGAGCGGGGCGAGCAAACACGCGGGCCAGCGGGCGAGTAACCGGCCAGGGCCGCCGGCCGGCAGGGGGGGGGGGGCGGGGCGGGGCGGCCTGGAGTCTCGGCTACCATCCCGGCCTCCGGACGCACAGCCAGGCGGGCCGGAAAGGGGCACGACGAAGGGGACACGTCCGACTGGGAGACAACGGGGGTTGCTGGCAGGGCGAGCGGACGCGCTAATTGCCTTTCCACAGGGACCAGTCGGCGGCGCATGTATCGCACAGGGTGCCCAGAGAGGGAGGGACTTACGGGGAAGCAGGCTCGCGCAGGGTGCCGGGGTGCCACCCGCGAAACGGGCACCGGCCGAAGCAGAGACCCGCACGGGACGCGTCGGGCGTGGACCCCGGGCTGCGCACCCCCCAACCCACCGGAGCCGCTCGGTCGGCCCCACGCCCAAACAAGCGGGAACCGTTTTTTCCCGCCCCGCTCCGCCCCCGGGCCCCGGGCCCCCCGCAACGCAAACGACGAAAGCCCACCGCTCGCGGCTTCTCCGCCTTCCTCGTTTCCCGAGCAGCCGGCACCGGCGCCGTTCCCAACACCGGCTCGGCCCCAGCTGTCCCTCTCAATGCCAATGGATCACTGCGGCCCACGCCCGGGCGCAAGGCGCGCCGGAGGGCGCGGCAGGCCCGGCGAGAGGCACCACGAGGCCCATCGCGCGGGGGGGGGGGGGGGGGGGGGGGGGGGGGGGGGGGGGGGGGGGCCGGGGGCCCCCCCCGGGGGGGGGGGGGCCCCTTGGGGGGCGGGCCCCCCCCCGGGGGGCCCCCCCCCCCCCGGGGCCCCCCCCCCCCCCCCCCCCCGCCGAGGCCCGCTCTGCCCCGAGCTCGCGGTGCCTGCCGCTGTAGATGCCCCCGCCTGAGCCCGTCCGCACCGGCCCAGAGCTCCTCCTCCTCACGAGGAGAGCGCGAGGGCCACATGGCAGCCTCCCGAAATTGCCACCAACCAAGGGGCAGACTCCATCGCCGCGGGTAGCATGCCCGCCGCACCCCCCCACCCCACCCCCAGGGCGGGGGGGCAAGGAGAAGAAACAGGCCACGCAGGCCAGACAGGCCCAATACCCGGGGAGGCGGGGCACCGGACCCCCCCCCCTCCCCCGGCTGCCGCCTCAAATCCCGCGCAAAGGGCCTGGGCACCGGTCCGGAAGGAAGGGGTTAATCCTCGGTGGGACGGCCAGTGGCAGGAGAGCCGGGGGCAGGGCTGTGCTATTGCTCTCCCCCGGTCTCCCTCCCCCCCCCCCGAGGAGAGGTGGCCGTCACCACACGCCTGGCGCCACCTTGCTGGCCACGCAATATTTGGTCACACTTGCCGCGTCCACCCCGGCGCCCCGCCCCCCGCATATCAAATGCCTCCCCCCCAGACCGCCCGGCCTTGCGCGGCGCCGCACGACGCCGCCACCGCCACGACCGCCGTCACGACCACCGCCACGACCACCGCCACGACCACCGCCACGATCACCGCCACCACGCCGGGCGCCCTCGCCCACGACCCGCGCCCCATGGGGCCGGCGCGGAGACGGTGCTAAACGTGGTCCCTGCCTCTTTATTCCTTCAGCATGCGCCCAGTTTTAGGCGCGCTCTCCGCCCGTCCGGCCAGATGACGGCCACACCGGGAGGGGGGGGGCGGGGATCTCCCCGTGGTCGAGCAAGACACCGATTTGAAGGCCCCCCAGAGAAGCGACCAAAAGAGCGCGGCCGGCCACGCTCCCAGGATGGTGTGCACTGAAGATGTACACATAAAGATTGGCACAACGGCCTGTGAAACACTCGTTTGCCGCTCGGCCTGCATGCGCTTGAACATGCCACGCACACCGCCGACCACGCGCCTGCGCCTCCCTGCACGGCCCTCACTCCGCCCCCGGCCCCCGGGGGGGGGGGGGGGGCCGCACGCCGGTTGCTGATTCCGTGACAGGCCAACCCCGGCCTACCGTGGCCCCCCTGCCTCCCGTCCCGCCCCGGCTGGGCAGGAGCAGCTGGCTCGCGCTTGTCTTGCGGCAGCTTGCACACCCCTGCGGCGATGCCGGCTGCCCCCAGCCCTTGCCCCCGCCTCTCGGCTGCCTATTTTACAGGACAGCGGGCAGGGCAGCTTGCCAGGAAGGCTGGACAACGGCAGCACCGCCTTCTTCCGTCTCCCTGAGGACCGGACGGACTGGGAGACTCGAGCCTGGCCCCTCGCCTCGCCTCCGTCAAGGCGTCCAGCTGCTCGAAGAGGGGCAGGAAGAAAAAGGGGCAAGACGGGCGGGGGCACGGAGGCGGCGAGCGGGTCCAGAGCCCGGGCGCGCCATTTTCCCACCAGGCAAATCACCCCAGTACGGGGTAACCCCCCGAGGGGCGACGCCCCTGCATGAGCCAGCGTGATGCTTCACGGTGGGTGCTGAGAGCTGGTCAGGTGCTTTTTGGACATTGAGTTAATGCTCGTGCCCGCCGGGCCTTCGGTGAGAAAAGCAACAGCCCGCATCACACAACACACGAGAAAGAGGGGCGGACGCAGGAAAGCAGACCCTCGGGGGATGGTTTGCATGCGGTGATTGGACGCTGGCCGCTGTGCTGTAGCCCCCGGAGCAGCAGCTCAACCGGACACATGCCTGATGATACACACTCGCAGAGGAGGACACCAAAAGGGGAAGAGAGAGAGAGGGGAGAGGGGAATCCCATGTCTTTTATTATTCATACATAGGTGTGGCAAAGAGCGGGAAGGGGAGGAAGAAAATGGGTCTACACATGCACCACGACGAAGGGTATGTGCGCGCGCGAGGGAGAGAGAGAGAGAGAGAGAGAGAGAGAGAGAGAGAAGTGCATGCGATTGCTGACACATCTCACCCTACCAAGGGCGAGGGGAGGAAGCTCAATGTGCACATCCATGCAGACGCTCACTCTGGGGTCGCCGCCCTCGCCTCGTCCGACAGCGCAGGAGGGAGTGGGGGGGGGAGGGGGGGAGCGGCATCGCCCGCACACGGGCACCACACCAGCAAGGCAGGCGAGAGGAGGATGTCTGACATGTCGTTCACACGCTCACCCCCGCCCCCCCCCCCCCCCTCCCCACCGCCCCCTGCCCAAGTAAAAACGGGCAAAGGGCGGCACACAGCAAGAGGGGAAATAAGACCAAGCACACGCACAGTGGCCCGACCCGCTGCCTCCTTCTCTTGCTCCGCCGCCTTACTCGCTGGAAACCTTCAGCTTGGCAAAGGCGGTGGCCAGCTCGCAAGCCTTCTCCACAGCGCCCACCTCCGGGCCGGCGCCCTGGGCGGTGGTCTTGCTGCCGCCGGACTTGCCGCCCAGCGCACCATCAACCACATGCGCGGACCAGTCCTTGGCGGACAGGGTGTCAGCCAGGGCGGCCGGGACATTGGCCGCATGCAGAACACGACCCAGGTCCCGATCGACCGACATGAAGAACACACCGACCTTCGGGAACTGGCGCGACAGCTGCGACAGGTGCTTGGCATTGGAGCCCAAATCGAAGACCTCCACCAGGAACTTGTCATCCGGGGTCAGCTTGGCCAGGAGCTCCTCGGCACGCTGGTTGGCAGCCTTCTCCTGGGCCACGCGCACGAGCTTGTCCTGCTCGGCCTGGGCACGCTTGGCCTCGGCGATCTGCGCGCGCAGGGCCTGCTTGCGCACCAGCGACAGCGGGGCCTCAGTCACCTGGGCATCCAGGCCATTGAGAGACCCAACCAGGCTGGCACCGGTGGCATTCTTCACCACATCGGCGATGGCCTGCTGCAGCTGGTCAGCCAGCTCGCCCGCGCGCACGGCCTCCGGACCGGTGACCGCCACCACACGGCGCACACCGCGCGACACGGCCTCCTCCGACAGCAGGACAAAGTCCTGGATATCCGACGACCGGGCAACATGAGTGCCACCGCAGAACTCCACCGAGGCCACGCCCGAGCCGGAAGCCGGGTCGGCCACCAGAGTGGCAATCGGAGTGCCAACCGACAGCACCCGCACCGGGTCCGGGTAGGACTGGCCGAACATGGCCTTGACACCGGCAATCTTCTCGGCATCAACCAGCGGCACATTGTCATAGTAGACCGGCAGGTCGGCGGCGATCTGCTCGCGCACCAGGGCCTCCACCTCGCGGAGCTTCTCCGCCGGCACGGCCTTGCCGAAGCTGAAGTCGAAGCGCAGGCGATCCGGCGCCACCAGCGACCCCTGCTGGTTCACCTCGCCCCCGAGGACCGAAGCCAGGGCATTGTTCAGCAGATGCGTGGCCGTGTGGTTCCGACGAATGGGACGACGACGAGCCGGGTCAAAGGCACAGGACACGGCATCGCCAACGCGCACCACCCCGGTGCTCATGGACACCGTGTGCAGGACAAACCCATTGTACACCTGGACATTCTCCACCTCCAGGACGCCCTCCGATCCGCCGGTCAGATGGATGAGACCGGTGTCGAAGATCTGGCCACCCTGCTCGGCGTAGAAGTTGGTCTGATCCAGAATCAGCCCGAAGAGATCGTGCGTGGCATTGGCATCGAAGGACTCCACAAAGGCACCCCCATGGAAGATGGCCAGCACACGGGCCTCCACCTCGGAGTGGGTGTACTTGAAGGAGTCATCCGTCCGGGGAACGGCCTTCTGGTTGAGCTCGGCAATGGTGTGCACGTCGAGGGCCACCGCCGCACCGGCGGTGCTCTTGGTGCTCTGAGACCGGGCCTTGGCCTCGGCCTCGGCGGCCGCATACCCAGCCAGGTCCACGGTCAGGCCGCGCTCCTCGGCCATGATCTGAGTCAGATCCTTGGGGAAGCCATAGGTGTCATACAGCTTGAAGGCCACCTCACCGGACAGGGTCCCGGCGCTGGTGTTGGCCGGGTTCTCCACCACCTGGGTGAAGAGGCGGATACCGCGATCCAGGGTCCGGCGGAACTGGGCCTCCTCCTCGACCAGGATCTCAATCACGCCGGCCGGGTTCTTCTTCAGCTCCGGGAAAGCATGACCCATCTTGTCCACGACGGCGGTGATGAGGTTCGGGAAGAAGCCGGGCTTGGCACCGAGCTTCTCGTGGGCAAAGCGAATGGCACGGCGCAGGACACGGCGCAGGACATAGCCACGGTCATCCTTGTCGGGAACACCGCCGTCCGACAGCGCGAAGGCCAGGGTGCGGATGTGATCGGCCAGGACACGGTAGGCGGTGTCGATGCCATCGGCATCGTCCTTGCCGTACTTGCCGGAGTAGGGCCGGGCACCGGTGCCCTTCTCGATGGCCTGTGCAGGAGCGGGCGAAGAAACCGGGTGTGGGGAGGTGAGCGAGCGAGCGAGCGGGAAGGAGGAATGGGCGCCAGGCGCACAACATGTGCGCTGACACACATGAGGCATGCAAATGGCCGGCGAAAGACAAAGGGGCGGAAGGGAGGGGGGGGGGGAGGAAAGAGGACGCAGAGAAACCCACCTCAAACAGGTACGAGAAGAGATCGGTGTCGTAGTTGGCGCGGCGGTCCTGCAGGACCGACACCAGGCGCTCGAGACCCATGCCGGTGTCGACCGACTGGGAGGGAAGGCGCTTCAGGGAGCGATCGGCCTCACGGTTGAACTCCATGAACACCAGGTTCCAGATCTCCAGCAGATCGGGGTCATCGGCGTTGACCAGCTCCGGGACCGTGCGACCACCAATGCGGTCGTAGTGGATCTCGGAGCACGGGCCGCAGGGACCGGTGTCACCCATCTCCCAGAAGTTCTCCGACATGCCGAAGGGCAGGACGCGCTCCGGGGCCACACCCTTGGCCAGCCAAAGGTCGCGGGTCTCCAGATCGGCCGGCAGGTTGGCCTCGGCGTCACCACCGAAGTAGGACACGTACAGGCGGTCCTTGTCCAGGCCGAAGACCTCGGTCAGGAGCTCCCAGGCCCAGTTGATGGCGTCAACCTTGAAGTAATCGCCGAAGGACCAGTTGCCCAGCATCTCGAAGAAGGTGTGGTGGTAGGAGTCCTTACCGACATCATCGAGGTCGTTGTGCTTGCCACCAGCGCGGATGCTGCGCGCGGGTGGTCACCCATTGGGAGGGAGGAAGAGAGGGGGGGGGAGGGGATGAGTCAGGGATATGGTGGAGAGGGACGCAACGGGGAGACCGAGAGAGTAGGCACAGCTGGATGATGACAAAATACGCACCACTTCTGGCTGTTGGCAGCGCGCTTGAGACGAGAGAACTCAGAGTTCGGGTCCACAGTGCCCTGGAAGATGGGCTTGAACTGAGGGGCGGCCGCGACAAGGGGGAGGGAGGGGGAGGGGGGCGCGCGGGAGTCACAATGCGGGAGGTCAGGACCGAGCTCGGAGAGGGGCACAGGTGGGCTTCATAGCTGCCAGGGCACAGCGGGGGAGGAGCGGGAGAGGCACGTACCTGGTTCATACCGGCGTTGGTGAACAGCAGGGTCGGGTCATCGTGGGGGATGGTCGACGAGGAGGGGACGAAGGAGTGACCACGCTCCTCAAAGAAGGAGATGAAGGTCTGGCGGACCTTGTCGCCAGTCCACACGGTCTGAGAGCACTCGGTGGAAACCATGGTGATGTAACAGCTACAACACACGGGCGGTATGCAGTAGTGCACGAAGAGTCACTAGGAGGAGGAGGGTAGGAAGTTAGAGGGAGAGAGAGAAGGGGGAGAGAGAGAGAGAGAAGGGAGAGAGAGAGAAGGGAGAGAGAGAGGGAAGGGGGTAGAGAGGGAAGGGGAGGAGTGAGGAAGGCACCTTGAGATGGTGAAACACTTCGTAGTTGGGGGAGAGGCTCGAGGGAGCCATGATCCTGGTATGGCCTCTGAAGAATGGTCCCCCCTCCTGGGACCAGTGTCTTGGACAGCCAGCAGGAGTTGGACCCCGGGCGCGCGTGTGCGAGGGACGTGCCATACATCGGGAGCGGGGCGGGGGATTGCGCACGCCTGGGACGCCCCCGGGGAGAGGTCCTCACACACGCGTCGTCCCTGGGCGGGCCAAGGAGCCAGCCGGCAGGACCCTACACACACAGCCCATCACCACCCTCGGAGGGGGGGGGGGGGGGCGAAGGGGGACGGAACGCAGGCCCCCCCCATGTGAGGGCGCCACGCAACGCTGTGTGATGCGCCCATCAAAAGCCCGAAACCGGCCACCAGAAACCAAGCTCAGGTCTCGGACTGTAGCAGGGCCAAGGACACTGGCTCAGATGTCCAGCACCCTGGTTCCGCAATCTGGCGTTCCGGGCCCAGTGGCCGGGCCCAGCACGCCTCCACTCGCCACCCAACACACACCCGGCAGCCCCATCTCTCCACATGCCCAGCCAGACCGAGGTGGGGGGGGGGGGGGGAGGAAGAGGACGAGGACAGAAATTGACCCAGGCGCTGGAAGTAGTATCCCATCGTCAACATCCGGGCGCGAAGGGGAGAAAATAAGCCCCTGCAAACACAAGGCCCGGGCGGGACGCCTTGAGGCCGTGCCCTGGCCCCGGTAGACCCCCTCTGAACAAGGCGACGGTCATGGATAGATTCCCCGAACCAGACACCTCGCCAAGCAGGAAGGCTCGGGACAGACAAAAAACCCGGCCCGAGGAAGGCAGCACAACGCTCGGCCAGTCCTGCGCATCACTAGCTTTGGCATGCTGCTTCGCCCAGCACCACCCCAACCCCAGAAGCACACTATTGGGAGGTTTTAAATGGCGTTTTATTCCGACGGGCACTGGGTGGCGTGATGCATGTTCTGAGATCTGCCGCAGGTTGCCCTGAGCATGGCGGGGGCCGGGCCGTGGCGGGCCGATCAGCCTGAGGCCCGTCTCCCATTTTCTAAGGGCCCGCCCGCGGCGTGCGGCGGGGGAAGAGCGGACAAGAGAGAACCAACGGCGGGTCGGTGGGGAGAGCCCCGGCAACCAGGCATGCCCAACAAACAGACCCTCCAGCTAGACAAACACCATCCAACGCCGTCCGTGTCGGCCAGCACACTGGCGACACGCCATGTTCGTGGCGCCGCCGGCGCTGCCCGCCTGCCGCTCCGCTGCCCGACTGGCTCTCCCATGCACGGTATCCGGCCACCGCGTGCGGGGAGGGGGGGAAAAAAGGCAAGAAGTAACAACGCAAACACAGGGCGGGAGGGAGGGCGAGACGCATTCGTCTATAGAGTGGAGGAAACCGCCTCCACATGGCCATCTAGTATACAAAAAGGGAGGCATGATTACTCTCCAGCCTCGCCGCAGAGCAGGGAGGCTGCTCCGCACATGGAGAACAAGAGAGGGTATGGCGAGTAGGCCGCTGCGCGCGTGGCAGCGGCGACGACGACAACAACAACGACGACGACGGACAATGCTGTCCCCGACCTTGTGGTGGCCATCAGAGAAAAGGGGAGGGAGACAAGGGGAGTAGACCAGCCCCTCGGGGGTGCACGGACATGTATGCGTATGGGGGGGGAGAGAGGGGGGGGGGGGGGATGCAGTCACCAACAGAAGGGAAGAGCATGCAGGACCGCGCATTTGCACAAGGACAGGAGGAGCTGGCGGTGCGACACACCAGCGGCACTACCGACCGCTCGCGGTCGAGGCAACCGGCCGTGAGAGGGAGTTGGTTGACGAGGAGGCGCCTCCGCCTGTGACGGACCCGTCCACCATCGAAAGATCCATGTCACCGGCTAAGTCCTGAGACTTGAGACCAGCACTGCCGCCATTGGTACTGCTGCCGCTGGGCCCGATGCCGCTGGCCCCGATGCCGCCGCCACCGCCGCCACCGCCCATCATCAGCTGGCGGAAACGCATTTGCAAGGCCATGGCCCTCGAAGAGAGGTCCCGCTCGCCGATGGACGGCCGGATCAACGGGGTCAGCGCCGCGCCGATCGGCACTTCGCGCAAGATGGCCGCATTGTAGGCAAGCGACTCTAGCCGACTGAGAAGCCAGTCAAGTGCGGCGATCGTCGAACCGGCCAGCGCCCCGGCAAAGCCAGTGGGCTCCAGATTGTAGAGGCTCTGCAGGCGCTCGGTCAGCATCTGAGCACGAGCCAACTCGCCGGTGCACTGGCCGAGGGAGGCTGCCATGCCGGCAATCGTGAGAGGACCGGGGTCGCTCGATGAGGAGGCGAAGGAGGCAGCGGAGGTGGGGGATGATGAGGACGGGGGCGTCGGGAGAGATGACGAGGACGATGCCGGCGCCGGCATTCGGGACCGGCTGCCGGCCGGAATTGACCGCGAGTCGCCATCTGGCGACCGGGAGCGTGACCGCCGACGAGATGGATCCGGCCAGTCGCGCACCCGGCCACCATTGACACGTCGCCGCTGGATCGTCCCACCGGCCGACGAGGGAGAGACTGACCGCGACCGCGACCGCGACCGCGAGGTAGATCGCGCTGGACGCCAGTGCCGATGCCTCGAGGGCGACGGCGACCGGGATGGAGATCGTGACCGCGCTCGGTCTCGCTCCCGGCGACTCCGGCTTGGACTCCGGCTCCGGCTCCGACTCCGAGCCCAACTCCGGCCTCGACTCCAGCTCCGGTTCCGGCTGCGGCTGCGGCTCCGGCTCCGGCTACGGCCTCGGCCCCGACCGCGACTCCGGCTTCGGCCGCGACTCCAGCTCCGACTCCGGCTCCGACTCCGGCTCCGGCTTCGGCTCCGGCTGGGGCTCCGGCTCCGACTATCATCGCGGACGCGGCCCCGAGTGGCGGATTTACGCAATCGGCCGCCTTGAGCAATACGCGACGACAGTGGCAGAGTGCCGTGATCACTTTTGCTAGGGCCACCTCCCGCAAGGGGGAAAGGGGCAGACGCAGACCCGGTTTCAGATAGTGAGCCAGGTGCGTGGGGCCTCTGTTGTTGTTGCTGTTGCTGCTGCTGTTGCTGTTGCTGCTGCTGCTGCTGCTGTTGTTGCTGCTGCTGTGGTTGTTGTGCTGGAGAGGAAGACTGACGAGAGGCGGCCTGTGATGTTGACGCAGTCTGGCCAGCAACGCCACCGTGGGCTGGAGGAGATGGCGGCGGCGGCGGCAGGGATGACGGCGAGGAGGCCGGCTCGGCCTTGATAGGCGGCGAGGGGCCCGGGCTCGGAGAGGTCGATGGCAATCCCGTGCCTGTGGCAGGGGTCGGTGAGTCGGCGGGCGGCTGGGCCGATGCCAGCCGGTGCTGCTCGCCATGGCGGCGCATCTTATCCTCGCGCCGATGAAGATAGCGCTGGAGGCGCATCAGCCGGTCCCGGCGACGGAGCTGCTTGGCCTGCTTCTCGCTGGCGATCTCCTCGGGGGACAGGCGCGCCCGGCGCTGGCGTTTGGCCTCGATGCCACGCAGCTGCTCCGGTGTCAGGTCCTGCCGGCTGATCTTCTTGCGAGGCAGCAGAAGCGTGGCCATGCCGCTTGTCAGGCCATCGGGCAGAACGCGCTGTGCCAGCGACAGGATCGATTCCAGGGGCAGGAGCTCGGGCGACTTGGAAATCCGGTGGCTGTCATCGGCCATGGCCGAGGGCAGTTGGGGAGAGGCTGACCCGCGTGGCTATCGGGTTGAAGGGTGCCGGACAGATCGGCCGAGTTGACAGGGTGTTAGATGGGAGGCCGGTGGGGCGGCCCGAGGGGAGGGGAGAGAAAGAAGGAAAGAAAGAAGGAGGGGGAGGCGGATAGAGAATGGGCAGACGGCAAAGCTCGCACCTCGGACTCCGGCAGGGGGGCCTCGACTTTCGGGCGCTTGACGCCGCGAGCGGGGGTATCACCGGCCACGGGCGGCGGACTCCTTTCACGATCAGGATGCGACTCGTCGCGGGATCGAGAAGGGCGAACCCCGGGGGTGCTGGTGGCGACTCGGCGGGCCGTCCCCGGGGGTGGGGGCGAGTCTGCGGAATCCGGCGCCGAGGGAGTAGGACGCTTGCGCCGGAGCACACCGCCCCCGGCGCCGGTTGGCGGCCGCAGGGGCGAATCGGGTCCCGGGGAGTCACCACGCTTGGTGGCGCGCGCTGGGCGTGCTGGCGACGAGGACACCCGTGACCGAGAGTGGGATCGTGAGCGCGACCGCGATCGCGACCGCGAGGGAGAGTGCGACCGAGACCGGCGGCGATGAGGGCGCCCCCCCGGTGACCGCGGGGCTGAGGGGGACCGCGACCGCGACCGCGACCGCGACCGCGACCCCGAGGCTGAGGGTGAGGGTGACCGAGATGACCTTGATGCCGAGCGCCGGCGCCGGCGTTGACGCGAGCGCGACCGCGAGCGCGACCGCGAGCGCGATCGCGAGCGCGAGTGCCTCTCGGACCCGGAATGGCCGCCATCAGCGCTGTCCGAGTCGGATTGCGACCCGAGGCCTCGACACCGGATGCCAAGGAGCGACTCCCGTCGCCGGGCCTCGTCGATGGCGGACTGGAGATTTTTGGGCATTTTCTTCTTCTTGAAGGCGCTCGTGTGCTTGGAGAAGGCTGCCTCAAAGTCGTCCACATGCTCGGCATAGGGAAAGCCACTGACGGTGGGCGCGCGCGCACATAACAGCAACAGCAGCATCACCACCACCACCACCAGAAGCGGGGGGGGGGAGAGAGACAGGGGATAGGGCGCGCATATGAGTAGCCTGCACAATGAGATGGACAGGAGGCGGGATTGCAGAGAAGCAGGGGGGGGGGAGGGGGGGAGCAAACGCACAAGTCATGGGAACCGAAGAAAATCACAGCTACCTTTCGGTGGTCAGCACGGATGTCAGTCCGCACCTGGGGGAAGGAGAGAGGAGGAGGCCCCGAGCGACGGAGAGCCCAGAGGAGAATGGAGGAGACGCATGTAAGGTACAAAGGCAGATTAGTGGGCTGAGCGGGGCAGCGGCATGCAAATGGGGAGGTAAGCGCCGGGGAATGTGGATCGAGAAAGCGCACCTGGGCGGGCCAGTAGCTGTAGTTGTGGACCTTGGCCCAGACGAGGTCGCCATGGTCGAAGCGACGGGACATTCCAGTACGCCCCGTGAGGAGGAGAGGGGGAAGAAGGAAAGGAAGGGATAGCCGCCGCCGCTGCCGCCGCTGCCGCCGCCGCTGCCACGAGGGAAGAGAGAGGGAGGAGGGAGGGAGGCGCGCGCAGACGGGGAGCCGGTGGGCGCCTGAACTCCCAGCCCCCTTGTGCGGTGGGAAAAGACCGTGGCGGGGGTGGGGGGGCTAGGGGTGGGGGTGGGGGAGGCGATCTGCCGCGATGGGACGACCGTCGGCAAAGGAGGAGGAGCGGGAGGAAGGGCGAGGGGCAGGGGAGGAGATGCAAAAGGGGCCCGAGGGGGAGGGGAGGCAAAAGGGGGCCCGGGGGAGGAGGGAAGGGAGAAGCTGGATGCTCGGGGGGATCCAGCGGCCCGGGGCCGAAGGGCGGTCCCAGCTGAATGGGCCCTTCCGGGTGTGTCCGGTGCGCGAGAAAGAGAGAGAGAGAGAGAGAGAGAGAGAGAGAGAGAGGGAGCAAGAAACAGCGGGGCGGGAAAACCAGCGAGAAGGGGCGCGGCTAACGCGCGGGCCGCCAGGCAGGAACCCCCCTCGCCCGCCGGCCCGCCCGGGGGATGTTGGGCGAACAGCCCCCCGGGCGGGTGGGTGGGCGGAGCTGCGGCCCTCCTCCCCTGCCCCCGAGGCTGAGAGCGTGAAGATCCTCGGGCCGGGGCCGCCCCCCCCCCCCCCCCCCCCGATGCCCGCGCGCCCCGGAGAGAAGTAGAGCGCCACCGGCCCCAAGAAGGAGGCCGCGCCGACCGAAGAATAGGATCTAGCTCCAGACCGGGGTGCAGGAGTTCGCGCGTCCGGTTCGAATATCAGGGGGAGCCAAAAGAGGCCTCGCCCGGGTTGCTGGACATTCCCAGGAGGGAGGCGTGGGCCGCCTTTTGCCACCCGTGCGGCGGGGGGGGGGGCAACAAATGTGTGCGCTCCCCCCACATGTAAGAACGGCACCTTGCCTCCGCTCGAAACGAGATAAGCATTACTAAAGGTGGATTTATAATTCGGTCGTGCATATCTCTCCCCCCTCGGCCCAGGAGAGGCCGACAACCGCCGCTCGAACAGGCAAATGGGCATGCCCGCAGGGCATGCGTGTATGTGCCGTGCCCAGGACTGACGGAGGTGGATGCCATTTTCAAATCCGCCCTCCCCCCGCCCCCCCGAAACCACATACCCACGGACGGCGCGGCGCCAGGTTGCGCCCTGCTCCTGATCCTTTCCGCGCTTGGCCTAGGCGCGCGATGAAGCGCGCGCACACACACACATATACACACACGCACGAGCAGGAAGAATATTCTGGGCTTAAGCCCATTGGCATTGCACAGTACGCCTGCCGGAGAAATAGACGGAGAGACGGAGAGACAGAGAGAGAGAGAGAGAGAGAGAGAGAGAGAGAGAGAGAGAGAGAGCAGCCGCACACCGAGGAATACCAGCCAGTCCGCATGTTCGTCCTCTGCCTGCCCCCC
>NW_009242971.1:4145546-4148954 GCF_000388065.1 Fonticula alba | reverse complement strand
GACTGACCCCAATGACAACACGACTGGCCGGGGCGTCCCCCCCCCCCCCCCCCCCCCCGCCCCCCCCCCCCCCCCCCCCCCCACCCCCCCCCCCCCCCCCCCCCCCCCCCTCGCCCGACCCCCTCCGCACACCTCGCCGGATTCCGTTGACCCCAGGGCGGCGGATGTAGCCGGCGCGGACCGGCCCCGCGGGAGCGTCTCCCCCATCCACCACCGACCCAGGGAAGCGGGACCAGCCCCCAGACCACCTCGAAACGCGGGCGGGGCAGGGCCCGGGCCAGGCCAACGGAAATAACGCCCACCGTCAGCCCGTCCGTCTGACTAAAGGCAGGTCTGGGCGGCTGCCCCCCTCCCCCCGGGCTCACCCCACATTGCTGCTGGTGAGACAGAATCCTTCCACCAGGCGCCGACCACGCCGGAGGGCGGCCTTCCCCCCGCCCCTCTCCCCTGTCGCCTGTTGCGGGCCCCTCCCGCGCGTGCCCCCGACCGCGCCACGGCTCACAGCGCCCTTGGCCCCGGCACCCCCCGGCCGGCCCCGGGGCAGATGACACAAACAGGCGCCAATCCTAAACGATTGGGTCATTTCACGTGACATTTCGAGTGTGGTGTGATTATCATGTCGATCGCGATCTCAAGCCCGTCCCGGCAAGAGAAGCCTCTCCCCCGGCGGGCGCTGGCCCGATCGTGCGGGGGGTTCCCCGCTGATGTCCGGGCTTTCTCGGGAGGGGAGGGGAGCGATACCTCCTCCCTCTGCGCCAGACGAGACCCCCGAGAAGCCTTCCTGCCTCGACCGGATCCCCCCAAAGGCCGCGGCAGCCAGGCGTGTATGCATGTGTATTTGATGTGCCCTTCACGGCCGGAGGAAAAGGCCGAAAGCCAGCGGGGGAGGAGGCCTACTCGAAAGAGGGAATTTGGGACCAACTGTAGCCGGACTGCCCGCGCCAGGTGGCGACCGCAATCCACACATGGTAGAATCCAGGAATGAACACCAGTGAACCGAGCACAAAGAGTGGGATGATGCGGTCGTCATGCTGGAGGGAGGTGGGGCTGTCGTAGGGGGGGGGGGGATTATCCGCACCCAAGCGGAGGAGGGAAGAGGGCAAGACAGAAGATCAGCAAGAGCAGGCGAGGCAAGGGGGAAGGTGGACAGGACGCAGGGCGCACCTTCGCATCGCCAAGGTGCCCGGTGAACAGGAGCGAGGCCAGGGTAAGGAGGATGGCCCCGAGCACGAACAGCATGATGGCCACCAAGACCGACTTCCAGGGGATCTACTCCAGCGCATGAATCGGAGGGCGGGGCGGAACGGAGCGGGCGGTGGAGGGGGGCCAATTTCAAGACGGCAGGACGGCAGGACGGCAGGACGGCAGTGGGACGAAGCGGGTGAGGAGAGACAATGCCATGAGCGCCGCCGTGATCGGGCAAGTGGAGCCAGCACGTACCTGGTGATTCGGCCGGTTGAATTGAGCGTCAATAAAGTCGGGATTGGACGTCCGGGACCGGGCGGCGGCGCCAGCAGCAGTGAGGTCGCGCAGGGGGGTGTAGTTCCCGCGGCGAGTGTCTCCGGGGCGCCGCTGGAGGAAACGCCCGAGGGAAGACGAGCTGCCCGGGGGCGAGACGTCCTCCTCATCCAGGGAGTAGCGGCTGCTGGTGGACATGCCGTATTTCGGGAGGGAGCGTGAGGTGGGCGGGGAGGAGAGGGGGGGGGGGGACTAGGGAACAGGACTTGGACAAGCTGGGGAGATCGCGAGCCAGAAGGGCGGGGGCTGATCGGGACAGGCGAGAAAAGTCGAGCGGCATGTGTCGGTCACGTTATGTCGAATAATTGGAACCCCGGCGTTCCGAGTTCCGCCCGCAGGGTTACCGAAGAGGGCAAAAGTCGGCTGTTTATTATTATACAAGACATATATATGTGGTGATTGTTGCTCCATCCCCTTTGCCCCTCCCTAAAGAACCGGGCATATGCAGTATAGCGGCGGCATTAACTCCAGCCCGCATGATGATGAAGGCGTGTGTGGGACCAGGTGCTGTCGGGTACGATGCCCCCCCCCCCCCGCCCCCCTCCCCGGAAGGCTGTCCTAGCGCGGGAACCCGACGTGATGGCGGTCGACGGGGGGTGTCTGGTGGAGGCTGAGGCCAGGGTGTATGAGATGACCATAATGTGCATTTGGAACCCAGGAGGCGGCTCGCCTTCCCGGCCTGTGCGCAGCGTCTCCCCCTGGGGCGGGGCGGCTGAGGCGACGCCCGAGACGGCGGTGCGGACGGGGGTGCGGGCAGGGGCCGGGACAGGGGCGAGAGGCCCGAGGGCGGTGACGCTCGGGCAGGCGGTCGCCCTTCCCTGCTTTCCCGCGCGGACAGGGTTCCGGGGGGCCAGGCGTTTTGTCTCGGCATCTTCTTATCTCGTCCTCGTCGGGGGGGGGCGGGGGGGACGACCCGGCGGGTCTTCCCCGCAGTGGAGTTTGGCGAAAATGTTGGAACCCCCCTAAGTGCACATTGGAACCCCATATTATCTCTTCTTAGTGACATGGGTATTTAAGCATACGATGCCGGTGTCCTTCTCGGTTGGAAAAGTAGCCACACACTCCCCCCTGTTGAGATCGTGATCCCCTATCCTGAGCCCCGCTCTCGTTCCCTCTCCTTTTCCCCAGTCAACCATGTCCTCCGTCCCTGCCCCCGTCCCCGCCGCCGACCACAAGGGCGCTGACAAGAAGCCCGCCGGCAAGACCCCCTCCAAGGTCGCCTCCAAGGCCACCCGTGGTGCCGATGGCAAGCGCAAGCGCCGCACCAGCCGCAAGGAGACCTACTCCTCCTACATCTACCGTGTCCTGAAGCAGGTCCACCCCGAGACCCGCATCGGTACCGATGCCATGGCCATCATGAACTCCTTCGTCAACGACATCTTCGAGCGCATTGCCGATGAGGCCTCCAAGCTGGCCGCCTTCACCAAGCGCTCCACCATCTCTTCTCGTGAGATCCAGACCGCCGTCCGCCTCATCCTCCCCGGTGAGCTCTCCAAGCACGCCGTCTCTGAGGGTGCCAAGGCCGTCGCCAAGTTCTCTTCTCACTCTTAAATGCGCACGCGCGCGCGTCTCCCCCGCCGCGACCGTGTGCATGGATGTTGCTGTCGTATGATTGATCTCCGATTGTGTGTGAGCAAAAAAAAAGAAAAAAAATGCAAAGAATGTTCCGCGCCGTGTCCAGCACACGCGCGCATCCTCTCTCTCCGCACAGGATCTCCTCTTCAGTACTATTCTGCCCTGATGAGTGGACAGTGGACTGCTCTATCGCGTCCCGCTCTTTCTCCTCCTCCTCCCCCCCCCCCTTCCCTTCCCCCGGTGTTTAAAAAACACCACACTTTTAATAATTGAAAATCCCTCTTTCTTGCACATGCCATTCAGGGGAATGGCCCT
>NW_009242971.1:4143802-4145461 GCF_000388065.1 Fonticula alba | reverse complement strand
TCTCCCGCTCCCTTCCCGCCCCCTCGCCCTCTGCCCCTCCCTCCGCCTTTCTTTCGCCCTCTCGGTGTCCAATCCGTGCCCCGGCCGGAGGAGACACCCCCGGACCCCCGCCCCACAGCGAACATGAGTTTCCTCCGCACTGTGATCAGCATCGCCCAGACGGCGCTGAATATCCTCTCCCCCATTGACCAGTTCAAGGAGCACTGGCGAAATGGTCCGCCCCGCTCCGCCCGCCTCTCGATGGCTTTCTCCCCTTTCCTCGCTCCTCCTTGCCGTCCCGCCGCCCCGCCGCCCCGCCGCCCCGCCGCCCCGCCGCCCCGCCGCCCCCCTCTAACACCCTTTCCACAGTCAACAACTACTATCGCTACAACAACGTCAGCGAGGAGGGCGACAATGTTGCCCAACACTACCTGACCGAGGACCTGTCCGAGATGCTGATCATCCTCAAGAAGGAGTGCCTGCCCGACCAAACCCCGACAGCCGGCTCGGCAACCGACCTTGGTGACCTCCCCCCTGGCGCCCTGCCACCCTCGCCGCTGGAGAACATGGTCACCGGACCCTGCCTGGAGTTTGTCATGAGCTCGCAGATGCTCGACTGGCTAACTAAGAAGGCCATCATGGACTCTCCGCGCGGGTACGCCTGTCCGGCACGACACTGTACCCCCCCCCCCTCCCCCCCCTCTCCCCGGCGCCCTTCTGCTGCTAACCATGCCTGTCCGGTTCAGAATGCGTTGTCTTGTCATGGACTTCTTCGCTTCCTTCCTCGGCTGCATTCACGGGCCCCTGCTGCCGGAGGCCGTGCACAAGCCGCTCACCCGGCTACTCGAGGAGTCCAAGCGGGTGTCCCCGAATTACCAGGTCCATGCACCTTTCTCGTTCCCCTGTTCAGCCCATGCATTTCACCCCTACTGACCCTTTGCGGGGGGGGGGGAGGGCCGCTCATGCGTGCTGTCGTGGGCCATCCGTTTTTTTCTCCATGCTCAGCGGTGTTGTTGGTGCGGCGTGGTGTGACACCCACAGGGCCATGGGGGCCCTTGTCCCTCTCTTTTTTTTTTTGGCATATCTCGGATTGTCCATTCGTGGTGGTGCGCGCTCAGGGGCGGCGAGGTGGGCCTCTGAGAGGAGGCAAGGTGGGTGTCGCGGCGTGCCAGGCACACGGCATCGGGCCCACGGGCCGGGAACTGGGGGCCAGATCCCTCCCCCCCTTTGGCATTGTGTGTGTATCGGTGATCGCTCGGTGATGCGCTCGAGGGGGGCCGATCGGCTCAATGCGGCTCGAGAGGGAGTCCGATCCCCCCTCGGCCAGGTTGTCCTTCCCGCGCCCGCCCATGCATGGCAGGCATCAGCCCCACGCCCTGGCGGTGACATGGCTTTCCCTAGCGACTACCCTCCCCCGGGTCCATTTTTTTGGCACGGGATGCATCACGCCGGGCCACATTCCAGAGTCGGCGCTCTCCATTCGCAGATTGGGCCTGGTCAGGTCATCCGCACCTTATTTCGGGCTGAGGATGGGGCTGTGGTGCCGGGCCGTTCTCTCCCTGCCTCCCCTGCTCGGAGGACAAAGGGGGAGGGGGGATGGCCGAGGTGCCGCCGGTAGAGCCAAGGGCGGGCCCCGCCAAAAGCAGGCTGCCCAACTAACCAAGGCAGCCCCCCCCCCCC
>NW_009242971.1:4141614-4143357 GCF_000388065.1 Fonticula alba | reverse complement strand
CCCCCGTCCCCCCTCTCCCAGGCATGAACATTGCCAACGACGTGGTGGCCTGCATACGCGAGCAGCTCTTCGACCTGATCCTGCGCGACACGCTGCTGGTGCAAACATACGAGGAGCGCATCATCACCGCCTCGCTGCATGTGTCCGAGCTGGCGGCCGCCGTGACGGGGTCTGTCCTGGCACACCCCCTGATTGAGGCTCTCTTTGATCACGTCTGTTTTGAGGGAGTGGCCAGTGGCAGCGCGGCCGCCCCGGCCATTGGTCCGCCCCCGGCTTGCACCTGCTGGCAGCACGCCGTCGACCTGGACTCCGAGGCCATGATCTCCGAATCGCAGGCCAACTCCCCGGAGGCCTCGGCCCTGGATTTTGCCTTCATGAGCCCCCTGGCCCTCGCGCAGACGGTATTTACCCGACGCCTGCGCAGCCGCAATCCCCAGGTGGCCGCGGCCACCGTGCGCTTGGTAGACCAGCTCCTTGGCATGTTCAGCTTCTGTGTCCTGGAGCGGCTGATCCTGGCGCCTCCCTGCCCGGCGGCTCGGTTTGGCCAGTGCCAGGGCCGGGCCAATTCCGGCCAGCGCGGGCCCTCCAACGATTCGCTGGCCCCCTCGGCCTCGGTGGACAACTGCCCGGCGTCTCCCTCCTCGCCCTTCCATTTGGCCGCGCCGGATACCTCCTCCAACCTGGAGGAGACCCTGGTCATGGCCGGGCCGAGTCTCCAATCGCAGCTGTGGATTCGTGTGGTCCTGTCCATCTTCCCGGACCTCCTTTCGCAACAGACCTTCCTCACGGAGGTGGCCCAGCACCATGGGTCCCTTCCGGCCGATGAGCATGGGCAAATTTCCCACCCGGCCACCTTCTCCCGGGCCCCGGGCCAGGAGGTCCCCTATGATGACTACTTCCTCGGGGTCTTCGACCTGGAGCAGCGTGTGCGCCACCTTTGGGCCGACAGCCCGTGGGTGGTGAATCCCCTGCCCTCGCGGCTGCAAATCAGCGGCGTGAGCACCGCATCGGGCGAGGCCGCCCCCACCACACCGGTGGCGGCCGATGCTCCCAGCACGCCCTCGCGCGCGGGCCCCCCTGCCCCGTTGACCATCGGCCTGTCGCCAAGTGGCCAGGTGGCCGCGACACCGGCGGTATCGCGTGAGGCTGCCGAGCAGGCGGCGCGCCTGCGCCCGGTCGGGCCCCTGCTGCCGGCGCTGCTATCGCTGCTGAATCGCGCGCCAGACCATTCCCCGGCCATGCTCCTGTCCTTGACCAGCTGCATCAGCCGCATGGCTCTTTACCCGTGGCCCAGTGTCCAGCGGAGCATCTTCGCCCTGACCGGCGACCTGGCCACCGCGCTGGGCGCCCTGCAGGAGCAAGTCCGTGCCTCTCAGGCGGCCGACCCGGCTCAGCGTCTTTCTCCAACACAGCTGGAGCTCATGCTCGATGAGATCGCCATCCCCTCGAGCGGGTTTGGCCTCTCGGGAACCGGGCGTCCGGACGAGCCGCGCACCCTCCTGTCCACCCTTCAGACGTTGGGCAAACTCCTGAGGTACACCTTCGACTTTTGTCCCTTTCATTCACCGGGCAGGGGGCGGGGGGAGGGACAAGAGGGCCCATATGTCCGTTGCATATTTCGTATCTCCACATGTCGCATTCACACATACATGCTTGCATGGCAACCCCTCCGCTTGGCCCTCTCTCCTGTCGCTTGTCAGTGCCCTTGGCGAGCAGGTCCCGAGTCTCCACCGCCGCGTGGCC
>NW_009242971.1:4140627-4141604 GCF_000388065.1 Fonticula alba | reverse complement strand
CTGCTTTCCCCTCTCCCCCCTCCCCCCCTCTCTCCCTCTCTCCCCGCGCCCATAGCCTGACCAAGAGAATGAGAACTCCCCCTCGGCCCAGCTGATCATCTCCTTCCTGAAGCTCTGCAATGCCCTGGCCCGCAAGCTCTCCCGACACCCGGTCCTCACGTCGGTCTTGATCATCCGGACTTCCTCGCTGGGCATCAACCGTGAGCCGTCGCTCGGTACACTGCAGGGGTCTCCAATCGCACCGACCTCGCCCTTCCGCCGGGTTGCAAATGGGGTGCCCCTGGTGGAGTCGATGATCGTCGACGATGTGGCCAACTCTGCCCTGGGCCTTTGCTGCCAGGTGGTTGTGGAGCACATCAATTCCACTGGCAAGCGTGGCCAACTTGCGCGCGAGTCTCTCCTCTCGCTGATTAGTCTGACTTCAGTGCGTGCCTCTCGCTCCCTTCCCCGCGCTTGGTCTCATTAGGATCCACCCATCTGATTGTGTTCTCTCTCCCTCTCTCTCTCCCTCCCCCCCCCTCTCTCTCTCCCTCCCCCCCCCTCTCTCTACCCAACTCCCTACCCATCCCCCTCCCAGGTGCCGGATATCCACCACTTCTTCCGCAATGACCTGATGCTGCCTATGCGCCTAGCTGAGGTGGGCGTGCTGCTTTTCTGTCGCCTCCCCTCGCGCCTGGAGCCCTCCCCCTCTGGCAGCCCCTCACTGGCAGCAGCCAATCGCGCTGGAGCCCCTGCTTCCGATAGCTCGCCCCAGGCGGCCACCGGATCGCCAGGCCTCGGCCCCAGTCTTCCCGGTGCCTCATCCTCGGTGGACTTCATGCTGGATTTGGCTTCCTCGCCACTGCGTGCCTTCATCAGCTACATCCGCTACCTAATTGCCCTTCTCGAGTCGCCGGAGGTGTCCGGTACGTGTACCCCCTTCCTCGATTCGACCTTGTGGCTCAGCTGCTCTCTCCCCCTCCCTCCCTCCCTCCCCC
>NW_009242971.1:4134295-4139132 GCF_000388065.1 Fonticula alba | reverse complement strand
CATGCTTGCATGGCAACCCCTCCGCTTGGCCCTCTCTCCTGTCGCTTGTCAGTGCCCTTGGCGAGCAGGTCCCGAGTCTCCACCGCCGCGTGGCCTCATCTCCCAGGGCCTTCTAGAAGGTACACACACACACACACACACATGCCCGGCAGCACGCGGGTGCCATCATGCGATGTCATTGCGTCCCAGCCCCGCCCCTCTCCCTCCGCATCCCACACTGACTCCCTGCGCGTTTCTCGTGCGAAAAAACTCTCTGAACCCTCCCCAAAAACAACAACAACAACAACAACAACGCCCCACGGAAATTCCCCCTCCCCACAGGCCCCCCGCCCGACGCGTCAGACCATACACATGCCCAGTACCACATCTGCCTTGTCATGGTTATCCTGTCGGAGTTTTGCAAGGAGATCGCCGCCACATATCTCCTGTTGTCCTCGGTGCACTTCAACAATCATCAATAAAATGCGTGCACACTCGCGCGGGCCTGACCCGGTGAGCGGCACCAGGCCAGTGCTTTTTCTTCCTCCCGCGCTCCCTTGCCCCCCCCCCCCCCCCCTCCATCTCCACTCTTTACCCTCCTTCACGGTCGCACGGAAAGCGTGGCCTTACTCACGAGCCTTGCGGTCCAATCCCGGCATGTGTATGCCACCGCCGAGGTGTGCTTTGCTGGCGTGCCCCCTCGTCGGAGAAGGGGAACTCGGTGCCTGTCCTGGACGGTGATTGTGGGCCACGTATGGGTCACATGATGTCAAAGAGAGGAAGCAGCATGACCAGGAGGCACGTGTCGCCAAACACCGGCTCGGTTGGCGTCTCGCTGTTCTTTCTCCCAGCACCGCTCGGAGGGCGAGTTTGTAGGGGGGGCGGGGGGCCTCTGCCTGCCGCTGCCTGGGAGCGGCGTCAAGCCCTCGCCCCCCCCCCCCCCCCTTGCACGGTCGCGCGTTCCGGGCGTGTGTGTGTTTGGGAAGGGCCGGCCCCTGCGATCACCCTCCCGGAGGCGCCTGGGGCACCGGGGCGGCGCAACCGTCGGCCGCACTGGCGGTGTCTGTCCGAGCTTACCGTCGTCCGGCCTCCGCCCCGTCGCCCCGCCGGGTCCCGCTTCCTGTGCAGGTGTGCAGAACGGTGGTTGACACCCATGCTTGCGAGGCCCTTTCGGCATTGTGGCACTCGTGCCCCGGCCCCTTGCGGCGAGCCATGTTTCTGGGCCTTGCGCCCCCCCCCCCCCCCCCCCGCCCCCGCCCTCTGGCGCCTGGGTGTGTGCCAGCTTCCCGGTGGAAAGGGCCGGGACATCTTGCTCATTAATCGACGCCAACCTTTCCCCAGAGGGGAGATGGCCCTGGCGGCATCTGTCCGTGCTGTGGACCCGGGGGCGTGTGCTGTGTGTGCTTGTTTGCTTGAGCCCCTCTTGGGCCGCCAGGGCCGGAGCCCCGGCCTGTCCTGTTGTCCAGCCCCCCTCACAGTCCTCTCCGCCTCCCCTCCCCCTGTTCTTCCTCTTCCTCCTCCTCCTCCTCCTCCTCCTCTTCTTCTTCATCTCTCTTTCCCCCTCTCTTCCTTTCCCCCTCTCTCTCGCCAATCCCTTCGTGCACTCGGGTCCGTCCCCCAGGAAAGTAGGCAACCCCTCTTCCCCCTTCAAGTCATGTCCTACTCCTCGGACGTCCAGATGGTGCCCTCCGGGCAGAGCGCCGACGCTGACCGGCCCTATTTCGAGATCCGCAAGGTTCGAATCCCCCTGTGGCGCATCCCGCGAAATCTGCCTGGCCACTGACTCTACTCCCGTTGTCTGCGCTTCACAGTGGAACGCTGTTGCTCTCTGGTCCTGGGGTATGTCTGTGCCGTGTCCCCTCTCTGCCCCTCTTCGTCGCGGCGTCTGCCCATTGTATTGGCTCTTCGTATTTCCCCTGCCTTTCTGGATGTGTTCCTCCGTCACTAATCGATCTCTCCTTCTGATAAGATCTCGCGATCGAGAACTGCGCCATCTGTCGAAACCACATCATGGATCGCTGTACGCTCCTCCGTCATTTTCTCTTCACTGTGTTCCCTTCGCCATTTTCCTTTCTCCCTTTTCCTTTTTTCTCCCCCCCCCCCCCCCCCCTCCTTGCCCATCCATGCAGGCATTAACTGCCAGGCCCGGCAATCGTCCGCCTCTGGTCCAGGCGACACCCCCGGATCCGGGTCATCCTCCACGGGCGAGACGGAGTGCAGTGTCTCCTGGGGGCAGTGCGGGGTGCGTTGCTTTTGGTGCCTTCTTTAGATGTCCTCGCCGTCCTTTTTCCGTTCTTTTTTTCCTTCCCCCTCCTCCCGCATCTGGCGCACGGCTCTTGCCCTCCGCACCCTGCTGATTGCCCTTTGTTCTCATGTCGCTCCTGTTCTCGCCCCTGCGCAGCACGCCTTCCACTATCACTGCATCAATAAGTGGCTGCGCGCGCGCAATGTCTGCCCGCTTGACAACCGGGAGTGGAGCTACACCAAGTACGTGACGCTCTGCCCCCCCCCCCCCCCCCCCCCCCCCCCTCCTCTCCGTCTCTCCTCCATTCTCCCTCCATCACCATACAAGTGCACGTATGCATGCCAACCTGACACCTCATTTCCTTTCCCCTGTCCGTGCATTGCTCGCCTGCAGGCATTCCCGTTAAAATGGCGTGCACCGACCAGCGCCCAGGAGCACGGGAGTCGCCCATGAATGCGCAATGCCACCTTTCTCCATCGCCCTCCTCCCTCCTGGAGCGGTGTGCGGAGACACCAATATATACATATATATATATACACATGTGTGCTCGAGAAACACATCCCCCTCCTCCCTCTCTCTATCTTCACCCGATGCAGGCGCTGGCGTCCATGTTGCCAGTGGCTTGTGAAACTATACAACAACTCTATTATCGGAGAAAGGGGACAAGGGGGAACACACCGGGCATGCCGGCCAAGGGGAGAGGTGGCCCTGCCTGAGGAGGAAGGGACCAACGGAGCCCAAAGCAGGCGGTATTTACTCGTCGAAGGTGGTGCGCGAGGCAGTCTGGGTCTTGAAAGTATCCTGTTGAGCGTGCGCGCGCATGCACAGGCGCATGTGTAAATGCAGGAAGACCCAAGGGGGAGGGGGAGGGGTTCAAGGTGTTGGTAATCCACCGGGCAAACGCAAAGGAGGCAGGACCAAAATGCAGCAGTTACTCCTTGCCACTGCCCCTTAGTTGAACGTACCAGAGCGCTGAAGGTGAAGTCAACCCCGGCAGCGGCAAGCTTGGCCAGGCGCTTGTTCTCGCGCTCAACCACGCGGTCCAGACGGCGCTGGCGGGCCTCGGCCGACGAGACAGCCACCTCGGCATCGGCCTTGCGCTGGTTGATGGAATCCTTGCGGCGGGGGGCGATCAGAGAGGAGGCACCGCCACGGCGAAGCTTGACCGCCTCGGCCGAGCGGACAGCGCCGCGGAAGGTGTTCCGGTGGAGCTTCTCCTTCTCCACGAAGAAGGCTGGTGGGGAGGGAGTCGGAGAGCGGAGGGGAAGGAAGGCAGCATGCGACATTATGAAAGGCATTAGAGAGGAGGAGGCGCAGGAAAGGAGGAAAGGGCACGCGGCGGTCGGCAACATACCACGGAGCAGACGACCACCGAGCAGGTAGAAATGCATGGAATCGGCCACAATGCGAGCAACCTCGGGAACCTCGAACTCAATCCAGGCGTAGTGGCGGGACTTGCCAGTCTGCGGAAGGGGGGGGGGAGGGGGAATGCAAGAGGGTGTGACAGCATGCCGGGGGGAAGCAGAGGGAGTGTGGAATGAGGGGTCAGAGGGGGGAGGGAGAGAAAAAGAGAGGAAGGAGACTCCGTGCTGGGAGGAGCGACATGCGACGAGAGGTGGGAGAAGGAAGAGGAAAGCATGAAATCCGCGCAGGGATTAGCCCGCCAGTGCGGTGCGCCGACGCACGCGGGGATTCCGCGACAGACGGATGCGAGTGACAGTGCCAAACTGGGAGAAAAAGCCGAACATCTGGGGCTCATAGAAGCCATGCGGGATGCGAGACAGGTAGACGACACCGCGGTCCGGGCGGACAGTGGCGCCGGTGGCCTGGGCGTCGCCCTCCTTGGCGCCATCCTTCTTGGCGCGAGTGTCCAGCATCTCGTTGATGCGCGACCGCAGGAGGGCCAGCTTCTCGGCGCGCGCGCGCGACTCAGCATCATCACCGACACCCATCTCGAAGTCCATGTCGAAGCGAGTCTTGCTGTCGGTCGCGCCGTCGGCCTCCTCCTCGGCCTCGCTACCGGAGTCGTCATCATCCTACGCCGGGCGTGAGGGCCACAAGAGAACGGCGAGACAGGTGCCATTGGTGGGGAGGCGGAGAGAGGGGGGAGGGGAGGGGGATGGATGGGCATGAGTGAGAAAGGGGCCGGGTCGTGGGTATATGCACTTGTGCGCGTTGTTGCTGTGTTGCATGCAGGCAGGAGGGCGGCATCGTGAGAGAAAGCAATGGGGCCGGCTATTCCACGCACAACGAAGGCAGGGGCCGGCTCGTCGTCCTCATCGTCCGAGTCGGAGCCCTCGCCCATGGAGGCGGGCTCCTCATCATCCGAGCCAAGGGAGATGAAGGCGGGGTTGGCGGCGTCATCAGCCTCCTCCTCGGACTCGACCGCATCGCCGAGAGCCTTGGCCGCGGCCAGGGCCTTCTTCACAGGGGCCGACTTCTTGGCGGCCTTCGGGGGGGCGCTCTGGCGGTTGACCACCTTGTTGGCGGCGGCCGAGGCGGGCTTCTTGGCGACCTTGCCGGCGGCGGCCGAGGCGGCAGAAGCCGAGGTGGGGGCCTTGCGCTTCTTGAGCTCGGGAGCGGCGGCCGCCTTGGCGGCAGCAGCGACCTTGG
>NW_009242971.1:4129084-4134159 GCF_000388065.1 Fonticula alba | reverse complement strand
GGGGGGTAGAAACTGCGCAAGGTGGTGAGGATGCAGCGAGGGGGATGGTTCCCGGCGTATGAGTGGCCCAATAATGTCAACAGCAGATTGACCAAGGGGCCGTGGGAGAGGCCCGGGCCCACGCGCACCCTACCGCCCTCGTCAAGGGAATGCGTGCGCCGCGCGGTCCTCTGTCCCAAAGGGAGGTGGTTTCTTGCCGCCGGAACGCCCCCCGTGTCCCCCCCCCCCCCCCCCCCGCTCGACCCGCCTCGTCCTCCTCCCGGCCTCGCGCCTGTGAAAGAAACAAAAATACCGGGCCTGTGCTGGCCATGATGGGGCTTATCCCCCGCACGTCCGGTTGTGGCCCCCGCGCGCACCCTTCCCCCGCCGGTGTCGTGGGCGCTCCTGCACAGGGCTGGGAGACAGGCACACTCGCCGCCCGGGGACCGGCGGGGTCGGGGGCGGGGGCGAAAGGCCACAAGGCGCGAGGAGCCCCACGAGGTCTGAAAATGTTGTCATGTGACGCGGCGCCACCTCCGGTGCCCTTGATCGGCCGTTGGTCGATCGGGCCCCATGCCGGCCCAGGGGCCGGGCAGATTCAAGCCTTCGGGCAGTGTCGGACGTGTGGACCCGGATTTGTCCATTACTTCCCCCCCCCCTTCCCTCCACTGCCTATCTTTTGCCCCTCTTCCACCTACACGTCCCTCGCTCTCCCCCTCGCCACCTGCTGGACCTCCTCGCCACCTACCCCCCGGCATCTGCCGCCTCCCGCTGGTCGACACACAAGGGGCCACAATGAGGGTCCTCCATGTCGCGGAGAAGCCCTCGGTCGCCAAACAGCTGGCCGGCATTTTGGCCCATGCGACAGGCGGCTACCAGACTGTGCGCCTTGCCTTCCAGATCCGGGATTCCGGATGATTATGCCCCACGGCAGATTCCACGAAAGTACAGCTACTCACAGCAGTCGGCGTCCTCTGAAATCCCCCCTCCCCCCTCCCCCCCCCCCCCGGATCTAGCGCACTGGCCCAAGCCAATTCAACTCGAACATGGACTTTGTCTATGACTTCGAGGGCCGGCCCGGGGTCGACATGACCATGACTTCGGTGCTAGGGCATATCACCGAACTGAGCTTCCCGGATGAGGCGCGCTCCTGGCGACACTTTCACCCGGCGGATCTCTTCTACCTGAAGGTGGAGAATCGCATATCTGATGATGACAAAACCCGTCGGGTGTGCAGGAACCTGGAGGCCGAGGCACGCGGTGTGCAGGCGCTCGTCATCTGGACCGATTGCGATCGCGAGGGCGAGTACATCGGCGCGCAGGTGGCCGAGGTGTGCCGCCGGGTGAACCCCTCTTTGC
The DNA here is from genome assembly GCF_000388065.1 of Fonticula alba. Classification (NCBI taxonomy): domain Eukaryota; order Rotosphaerida; family Fonticulaceae; genus Fonticula; species Fonticula alba. The sequence continues at coordinate 4,132,821 of NW_009242971.1, read as the reverse complement.
GCGTTCTCCGGGCGCACTTCTCGTCCATCATCCCGCGGGATATCCACGCGGCCATGCGGCAGTTGCGTAGCCTGGATCGGCGGCTGGCCGATGCGGTGGAAACCCGCACGGAGCTGGACTTGCGCATTGGGGCGGCCTTCACCCGCCTCCAGTCGATCACTCTGCAGTCACGCTTCCCCACGGCCATCAGTGGGGTGGTATCCTATGGGCCATGTCAATTCCCGACCCTTGGCTTTGTGGTGGATCGGCAAGTGCGCATCAGTCACTTTGTGGCGGAGCCCTTCTGGAAGATGGCCCTGCTGCATACGGCACCCGGCGACGGGGCCGGATCCCAGTCGCTGGCTCCTCCGGTGACCACGGCCTTCCGTTGGCGACGCGGGCATCTATTTGATTTGGGCCTGGTTGAGGCGCTCTTCTTTCGGGCCCTTGGCCAGAGCGCCGGTGGTCGAGAGGCCCGGGTGTGTTCGGTCAATGAGCGCCCGGTCAATCGACTGCGACCGCTCCCATTGACCACGGTCGAGATGCAGAAGGTGGCCTCTTCGCGCTTGCGCATCCCCTCGAAGGAGCTGATGGATGTGGCCGAGCGCCTTTACAACATGGGGTACATTTCGTATCCCCGCACGGAAACCGACCAATTTGAACAGGGGTTTGACTTGCGCGGGCTGGCCGAGCGCCTGGGCCAGGCGGATCCCGCTGGCGACCGGTCCACCATCGGTGGCTATGCGCGCTGGCTGCTGGCGCCAAATGGCGGCGGCGGGATCACCTGGCCGCGCGCTGGCCGGAACAATGACCATGCGCATCCGCCCATTCATCCGACTCGGCCGCCGGGGTCGGAGTTTTCCGAGCGCGAGCGCCGAGTTTATGAGCTCGTGACCCGGCGGTTTTTGGCTTGCGTCAGTCAAAATGCCGTGGCCAGTCAAACGACAGTCACTCTGTCCGTCGGCGAGGAGACCTTCACGGCCAGCGGGCTGCAAGTTCGCGAGCGTCACTGGCTCGATGTGTATTACCCCTATGTGACCTGGACCGACCGGGCCATCGGCCATTATGAGCCGGGGACCGTGCTGGAGCCGGACACCTTCTGCCTGGAAAGTGGCCAGACCACCCCGCCAAACAACTTGACCGAGGCGGAGCTCATTGCCCTGATGGATGCCAATGGCATCGGCACGGATGCCACCATCCATGAGCACATCCAGAAGGTCCTCCAACGGGAGTATGTCATCCGCCGGAAGCCGGGCGATCAGCTGGCCCCGAGCAATCTGGGACTGGCTCTTGTTGATGCCTACCACTCGTTGGGGTACCTGCTCGCGAAGCCGCACATGCGCGCGAAGGTACGCCCCCCCCCCCCCCCCCCCCGGGCTCCCCCCCCGTCCCCGCCCTCCCCGCCCTTGTACTAGCCCGACATATATAGCCCTCCAACGAAAAAAGAACACCAACCAAAGACCTATAAACACACAAAACAAAGGCCAAATAATTACACAAACTTTTTTAATTTATCCCACAAAAACCAACTCTACCACAATATAACTCTCTCTCTCACACACACACACGTACACACTCTGGTCCTTCCTCACACCTGGACCTCGAGCAGACTGAGCGAGACATGAAGGCCATTTGTGAGGGACGTGACACCAAGGCCGATGTGATTGCTCGCGAGATCCGCCTGTATCGGGCGATCTTTGACCATGTGTTCGCCGACCGCACGGCCTTGGTCCTATCGGTGAAGAAGCATCTGGATGTGGCGCCCAATCAGCAAAGTGACAGTTTCGTGCGTGCCGCCTGCCCTCTCGCGACCCCTGCCTCCAGTGCCACTGCCCCTCCGGGTGGTCAGCTGCTTGCCGTTTTCCCTTTTTCTTCCCCCCCCCCCCCTCGCTCTTTCCTCTTCCCGGCATCTGACACGCGCGAATGCCATGAATAGGATATGCTTGGGGCCCCGAGCTATTCACGCACCGGCGAGCGCACGGCCCCCCCCTCAAATCTCCCGCCAGTGTGGCGACCACCCGTTGCCGGGGGCGGGACAGGCTTCAATGGCCCAAGCGCCAACCGGCGATCCCTGCCCGACTGGCGCGATTCCAGCGCCCCGATGGGCAAACGCACGCGCCTCGACGGCCCCGACACGCCCACCGGGTCTCGTCCCCAGCAGCACCAGCAGTCGCAGCTGTGTTTTCATTGCCACCAGCCGGGGCATTTCTCCTCCAGTTGCCCCTCGCGGGCTGGCCACACTGCTGGCGGCGGGGGCGGAGCAGGAGGTGGGGTGATTTGCTTCCGGTGCAATAAGCCTGGGCACTTTTCCACCAACTGCCCTGAGGCCGGCGGAGGCCCGCCGCAAAGATCTGCCCTGGGATCCAGAGGTGGTGCCGCTCGCGGCCGTGCCGCGCCCCTCCGGAGGTCGTAGATCCGAGCAGGCAGGTATGCGGGCCGGTGTGCAGGCAGGTGTCCCCCTCCGGATGCCTAAGTAAATAGAAACATAGATGGGCGTGCATGCGCCCCCCCCCCCCCCCCTTCCTTCTCTCCTCCCTCGCCCTGCGTCCCTCCTTCCTTCCTTGCTGGGGATGCTGCTCCCCCGAGGGGCAATTGTATTGGTCGTGGAACCCGGCGCGTGCGTGTTTGTGTGTGTTTGTGTGTGTTTGTGTGTGTTTGTGTGTGTGTGTGTTTGTGTCTGTCTGTCTGTGTGTGTATGTGTGTGTATGTGTGTGTATGTGTGTGTTTGCGTCTGGTTATGTGTATGTGTGCGCGCGCGTGGGTGTGAAACAACAGCATGATTCCTTCGTCAAGACGCCAATGCTGGTGGCAGTTCTTCTGCAGCCGCCCCTCGGTCCTCCGGCCTTTCCTCCGGCACCTCGGCTGGTGCGGCGGCAGGTCGCGCTCGGCAAGACGCCGGCGCGTGGCCATGGAGCGCCCTCCCCGCATGGCGTGGAGTCCTGCTGGAGGGTCGTTCTTCAAAGCGCACAGAGCTGGAATTCAAGAATATAACTGCCACCCGGCCGCCCCGCGCGTGCTCACCGGGTTTGTCGGCGGTCTGTGATCCGCCGGCCCCGAGCCGAGCGGCCGAGGTGCGACGGGACACTCAGGCAGTCGAGTGTGGCCAGGTCAGCTGCGTCGTTTGCCCGTAGCACGGAGGCAGAGGGGAAAGCGTGGACTCACTCTCCGGGCATGATGCGGGAAGCACGCCCTTCGGCGGGTGTGGTGCATTGTTGTGAAATGTGCCATCTTCCTTGGGCATACTTGTCCCCCCTGTTCTGTATAGGGGCCGTAGGGGGGGAGTAAGGTCGGGCCGAGCCAGAGGGGCCCAGGCGGACCCGGTGACTTGCGCGTGCATGGGCGCGCGCGCCCGGGAGCAGGGTGGGGCTGGCCCAGGAAGGGTTTTTTTTCTATTTCGGGGCCCATGTGCGCCCCGCCGCCCTTGCCCCCCCGGGGGGGGGGGGGGGCGGTCTCGGCTGCCGGGGGGGGCGGAGCACGCGGCGCGCCGCCTCCACCCGCTTTACGCGCTGCACGCCCCGGCCCCCGCCGGGCGCACGCTCCCTGTCCCCACTTGTCTTGGTGCAAGACCACCGGGGATTGGGATAGCCCCGGAGATCCCCGCGCGTGAAATGACGTTGGTGCTACTGGCCGCGGCCAGCGACAGATGGTCCTATTGGTAGGCAGATTGTTCGGCGCCCTCGTGGCGCCTGGGTGCGAGGATGTAGCGTGCGGCCGAGTGCACGGCCTTGGGGGCACCCCGGCTTCTCCTGGTCAAGGCG
>NW_009242971.1:4128194-4129074 GCF_000388065.1 Fonticula alba | reverse complement strand
GCACGGCCTTGGGGGCACCCCGGCTTCTCCTGGTCGGGGGGGGGGGGGGGGGGGGGGGGGGGGGGGGGGGGGGGGGGGGGGGGGGGGGGGGGGGGGGGGGGGGGGGGGGGGGGGGGAGCCATTCTCGGTGGGCGGGGTGGCGCCGCCAGGAGACGAAGCCACCGGGGCCGGGGCCGGGTCCAGAATGTTGTCGGACAGCCGGCGCGCCGGCAGGGCAGCTGCTGCCGGTGAGGGCGCCCCGGTGGCCAATCGTGAGCGCTATTAAGACCGCCCCCCCGAGAGCAAATGCCCAATTGCCGAGGTTCCCGGATCCCGCTCGCACCGCTTGGCGGGTTTCCTTCCCTGTCCCCCTTTTTTTGCGCATCTTTTTTGCTCTGATTGCCCACCCCTGCCCACGCACAGACATCGTGCAATTTTCGCTTTCGCGCGCCGGCTGTGTACGTGCATGTGCGCGCGCGCGTGTGTGTGTGTGTGTGTATGTGTCCCCGTCTGAGCGCACACACGCGTATGCACGCACACATACATACCCTCCCCCCCCCCCTGGCCTACATTCATGCGCGCGTTCCCCCCGTCCCCCGAGGCCTCGCCTCTCCCGGGCCCGGCTCCGGGGTGTCATCCGCCGTGCCTCCCTCCTTCGCTGCCCTACTGCATGCGACCATGAGCGCGCACCTATTTCAGGGATGTCCCCCTTCGCCAGTGCCCCGGCTGGGGCCTGCTCTCATCTTCACCGTGACGCCCGGCTCCCCTCCCCAGCTGCACTTTACCTAGAAGTCCGCCAGCCCACTCCCGGACGCTTGGAGAGAACTCCACCCCCCGTGTGCCCCCCCCCGCCCACCCCCCCAAAGAGCTTTATCTCAGCTCTTCCCCCCCTGTCCTCCCC
>NW_009242971.1:4122581-4128184 GCF_000388065.1 Fonticula alba | reverse complement strand
AGCTTTATCTCAGCTCTTCCCCCCCTGTCCTCCCCTCCGCTTGACAGTGCGTCTGCCTCGTGCATTCCCTTGGGATTGTCTCTCCCCCGTCCTCGCTTGCTCGGGGATTTGTCCTCGCCGCTCCTCCTCGCTTGGCCTGGCACTGACATTTCCCCATCCTCGCGCCTCCTTCTCCCGCCCTCTCCTTCTCCCCCTCGGGGCCACCTCCCCCTCCCCCCTCCATGACCATGCACAGACACGCGCAGGCAACACACCATGGTCAAATACATCGTCGTCTCTGGTGGTGTCATCTCCGGCATCGGCAAGGGCATCATCGCATCGTCGACGGCCCTGCTGCTGCGCTCCCTCGGCCTGCATGTGACCGTCCTCAAGGTGGACCCCTACCTGAACATCGACGCCGGCCTGATGAACCCCATCGAGCATGGCGAGGTGTTCGTGCTGGACGATGGCGGCGAGGTTGACCTGGATCTGGGCAACTACGAGCGTTTCCTCGGCGTGACAACCACCCGCAACAACAACATCACCACCGGCAAGGTGTACAACCAGGTCATCGAGAAGGAGGTGCGTCTGATCCTTGGGCTCTCTTCGTGGCATATTGTTTTTGCGCGCATGTGTGTCTGCTGCTTCCTGAGGGGCGTTTCTCTTGCTAATCCCCATGTGCTCCCCGTATGGGCCCGTCCTTACGCGCACATGCATATATGTGCGGGTGTGTCGGGGTCGGGGTCGATCCACGCCTCTCCTCCTTCTCCGGGTGGGGTGTGCTTGCACATTTTCCATGTCCAGCGCCGTGGCGACTACCTCGGCAAGACCGTCCAGGGTGCGCTGGGCTTTGCCCCTTTCCCGGCCGCGGGCTCCCCTCGGGCGTGGCTCTTCTCTGCATGCCACCATGGGACTGACCTTCCGCCGCCCTCTCGTTGCTGGTGAAAAAAAAACAGTCGTTCCCCACATCACCGACGAGATCCAGCAGTGGATCCAGGACGTTTCTAAGGTGGCCGTCGACGGGTCCGGCGTTGAGCCGGACGTCTGTGTGATCGAGCTCGGCGGCACGGTCGGCGACATCGAGAGTGCCCCCTTCGTGGAGGCCATGCGCCAGTTCCAGTTCCGTGTCGGCCGCGAAAACATCTGCTTCATGCATGTGTCCCTTGTGCCGGCCCTCGGTGCGGAGAACGAGCTCAAGACCAAGCCCACGCAGGCCAGCGTGCGCGATCTCCGCGGCCTGGGCCTCATGCCGGACTTTGTGCGTCGATGCCACGGTCGGGCTTCCGATTGTGGCCTTCCCTTTTGGCATCTGCTGGTGGCGGCTGAGCCTGCTTTGTGTGTTGACCTTCCTGACGCGGGTCCCCCCCTCCTCTCTCTCTCTCTCTCTCCCTCCCTCCCTCCCTCTGGGCGCCTCCTTCCGTTCTGTGGTCCCCTGCTCTCGGTTCAGATCATGTGCCGCTCCAAGATCCCGATTGAGCGCTCGATCAAGGAGAAGATCTCCATGTTCTGCAATGTCGGCGTGGACCAGATCATTTCGGTTCCCGACTCGCGGTCCATCTACCATGTGCCGCTGGCTCTGCGCAATGAGGGCCTGGTGACGCAGCTGTGCCTGCGTCTGAACCTGGGCCCGCCGCCGGCCGAGTCGCTGCTGCTGGATCGCTGGTCGCGTTTGAACGCTCGCTTCGACCGGGACATGAGCTCGCCGGCCGTGCGCATTGCCCTGGTCGGCAAGTACACCGAGCTCCGGGATTCCTACATGTCCATCACCAAGTCCCTGGAGCATGCGACCCTGGCTGTGGGCGGTCATCGCCTGGAGATCTCCTGGGTCGAGTCGTCGGACCTGGAGCCGGAGACGGAGATCCGCCAGCCGCTGCGCTACTACGAGGCTTGGCAGCTGGTTTGCGGCTCGGATGGCATCCTGGTGCCGGGCGGCTTCGGTGAGCGTGGCATCGAGGGCATGATCGCCGCGGCCCGCTGGGCTCGTCTCAACCGCCACCCCTTCCTCGGCATCTGCCTGGGGATGCAGCTGGCCGTTGTGGAGTTTGTGCGCAACGTCCTGAAGCTTGAGGGTGCGTATGGCCGTCTTTTCCCCCTTTCTTCATCTTTTCCTGTTCCCACCCAAGCACTGACCCTGATGCGCTCGTGCGTGTATATGTCCCTTCCCCCTCTCCCTCTTCCCCCCCCCCCCCATGCCTGCTTGAACACCACTCACGCAGACGCCCATTCGGAGGAGTTCCGTCCCGAGGCCAAGACCCCGGTCATTGTCCACATGCCCGAGGTGTCCAAGACCAAGCTGGGCGGCGGAATGCGCCTTGGCCGCCGCGAGTCCAAGTTCGTTGTCAGCCAGGAGGAGTCCATCGCCCGGCGCCTGTACGGCAACCAGGAGTCCGTGTTCGAGCGCCACCGCCACCGGTATGAGGTGAACCCGGAGCTGGTGGACCAGATCGAGGCCGCTGGCATGAAGTTCGTTGCCAAGTGCGAGCAGGGCAAGCGCATGGAGATCCTGGAGCTGTCCCATGTTTCGGTGCCGGCCACGCACCTGGACGCGGTGATCCCCCCGTCGGATGCCTTTGCCGCTCGGGCTGCCGCTGCCGCTGAGGCTGCCACTGGCGCGGAGGGGCACTCGCCTGCCGAGGCCTCTGATGCCGTGGCTGCCGCTGCCGCCATCCCCTCGAAGGACGGCGATTCCGTCCCGGAGGTCGTCCTCCCCCACCCCTTCTACGTGGCTACTCAGTTCCATCCGGAGTACCTGTCGCGCCCGCTTGAGCCCTCCCCGGTGTTCGTGGGCCTCATCCTGGCGGCCACCAAGAAGCTGGCCTCCTGGGTTGACGGCGAGGTGGCCCTGGGCTTCGACATCGATAGCCCGGTTCTCTCGCCCGTGAACTAGGTGCCATCGCCCGTGTTGTGCATGCTTCCTAGGGACGTGTGTATGCCCCTCCACACACACACACACATGCACACATATACACACACGCCTGTGCGCATGATGAATATGCATGTGTGCCGAGTCCCCCTCTCGCCTCCATGTACTCCTGCTCTGCTTGGACTTATGCTGCCACCCCCCCCCCCTCTGGTAGTTGTTACAGTGCACACATGGGGCCTTTCACATGCGTATCAGTGTATGTGCATATATGTACCATATGTGCTGTCTCGATCTCCGAAGGGTCCTGGTCGAGTCAGCTGGCAGATGTGTCCTCCTCCCTCCTTCTCCCTCCTCATAGGCGTATAAGTCCATGTCGCCATGTGTGTGTGTGTGTGTGTGTGTGTTGGCATGATATTTCCACCACTTGTGCTGTGCGCGCCTCCGTGGCACGAGGAGACAAAAAAAGACGGCCCTTTCAAATTTCACAATAAATCCAAGACTAGACCACCCCTCTCGTGCGTTGCGTTGGTGTTCAGCCGCCGCCGCCGCTGCCGTGGTCTGAATTGTCCATCTCCCCTTTGTACGACAAGATGGATGCCATTCTATTGCCATATGGCCCCGTGGGTGAGTGCGCCTGTGCGGCGTACGTGCGCCCTCGGCCTCGCGGGATAGGGGGGGGGACAGGGAGGAGGCCGCCGCGCCAGGGGGGCATTGCGGGGGGGGGGGGGGGGGGGGGTCTCCCCACCGGACACGGCCAAATGGTCAGTCCTCGCGGCGCTGGGACCGGTGATGTCCGCCCTGTGCCCCGGCCCGCCGGCGGCCACCGTCGCGCGTCGACTGCGATGACAGCAGCAGCATCAGGATGCGGATGATCTCCTTGATGTGAAGCAACAGCCGGCTGGCCTCGAGCACCGGGTCCGGGGTGGGCTGCCGCATGGTCACGGCCCACTCGTGTCGGCGGGCGATGAACTGCAACTCGGTGAAGAAATATGACACGCTCAGCGTAAGCAGCGCCAGTGGTAGCATGAAGGACATGTAGTGCGAGGAGAAGAGATGCCGCGCAAAGAAGGACCCAAGCAAGGCGAACATCGCCACCGAGGAGCCCTGTTCGATGACTGTGTTTCGACCCCGGCCATGGCACAGGCACAAGGATCGGCGACGGGCCAGGGTGGACAGTAGCGGTTAGTGGCCTTTCCAGCGACATCGCGCGTGGAGGGATGCATGGTGGGAGTCCCACACGCACGACGTGACACCCATGGCGGCAGAGCCAGCAGGTTGCCCTCCGTGGCGGCCACCATGCCGAAGAGAGCACTCTGCAGGAGGAAGACAAATGTGCCGCTGAGGTGGGTTTCATTTTGCCCGCCCGGCCGTGTGTAGCCCCGCCCGAGAGCCAGGAAAGTGTGTGTGAGTAGAAGGGCGGCAAAAAAAAAAGCGGCACCCTCCTCGAGTGAGTGAAGCATGAAAAAAAAAAGCAAGCAGAAGGAGGGGAGGGACCGGCGACCGGACGCACAAAAGCATGCTTGGCTGGTGTGTGAGCGGGGTAATCATGCTGAGGATGCGCGGGCCGAGCATGGCCGACATCAGGCCGATTGTGCCCAGACGCAGGTTCATCCACCCGGCCGGGGTGGTCACCAGTGATGACAGCGACCAGGGCTGGGCCGTGGTGGAGGCTGTGGGACGTTGGCTGGTGGCGCCGCAGTCAGCCGGCCCGGATGGGGCCGACGTCGGGGGCGGTTGCGTCGACCAAGCTTCCGTGAAGAAGGAGCTCAGGTGCGCGCGAAAGCTGGAGGCCGGATCCGGGCCCGGGCCCGAGGCGGCGGAGGCAGCCGCCGCCGCCGCCGCCGCAGCAGCCGGCGGGTCCCCCGTGTCAATGCGTGACCGGCGCCACCGGTAAGCCAGATACAGTTGCAGCACAAAAAGCCCGATGAAAACCATCTGGAAGAGAGGTGTCGGCAGGTGGAGGATGCCGGACAGGATCGGCACATGCAGCATATGCCCGTACACCGTCTCGTAGGCCGTTCGGAGCAGTGGGGTTTGGATGTTGAGGGCCGTCCCGACTGCCACACCAAGGAAGGTGACCGAGACCGTGCGGAAGATCAGCCGGAGATGCTGGCGCAGGTGGGGCGATGGCTCCTGCGTCGGAGGCCACACCGGTGGCCGATTCATGGTTGAATGTGTGTGTGTGTGTGTGTGTGTGTGTGTGTGGAGCACAAGAGGAGAGGCAAAGGGAGCTGTGCGAGGACAGGTAAAGAAGGGTCGACGGTTCGGGGGAGAGGGTGGGGGAGAGGAGGGAGCATTGGCCTACGGACGGGGCCGGCGAGCGCGCGCCTCCAGAGTTCCCTTTGGGTGGGCCGGCCGAGGAAGCGATCTTGCCCAGTGCCCGCAGATGCGCGCCTGAGGAGGGGGCCGGGGCGGGGGGGGGGGGGGGGGGGGCGGGGGGGGGGGGGGGGGGGGGGGGGGGGCGGGGGCGGGGGCGGGGGGGGGGAACCAGAGAGGGAACGGGCTGAGCAGTTAGTCCTCCATCAGGACTGGCCCACATCCGCGCGGCCTTGATCCGCCTTTGAACGAGTCATGGAGCCACGGGAGATCCCATCCCCGCACGGGGGTCGCCCCCGATTCTAGCCCCCCTCCCCCCCTGTCCCTGCCTCGGGGCCTTGTGAAAGAACACTCGCGATCCGACTGGCGGCCCATGGCTCGGACATATTCGGGCCATTGGCGGACATGGTTGACCAGTCCCACAGCTCGTCCTCACCCCCCCCCC
>NW_009242971.1:4107475-4122499 GCF_000388065.1 Fonticula alba | reverse complement strand
CATATGAAGGCGCCCGATCGGAGCGGTCACGCGCTGAGGCGCCAACGCTTTGACACCAGGCTGGCTACTCTCCATGGGGGTTCTTCTTTATTTGTAGGGCACAGTTAGACAAGCCAGAACCGTGATGGGAGCGGTTTTTCCCAGGCGTCGAGGCGGCCATGGGCGCGGCGGCGTGCATATGTATATGTGTGCGTGTGTGCGCACACGCATGTGCGCAGACGAACAAACACGCACGCGCATGTGCGCGCACACACACGCATTCGCACATTCACACACAGGCATGTCCAGCAGCCTCCTCGGCATGCTCACATATGCGTGCATGTGTGTACGCGTGTCAGCTCGGAGGGAGGCGGCGTGCTCGACATGGAGACGGGGAGGGGGACTCAGGGCCTCCAGCGGAGGTGGAGACATGGGCAGATGGCACATCACTCCTGCTTCGGGGCGTCAGGCTGCAGGTCCGGGTGCGCCTTGGCGATGGCCTCAATCTCCTGGAGGTTGGCCTCCACACGCAGGAGGGTCGGCATGGCCGACAGGTCGACATTGAAGCGCCGGGCATTGTACAGCTGGGGAATGAGGCAAATGTCGGCCAGGGAGATGGTGTCACCGTACATGTACTTGCCGGCATGCTGGATGGCCAGCTTCTCGAGGGCTATGTCCAAGAAGGGAGGTTGCGAAGGAGCGAGGTAGAGAGAGAGAGAGAGAGAGAGAGAGAGAGAGAGAGGGAGGGCCCCATGAAAGGACGAGCGCATCGTTGGCAAGGAGTTAGAGGACGACAAAATAGACCCACCCAATGTCAACACATGCGGCATGAAGGGCCGGCCACATACCAACCAGACCGGTGGTGATCCACTTGTTGGCCCACTCCGGCGCAGAGCCACCAAGACCGCCCTGGTCAACCGGCTTACCAACGTGGGCGATGACACGGGCGTTCTGCACGGGCTGGGTGTCGGCGACAATCTGCAGGGCCATGGCGCGAATGCGAGCGCGAGCCAGCGGGCACACCGGCAGCAGCCGGACCCCACGGTCACGCAGCAGGTCCTCCAGGAACTCGATGATGGCCATCGACTGGGTCAGAGTGAGGGTGGTGATGGGGTTCTCCATGGGCGGGCCCTCCGGGTCGGGCTGGCCGCACTTCTTGGCCGGATGCCGGCGGAGGTCCATCACCAGGGTGGGCACCGCGCGGTTCGGGTTGAGCTTCTCGTACTCCTCCTTGTTCTGCTCGCCGCCATCCAGGATCAAGTTCACCGGGCGGTTCTCATACGGCAGCTCCTTCAGGTTGAGGGCCATGCGCACGCGCCACGAGCAGCTCGAGCGCCAGTAGCTGTAGAGGGTGATCTTCTCGATCGAGGGAGGCACCGTCATCATCGGCGGCCGGGGGGCAGACGTGTCCGGGGCCGCCATGCAAGCCGGCGAGGTGGCAATCGGGCCGGTCTCCTCGGTGCGAGGGCGCTTGGCAGGCTGATCAGTGGTGGGGTTGGAGGCCGAGGCAGGGCAGGACATGGTTGACAGGAGGACGTGAATAGGGCAAGGAGCGGGGGGGGGGGGTTGGCGTCTGCCGGGCCGGGGAGAGTCCCCCGGCCGCAGAGCACCGGCTGACGAATATCCCGCCTCGCCGAAGGTGTGGCCGCCCCCGCTCTGCCCTGCCCTGCCGCCATCCCGGACCAGCGCACCGACAAACCGCGACGGCCTCTCGCTCTTTCACACCCACACCCACACACCCACACCCACACCCACACCCACACCCACACCCACACACACACCCACCCACCCACACACACACACACGCAGAGCCCCGCCCCCGAGTACAAGCGTGCCACATCCGGGGCTTGCTTACCGCATCAAACCAGGGCGATCGAAGGCCCAAATACCAACGGAGATCCGCATATCTGGAGGTTCGTCAGGGCGCTTCCATCGGCAGTTGCGCGGTGGCCCAGACCGGGGCTGGATTTTTCTCTTTTTTTCGGCCGCCCCCGAGCCGTCCCCCCCCTTCACCTGCCGTCATGAGTCAGTCCACCCCCCCCCCCCCTCCCCCCCCATTGCCCTCCACCCTCCTTCCGCTCGCCGGTCTGCCCGCGCGCTCTTCCTGCCCCTCCCCCGCTCGCCTCCCCGGCCAGAAGATCCCTCGCCGTCATGTCCTCCGATAGCAGCGCCTCTGCTGGCACCCCGGTGCCGCCGATGATGACCAGCCAGATGAACTCCGAGTCGGCCATCCTCACCATCCGCGTGGTGCGCGAGGCTTCCCTCCCTCGCTCCCGCGGGGCCCAACGATCGGCCCCCACGTTCGCACATGGTTCACAGACTCCCCCCCCCCCGTCCCCGATGCTAACATCACTCGTTGCCTGGCAGATCCGCTCCATTACCTTCCGCAACTCGCGCAACCTCATCCTGCGGAACATCAACCTGAAGACCACCACCGGGCGGGACCTGCTGGAGATGTCCCTCGCCGGTGCGCGCCACATCCCAAATGCCCATTGACACATCCCTCCCCCTTTCACCCGGTGTCCGCTGACCTTCGTCTCCCTCGCCGCTTTACGTCATCCTGCCGGCTTCCTCAGCGATTGCCACTGAAAGTGCCTTCCGCCCCTTCCGGACGATCACCTTCGGTATGTTGCCCTCCTTTCGGCCCGCGATGGCCCTCCCCGCTGGGAGAAAGAAAAGTCCTGTGGCTTGGTGTTGTTTTGAGCTGACAATCGCCCCCCCCCCCTCTCAGACACCCTCAAGATTTACCACACCGCCCACATGAGCAAGGTTCGTGGTCCTCATCCGACACGCCAACCGGCTGCCGCCCTGCATGTGCTTACCGATCACACCCCGCCTCTCTGCCTCTCCCCTCCGCTGCTGGCCCATGCAGAAGGGCGACCTCATCATCAACACCGGCAGCGAGCACCTCGTTCTGGACCCCCACATGTCCCTTTGGGACAGCGGTGTCCGTGCGTTTTCCGCCTCCATCCACCCCAACCACCCGCTCCTTTTCCTCCACCTCTCTTCCCTTTGTCTGCACGCCGCTGTTCTCCACACACACACACACACATGCGCGCATGCGCACACGCTAGCCCCTCTCTCACCTTCGGCCCCGCCATATCCCCCACGACGTGCCCCCGCGCAGGCAACGAGTCTGAGATCTCCCTCTACAACAAGGCCATGTACCTGGAGTACCTGGCGGACCCGCGCCAGCTCTGGGAGTGAACACGTGGCCTCAACGCGATGATGAGGTGCCGCCGCTCGACTCGGGCTTCTGCCCCGCGGCGCGGCGTGGGGGGGGGGGGAACGTGTTACCGCGACGCGGTCGTTCCGACGCTCTCCCTTCTCCCCGGACACAGGTATCTCACCCTGGTCTCTCTCCCTATCCCCTGCCCCAAGTCGTTCCGAAATAGATGTCCCCTTGCTCAGATTTCCACCCCGGTGCCTCGATTGCGAGAACACTCAAGACTGTGCTTGCCGGATTTGCTCCGGGGGGTTCCGGTCCATCCCCCCAATCGCTCTCCGTGTTGTCCCCGACCCCCTACTCCCTCGCTTTCTTCCCCTCTCTCCTTGTCCCCCCCCCCCCTCCCTCAAAGTATGCTCGCCCGGTCCCTGCTTGCCCGTCGGACCTTCTCCATGGCGGCGGCCCCCCATGCTGCCCGGAGTCTGTCCACCACGACGCCCACCTCCGACAGCGGGTCCACCCCCTACAGCCCGGACTTGCACTCGTCGGCTTCCAAGCCCAAGCTTGGCGCCTCTTTCCGCAGTGCGCAAATTGTCTTCGATCGCGAGACCAAGCGCCTGCAGCGCGACCGGGCGGCCTTCCACCCGGATGCCGAGCAGGCCGCCTACCTGCACGACCACATGGCTCTGCGTTCGGTGGACCGCATCCGCGACATCATGGGCCGGTTTGAGAAGGTCCTGGATGTTGGAGCTCGCTTTGGCCATGTCGCGCGCTTTGCCGACCCGGAGAAGATGGGCTCGGTCTACGGTGTGGAGCTTAGTGGGGAGATGGTCCGCCGGGGCCAAGAAATGCGCACCCAGCGGATGGAGGCCGCCGCGGCTGCGGCCGCCTCCAGCCCGCCGGCTGACGCCGGGGCTGACCCCCTGGCCGATCTCCTGGCGGGGGGCAGTGCTCCGGCCGGTGCCACCACCGCCACCACCGCCGCCGCCTCCTCCACCACCGCCGCCGCCGCCGCCGCCGCCGATGGGGACTCCGACGCGGAGGATCGCTCCACTGAGGATCTGATTGAGCAGGAGGACGCGGTCCCCTACATGGCCTTTGTGCATGACGAGGAGCAGCTGGCCCTGTGCGAGCCGCTGCACCAGCACGGCCCCTTTGATGCGGCCATTTCCTCGCTCAGTCTCCACTGGACCAACGACCTGGTTGGGGCTTTGTCTCAGATCCGCCTGGCGCTCAAGCCAGATGCTCCGTTTGTCGGCTGTGTATTCGGTGGGCAGACGCTCTTTGAGCTGCGGTACGCACTGCCGCCGGCACTTTTTTATCTTCGCCTTTCCCTCGCTCGCCCGGTGCTCTCGGCTTGCTCGATCTTATCTCATGCCCATTGAATCTCCTTCGCATGGCCTCTGCCCTGCTTGCTGTGTCGTACCGACAGCACGAGCCTCATGCTGGCCCAGCTTGACCGCGAGGGTGGCATGTCGCCCCATATCTCCCCGCTCATTGGTACGGTCGCATATCCTCGTCGGTCATATGCCTCCCGAGATGACCAAGCTGACCTCTGTTCCGCTTCTCTCCACACAGACATCAAGGACCTCCCGGGCGTTCTCACCCGTGCTGGATTTACCATGACCTCCGGTGCGCGACATTCCCGCCTCGGTGGCCCTCGCTCCTCGCCCCCGCGTGGCATGGTCCCACTCACTCCCACGGATCGCCCCTCCGCCTCTCTCCTCTCCGCCCGCGTCGCTTGCCATGACCCCACTAGTCGACATCGATTCGATCGTGGTCCGGTACCCCGACATGTTTGCTCTTCTTTCGGACCTCCAGGCCATGGGCGAGTCCAGCGCCGATGTCCAGCGGTGCGGATAGACACACCCACATACACAACATGCACGCGCAGTTCCGCAGTCAATCTCCTCTCTCCCTCTTGCAGGGCCTCCCTCGTTTCTTGATTCACTGACATGCACACGCACACACACACACACACACACTCTCTCTCTCTCACACACACACATGCTCTTTTCCTCCTTCTCCGCCTCCCACCCTCCCTCCCCCTCGCAGTCAGCCATCTCTTTCGAAGGACACCCTGATCGCGGCGGCCGCCATCTACAAGGGTGCGTCACGGGCCTGCGGGATCCTCCCTTGCCTGGATTTTCCTTCTCCCCTCCCTGCCTCGCTCACTTTGGCCGGCTCTTTCCCCCGGCCATCTATTCTCAATCGTGCCCAGTTACTCACTCGCGAGCCGGACAATTCGCAAAACACGTACGTGCGCACACAAAGAGATGTACGGCGAGCCGGATGGCAGCATCCCGGCCACTTTCGACATCCTGCACATGCACGGCTGGAGTCCGGAGGATCCCGACCGCGTGGCGGCCGGTTCCTCCTGCGGCGGCGGGCAGCCGAAGCCCCTCGCCCGTGGTTCGGCCACGCATTCCCTGCGACAGGCCCTCAGCCTGGATGCTCCCCCGCTGGAGGGGCTTTTCACCCCGACCGGCGAGGAGACCGACACAAAGGGCAAGAAGTAATTGTGGGCTCGCTGCACCCCACCCCACCCCGCCCCCCCCCCCCCCCCTCGCCCCTCGCCCCTCGCCCCTCGCCCCTCGCCCGCCGAACGTCGAGATTCATACTCCCAACCTAAATACACTTCACATGCACGTGATATAGCAACTGCCCCTTCTCAGGGTGCCGATGCGTGGGGCTTTGGTGCTGCAGGCGTGGTGGGCGCGGCCCGGCCGGGGGGGGGGGGGGCGGAGGACAGTCCATTCCGCCGCGCCTTCGGGCCCTTCACACCCTCGAGGGTGGGGATGCTGAAGATGGGTGCCGTGTATTGGGAGGGCAACTTTCTCCGCCTCAAAAGGGGGATGACGGGCAGCCAGAGCCCGCCGCAGGCAGGATGTACCACCATCTCGACCACCATCTCCTCCCCTTCGTTCCCCCTCTCTCTCTCCCTCTCTTTGCCCCCTGCTGCCCACCCCTCCTCTGCGCCTTGCAGCCTGTCCACCTCCTTTCCGCTTCAGCACCGCAAGCATGACCGCCGCCAACAATGCCAGCCGGAAGATTGCCAACATGGACTGGGTGAAGACCCGCCAGTTTGCCACCTTCGCCGGAAGTATGTTCTTCGGGTCCTTCCTGGTCGGATCCATGTTCGACGCTTCCAAGAAGCAGGAGGAGGAGATGGCCAAGATCCAGGGGATCATGGACCAGCTTGACCAGGAGGCTGCGGCTGCCGCGGCGGTGGCCGCCACCTCTGACAGCCATGTGACCCCCGCTGCCGCTGCTACATCCGACTAATCCACCCCGCACCCCTTCAGCATTCCCTTCTCCTCCTTGTAATATAGATTCCCTCCGGCATTGTGCTCGGTTTGCAAGAAGCGTGTGTGCGTACGTGTCTGGGTGCAGGTGTATATGCATGGATACATATATATGTGTATATATATATATATATATGTGTGTGTGTGTGTGTGTGTGTGTGTAGGGGGGAGGAGGAGGGCGGGCTGGGGGTATTCCCTGTGCACGCATGCGCAGATGCAGTCTATTCCCCCAGCCAGTGATGGCTATACCCACCAGAGGGGCCGCCCTTGCTTCAAGGCCGCCGGTTGGTCAGGCGCTGGCGGAAGAGAATGTGGATGGCCGGGTAGAGAACCAGCATCTTCTCAATGACCTTGGATGGCGGCCCGCAGGGTGTGTGGGGCAGAACCTCGCCGGCCTCAGCCAGCTTGATCAGCCGCAGTGTCTCCACAATGACGGAGTGCTCATCGTCATCCTCGTCGGCAATCTCCTTGCGGATTCGATCGATGGCGTCCGAAAGCTGGTCCGCCGTCAGGGAGGACTCGTACAAATCGCCAGCCAGCTCGGGGACCAACGCGGCGGCGGAGTGGCGCGATGGCGAGTGGCTCTCCTCATCGGTGTCATGGTCAGCATGTGCCGGCTCCTGTTGTCCTGCATCAGGGACCAGTGCCTCCGATGAGGACTCACTGGCCGCCGACTCAATGGCCAACTCGGGGGGCGGGGACAAGATGACAAAGTCCTGGTCACCACCCGCCGGGGGGAGAGACCCTGATTCGGAGCGGACTTCATTCTCCACGAGGACCAGGCTCTCCCCGGATGACACATCCGACCTGGCCGAGGAGGGGGCCGCCGAGATTCGGGCACCCGGCATCAGGGCCGCATCTTCCTCAAGGGCATCGGTGAATTCGTGACCATCCTCATCGGACATGGTGGCAGCTTCGCTGTCCTCATCCTGACTAAAATCATGGTCGTGGTCGTGGTCGTGATCGTGGTCATGGTCATAGTCATGGTCGTGGTCGTGGTCATAGTCATGGTCGTGGTCGTGGTCATGGTCATGGTCATGGTCGTGGTCGTGGTCATGATCTTCATCCTGACCGGCCAAGGAACTCAGGGCACTGAGGAAGTCCAATGGAGCGGAGCCATCGCCGCCTTCGAGCTGAGCGCGCACGCTGACCGATATCGACTGGGCGGTCATGCTGGTGAGCATGTCACCGAACTGAATGGTGGCCAGACGCTGATCCGGGGTGCGTTTGTCGTAGAGATCATCCAGGCGCTTTTCGATGACCGGGTCGCCAAAGCGATATGCCACTCCCTCGGCGGAGAGGCCGCGCTCGCCGGGATCACACCAATCCGGCTCCGGAACATCGGCCTCCCGATGGGCCATCAGTTCGCTGACATTGTATGAGGGGCAGTGTCCACAGCGGGGAAAGTGCGAATAGAAGGTGACAGTCCTGGGGGGGGGGGGGGGGGGAGGAAGGCCGGGGTAAGTCAATGGGTCACAAAAACAACAACATCATCATCATCGCCACCGCCGCCATGGGAGAAAAGACCAAATGCATACTTTTTCTTGCAGTCATTACAGCCAACCAGAACCTTCCAGCTGCGGAGATCGGTCGGGAAGCGAAGGAAGAAGTGCAGCAAATCGCGCCGAAGCCACTCAATAGACATGTCCTGTAGCAGGGCGGAGGGGGAGGAGAAGGGAGGGAGGGAGAGAGAGAAGGACGAAGGGTGAGCGAGAGCGGCACCGGCGGAGAGTTGGCTGCCGAGAAGGGAGACACGATCGAATCAAAGGAGACGCACCACGCAGGTGGCCTTGCAAATCGGGCACTGGTAGATATTGTTGCCAAGCATGGAGTTTAGACACTCCGTGTGGATGGGATGGTGGCAGGGCTGAAAGGTACGGAGGTCAAGGGGTCAGAGACACGGAGAGAGAGAGAGAGAGGCAAAGTCAAAGGGAGGGGCAACAGGCCGTGGACCAAGTCAGAGAGAGGGCGGGCGCGTATGGATGGGGGATTGCGCACCAAAATGCAGGAATTGGCAATCGAATGTGCCAGGTACTCATTGCAGATGGGGCAGTGGTGGTCCAGCAGATTTTTGACACACCTGCACCCATCACAAGGGGGGCCCCACATGTGCCCGAGACGGGCAGTTAGTCAAACACAGGAGGAGGAGGTGGGAAAATCAGAGCCCCCCTCCCGCATGTCGAGGAGAGGCACCGGAGCAAGGACCGGGAGGAAGGACATCGAGCACGTACAGGTGGTCATCTTTCCCCTGATAGTCGATGCAGACACCGCAGTCGAAGCAGTGGAAGCTCTGGCCATCGGAAATCCGACAGATCCGGCAGTGTTCACAATGGAAGATGCTGCGCTTGGCCCCAGTCTGGAAGAGATGGCACACGTCGCAATAGTAATCCGAGATGTCCGTGTCGCAGGCGGTGCAGTGCTGGCCAACCGGCTGGACCGTTCCACAGCGAGTGCAGCACATGGTGGTGATGCTGTACCGGTCGACAGTCTCCGGGCAGATGAGCTGCGGGGGCTCGGGCCGGCCAGCTTGCCGGGCGAACTTGGCAGCGGTCGCGCGGAAGTGCTGCTGGATGTCCGTGTCGTCATGGCACAGGCGACATGGGAACCAGGAGTTGCAGCAGTTCACCAGCAGGAGGACGCTCGACTGGTAGTGCCGGCAGCCGAGATGCGTGCCGGCAGGGATCGCCGGAGACACCCCATCAGCCGGGCCACTTTGGGGGAAGGGAAACATCGTGCCATCCTACCGTGGCCAGGGTTGGATGAGCAGGGGGAGATTCCATCAATGTGAGCACGCGTGGGGAAGGGGGGGGGGAGGGGGGACGCGACCGGGGGAGGGAAAAGCACAGGACACTACAAGTGCGCGTGTGGAACAGGAGGACACCTGCCAGGCGGGGAGAAATGCCGGCCGGGCACGCACCTGGTAATGGCTGAGAACCAGCGGCTGAGGCACGGTGGTGGCCTTCTTCAGGCAAGCAGACGGGGCTTCGGGGTCCTGGTCATTGACGTCGTCACACGACACAGTGTCGGGGACGTCTTCGCCAGGGGACTCGTCGCCATACACATGGCCGGTAGTAAAGAGGGCCTGGGGTTTGGGGGGGGGGGGATTTCCCCGTGTTAGTCGCCGCCAAGTGCAAAAGGGGGAGCGAAGCAGATGCGCGGGAGGCATCGCGGACCTGCACACGCCGGGCCTTCTCGGTTTCAGAGAGCTCGGAATTGATCATGATCTCGCGAATCCGCTGGCGGAGACTGGCATTCGGGTCGAGCTCGGCGTCCGGGGACTCGGGCACCGATCCGGTGTCGGGGTCCTCGCCCTCGCCATCCTCCACCGGCAGTGATCCGGCGGAGGGGACACGGTCGATGGCCGCGTCATCGGGCCGCGGTTCTACGCGGTACTCATCGGCAGGGTTGTCCTCCATGGTGTGTGAATGTGTTTGACGAGAGGGGAGGATGGGAGGAGGGGGAGAGGCAAAGGAAGAGGCGGGCAGGGGGATGCAGCCGGAAATGGGGGGGAGAGGGGGATGTAGGGAGCTTTTGGGGCCCCACACCGGGGGGCAGGGGGAGAGGCCACTGGGTCCCGAAAAGTGCCGATATGCCGGAGGCCCAGCGAGGGTATGCCCCGGACCCGATCCTGATTTCCATCGCGCGTGCGCGCGTGCGCACGCGCGGGCGCTCCTGCGCTCGCGGGCTTACACTGGGCCGGCCTGCGCGGGCTGGGGCTGGGCCCGGGGTGCCGAGGGCCCACCAGGGGCTAGGAGCTTGGTCTAAAAAAGGGGCGCCCGCTCGCGCCGGATCTTACATGAGCCCGCCCCCGGCGCTTACCACCCCCCGGATGTCCCGGATGCTTCGCGGACGCCCTGCCCTTGGTCCCCCTGGTGGGCGCGGTTGAATTTGTTATTCAGGAGGACGCCACCCCCTGGGGAGAGAGACCTGGGGGAGAGAGGGGGACCGGCGGAAATGGTTCTTGCACGGGAAGAAAAAGGGCCGCGGCCGGCCTCGGGCGACCTCTGGATGGAATGGGAAGCGCGTGTCTGGCCGATCACACCGCCGTCCAATCGACCAACATATGATCAGGTGAGTAGGACACACGCCACTTTGTGCCAACAAGGGGCTCGTGCGCCTTCCGTGGGCTCTCGCCCGGCCCGAGCTTCGTGCCTCGACCCCGCGCGCCTTGCCGGAACCATTCGCGCCGTCGCCTGCCCCAGCTCGGTGTGGCGACAACGGAGGGGCGAGGGAGGTGCCCGGGAAGACCCCGCCTGGGCCAAGAGGGGCGGGGGTGCCCAGGAGGGCCAGGCATGGGTCAGGGGAGCGGGGAGGGCAGAACAATGCTCAAGTTAGTGTGTACACATTTGTCTTTCGTGTGGCTCGCATCGCTCGGCGAGGGGGGAGGGGTGGGGGAAATGAGGATGCCGAAGGCTGGGGGTGCACCGTGGCCCCCTTCTCACAGGAGGGCGGGGGGCGGGCGGGCTGGGAGAGGATACTGGTGCCCCCCCCCCCCCCCCCCCCGTCCCCCTCCTGCGCACAGGCATGAGATGCCACACGCGATGCTGATCGGCCTGGCCGATGGACGCCATTGCTTGGGCCTCTGCGTGTGTATGTGTGTACGTGTACATGTGTATGTGTGTGTGTGTGTACGTGTGTACATGTGTACGTCTGTACGCGTATATGTGTGTACGCGTACATGTGTGTACGTGTGTGCGTATGCTCGTGAGTCCGTGTCTCGGTTGGTGTGTCCGTGAATGTGGGGATGCTGTTGCCCCTTGCCTTGCACTTGGTCCTGTGTGTGGGGCGCCAGCAGAGAACGCGCTCGAGACCCCCCAGCCAGGCAAACGGCGCCAACGCTGCTTGGCAGAGGGACGCCCCTGTGGGCGCCCCAGGGCCGGCGTGTGTGTGTGCGAGTGTGTGTGTGGACCAGTAATGGCCTTGCTTCGTAAGGGTTCCTTCTGGGCGCGCCTGCCCCCCTGTCCCGGCCCCGCATCTGACCGAGGAGTCTTCGGCGGACCCTGCCCGACAACGCAGGAGTCTGCGTGTTCGCTGAGTGTTCCCCCCCCCTCCCCTCCGCCCGCTCCCCGCCCGGAAACCGGGCCCCGCTAGATCATCTTTGCCGGGAGGCACCGGGGGGTAGGCCGCCCCCTCCAGAGAGCGAACAGAGCGCCCTCAGACGTACCCGCCAAGGGGTGGGGTGGAGGAAAACCAGCCCCTTGGCTGTGTTCCCCTGCTGACACGGTCGATCGTGCCTCGCCCCCCTCCTCCCCTGAATTTGATGGTCGGGCGCATAGAGGAATTTTCACGCCCCTTTGGCTTCGTGTTTCGCCTCAGTCCCCCCCCCCCCTCGGAGGCCCTTGATGGGCGGCTTGTTCGGCCCGGCGCACCGGCGCCCGGGGACCAGCAAGCACTTGCCCCTCCTCTGCCCCCTGTTCCCCTTCCGTCTTGACGCCTCCTGCCCCTTGTGCCTTTTGCCAGCCTCTCCTCAATCTCAAGCCGACGGTTGGCCCTCGGCTCGTCCCCCCCCCCCCCCCCCCCCCCCTCCCCCCCGCCCTCCCCCGGTCGGCGTGCGCCGGGCTCCCATCAGCCATGGCCGCCGCCTCGCCTTCCGTCTCCTCGTCTCGGGTTGACCGTCTGGTCACGAAGCTGGCCATTTGGAATCAACCCGCACGCGCTGCCACCGGGGCCCCCTCCGCTTCGGCTGAGGGTGCGTCTCGCTCTCCACCTTTCCTCGCGCGCCTCGCTCACTCTGGCCTGTTCGCGCGCCCCTCCTTTCTTCTTGCCCCCCCCCCCCCGTGCGCCATGTCTCAAGCTAACGCCTCACGCCTCGCAGACCTCCTGAAGCAGGAGCTCGAAAAGCGCGGCACCGTCGAATACTTCTCCGACCCATCGGTGGAGTTCAAGTGTCAGCGTTTGATCGGCTCGCCCGGGTCCTTTTCCATGGTGGCCCAGGCTCTGCAAGGGGGGCGTGCCCCGATGGCCGGGCAGTGCAGCAGCACCATCCCCGGCACCTTCGCCGCGGTGTCCTCGGGCCTGGTGTTGATTGATGACTTCAACATCTTTTTCGCCGACTCCACGAAAGTACGCCCCCGCACGAGCGCCCGTGCCCTCTCTCCAGCTTGTCAGGGCTCTCCCACCGGAGCGCGCCACGCACACGCACACACCAGGCAAAAAACAAACAAACAAACAAACAACGACAAACCTCGAGCCCCTTCCATTTGCTCACACATGCATGTTCGGCGTAGATCTTCCACCAGATTCACCTCCTTGACGTGGCGATTGTCAATTCCGAGGCGTCCCCCAACGAGCTGATCCTCGAATGCCAGTCCCCCTTCGACTCGTCCATTGCCGCCGAGACCCTCTCACGCCGTCAGGGTGACGAGGACCCGGATCCGGCGGCCGGATCCGGCGCTGCCGATGCTCCTCCTGCCGGACCGGATGCCCCTCCCGGCACCAGCATCAATGGCGTCGAACTGCCTGCCGGGGGTGGCAGCGTTCCCGCTTCCCAGACTACCCTGCATGTCTTCATCCGGTTTTCCCCGGGCATGTGTGACCCCTTCATCCGAGTGTTGCTGGAGCGCTTCTACGCCGTGTACCCCTCCTCCCCGAGACTTCCCTTCTCGCTGGAGGTGACGCCACCCGATCGGTTCGTCATGCGCTTCGCTCTGCCCTTCCTCTCCACCCTCCCCCCCCTCCCCCCCCCCCAATCGCCCGACGTCCTTCCGCCGCCGGTCTTCTTACCTGCTTTGCTTTTGCCTCCCTTTCGCAAACAGCCTCGCCGTTCTCAAGGCGCATCTTCCCCATGGCGATCCGGCGGATTTCGCCCTTTCCTACCGGGCGTCGTGCTTCCGCTTTCCCAAGGCCCTGACGCCGCTGCAGTCGCACCTTTTGGTTTTGGGAACCCTGGCGGCCGAGGAAGCGGCCCTGGCTGCAGCCGAGCTCGCGCACCACGCGGCCCAGGCCGACTCCGCCAGCTACCTGGATGGGTCCGAGGTGCCGGGGAAGCTTTCCTCCGCCCATGGGCATCCCCTCCTGCGGGGCACCTTCCGCATGGGGCGCTTTTGGCGGCCGGATTTGGATTTGGACACGGTGCACGACCACATGGCGGCGCTGCTCTGGTCGCTGGCCTACTCGCGACGCTGGAGCAGCTTGACCTTCGGGCCGGACCCCTCGCCGGAGTTGCATCTCGCGGCGATCCACGCCCAGGGGGGCCAGGTTCCCCGGTCGCAATTTGATCCGCTCAATACCCGGTTGGATTTCCTGGCCGCGGCTGGCGCGGCCGGCGGCCCGGCTGTCAGCTCGTCCGCCACCACCAGCGACAGCACCAGCTTCGAGGGGCTCGGGGCGTCGATCGTTGCTTTGGCCCTCGGTGCCAGCCGGACCCTGGCCATGGCGTCCTCCTTCAGTCCGGGGATTCTTTCCTCGGACGGGTCGGAGGGGGTCGCCTCGCCGGACCACCAGAATCCGACCGCACTCGCCGCCGAGGAGGCCACCTCCTCGCCCGGGGCTCCGCTGCCGGCGTTGCCTTTGCGCACCCGGCGGCACCGTGCTCTGGGCAGCAGCAGTGGCAGCGGCCTCAATGGGGCGACGGCCCGTGAGAAAGCGCACGCCGCCTACCTGCCCTTGTCGCCCCTGGCGCTGGACGCCCTGGCACAGCTCATGGCTCTTGGAGATCGGACCCCCTTCGCCTACATCGAGGCGTCGCGCGTGGGACTGACCGTCGATCCGGTGGAACTGTTGGCTGGCCGGGCGCGTCTCTTGCACCCGGCGGTCGATGGGGCCGGCTCCTCGGTGGCAATCGCCTCTGGCGGCGGCGGCGGCGGCGGCGGCAGCGGCGGCGGCGGTGTCGCCGCGGCCGTCGGGATGTCTCCCTCCTCCTCGATGACTTTCTTCTCGCCAAGCTCCACATCTGCGCGGGTCTCCCCGGCAGATGGTCCCACGGCCAGCGAGCTCCACTCGCTGGATCTCAGCGGCAACCTCCTCTGCGACCGAGCGCTCACCTCCCTGGCGGACTACCTGCTCACATGCGGCATCAGCCTCCGGGGGCTGGCCATCTCCGAGTCGGTGACCAATCCCCGCGGTCGGGGAATGGCCGCCCTGTGTCGATCGTTGCTGCTCCTGCAGCCGGCCAATCTGACCCGACTGGAGCTTCGGTCCATTCGCCTGGACCGCTACGTGCTGTCGGCCCTGTCGCCGGTCCTCCGTGCCGCGGTCAACCTCGAGCGCCTGGACATTGCTCGCACCCGCCTGAAGCTGGAATATGTCGTCGGTGCGTGAGCTGGCTTTTTTTTCTTGGATGGGCTCTTTTCTTCTTCCCTCTCCCCTCCCATCCTTCTGTGGTGCTTCTGCTTCGGCTCGTCCATCAGGCTTGGCGGGCCTTCGCTTATCCCCCCCCCCCTCCCCTGACCTTCCCTTCCCTCCCTCCTTCCTGGGATCTCGCGCCCCGGCTCGCACCCCCTCTGGACAGAGGACTTCTCCAAGGGCTGCGCTCGGAGTCTCAAGTATCTGGACATTTCCGAGAATGAAACCTCCTGCCTAAAGCCCCTGTCGGACATTATCCAGCATTGCGAAAATTTGAAGGTGCGTCTGCCC
>NW_009242971.1:4093162-4107430 GCF_000388065.1 Fonticula alba | reverse complement strand
CCCCCCCCCCCCTCGCCCCCCGCTTCATCTTGGTGGGATCCCCGCGGTGTGTCGCGCAGTACCTCGACATGAGCCACAACCCTCTGTCCCTGGACTCCCTGCCGGTGTTCATCCGGTATCTCTTGGTCAATCCCTGCCTGGCGGATGTGTGCCTGGTGTTGCGCGACGTTGGCCTGAATGCCGAAACCGCGGAGTTGATTTTCGGCCTGATCTCGCACAATATCGTGGCCCTGGACATTAGTGACAACTTCCTTGGGAATGCCGGCCTCGAGGCGGTTGCCTCCTCCTTGCTGGCCGGGTCGTCATCCCTCCGATCGCTGGTGATGGACCGGTGCTTTGGCGCGGCGCACAGCCCCGGCGAGCATGGGCGCATGCGCTTTGGCCCGGGCACTGGCGGGTCTCGATCGGGTGCCGGCCCCCCGGCGCCGGTTTCCCGCCCGGCACAACTCTTTGCACAGATGCTGCGGAGTTGCGTGGCCAGCGATCGGAGCGATGGCGCAGCCACCGCCCCCAGCGCCGACGTCACCCAAGGCCCATGCATCGAACGGCTGTCCATGCGCGGGGATTATGGCCAGTCATCTGGCCGGGCCGGGGCATGTTGCCTGCGTCAGGATCTCGTCGAAGCCATCTTGCCCGCCCTGCGGTTCAATCAGAGCCTGCGGGCGGTAGATCTGAGTGGACATGCTGGCGAGGATGCCGCTCTCGTGGCCCTTGTTGAGTACGTCTTCTCTCTCTATTTCTCTCTTTCTCTCTTTTTCTCTTTCTCTCTTTCTCTCTTTCTCTCTTTCTCTCTTTCTCTCTTTCTCTCTTTCTCTCTTTCTCTCTTTCTCTCTTTCTCTCTTTCTTTCTCTCTCTCCCTATCTCTCTCTCCCTATCTCTCTCTCCCTATCTCTCTCTCCCTATCTCTCTCTCCCTATCTCTCTCTCTCTCCTCTTGATTCCCATACCTTCTGCCATCTGTCCGCCTCCTCTTCTTTTTCCTCTCGCACCCTGACCTCCGTCCCTTTGTCGACCCATGATCTTCCCCCTGCAGAGTTCTCAAGCACAACTCCACCCTGCAATCCGTCTCCCTCGACAACAATGGATCGACCATGCTCGGGTTCGAGAAGCTCCTGACAGCACTGGAGACCAATCACACTTTGCGGCGCTTCCCCCTGCCGGTGCAGGATATCCTCGCTTATCGGGCTGCTACCCGTGGCGCCGGCGGCGTTGGCGGCCAGATCACCACCACTTGGAAGACCATCCACTCGCTGGTACGAAGCCTGTCCCCCTTTTTTTTTTCCCGGCCCTTGTCAGCGACGACATGTGCCCCTGCCCGGTTCTTCGCGTCTCTTCCTGTCCTAACGCATGGGGGGCTGTCCCACTGCTTTGATCTCAGCTTCTGCGAAACAGCGCCCAGGGTAGCTCGCTGGTGCAGCAGCGCCACCTGGCGTGTCGCTCGCTGGATCGGGCGTGCGTCCGACGCCTGCTCCTGGCCGGGGTTTCGGTTCGCCTGTGCGACGACTCGCTGGCCGCCCCTTTGGCCATGGTCAGCGACGAGGAGGATATCACCCCGCTGCTGGCCCGCCAGACGGCGGCGGTTCTGTGCACGGACTTGTCATTGGAGCATGTGCAGCTTCGCGGTTCGGGCGAATGGTCCACCGCTCCCTTGCTATCCATCCCGGTGACACGTCTCCGCGAGGTGACCCCTTTGACTGTGCGCACATTGCGGCCCACCTCCTCCGAAGACTCGGCAGGCCCGGGGCCGGACATCGTGCATGTGGTGCGCATTGACATTGGCCCGGCCTCGGCGGCTACTTCCTCCACGGGCAGTCCGCTGTCGCCGGTGTCGCCGGTGTCACCGGCGGCTCCCCTGCCGGCCTCGGTGCTTGTCGTGGTCCCAGGGGTATCCCTGCAGGCGGATGTTGTGGCGCTGCTGCGGCGTCTGCGCGATGAGTCGGATGCCTTGCATTTGGTTCTCCCCCAGCCAGGGGCGGCCGCTCGGGCAAGGGCCACTTCGACCTCCACCTCGGTGGCCACGCGGCAGAGCATCAGGTATTCCATTCTCCAGAGTGCAGCGCCCCGCAGTGCGGAAGCCATCGACGCGTCGGTCAGCTTCGAGGGTGCCCTGGCGTCGTCCGGGGCGCCGAACGTGAGCCGTCTGCGGAATCAAGATCTCATTCGTGATCGTCGCCACACCATTCGCCTGCTTGCCGGTGCTCGGGCCAGCCTCCTCCTCGGGCCCGATACGATGGCCTCAGCATTGCACACGCCGCCCCCCCTGTCGCCGGTCAGTCCGAGTTCCGCCGGTGCTGGCCCCGGCGCGGCGCGGGAATTGCCCAACTGGGCCATGTCGGTCCTGTCGCACCGGGAGCAGCGTGCTCGCCTGGACGCCGCCGACCCCGAGGCCGAGCCGGCCGCCGCGTCAGCCCACGAGCAGCGGGCCGACGCGGCTTCGGACTTCCTCCGGTCCTTGCGCGAGCGCATCCAGGATTACATCCCGCCTGTGTCGGCGCCGGTGCGTTTCCTTTCCCCCTTGCCCCCTTTGCCTCCCTCATGGTGTGCTGTTCATGTGCCTCTCCGCTGCCTTTCGCCGTCCTCCCTTGCCTCGGGCGTGCTGACCCCCGGTCGCTGTGCCTCCTCCCTGGTGTTGGCCTTTTCGCTCTCGCCCGGCATTACTTTGCGCCCTGCAGCGCACATTCCTCTACACGCTGAAGGGCCATTCGGTGGTGCGCGCGCGGCTGATCCCCGAGTTGTCGGTGTCGCGCCTCAATGAGGGCGACGCCTTCGTGCTGATCATCGAGTCCCAGCCAGCCGCGGCCACATCTGTC
This sequence comes from Fonticula alba, assembly GCF_000388065.1. Lineage (NCBI taxonomy): Eukaryota > Rotosphaerida > Fonticulaceae > Fonticula > Fonticula alba. The sequence goes on along the minus strand of NW_009242971.1, from coordinate 4,104,621 downwards.
CCGCCGGCCGGGAGCCAGTCGTCGCAGTACCGAGCCTTTGATGCCAATATCTACGTTTGGTCCGGGCGCCGGGCCTCCCGGCGGGAGCGCGATGCTGCTCGTCTCTTTGCCCGCGATGTTGCCCTGCAGGATTACTTCTCGGCCAACATCATCACCGTGTCCGGTGCGTCTCCGGAATGGGGCTGCCATGTACCTTTGTGCCTGGCCGGTGTTGAATGTGCTGCTGCTGCTGCTGCTGCTGCTGCTGTTGCTGTTATCGGGTTTGATTGTCATTATTTTTGCGCCCCAATATGGGTCCCCCCGTGCTGGGGCTTCTCTTCTTGCCATCCGCCCCCCTGTCTTGACTCCACCTAACTCTCGGTCCTTGCCCCAGATGACACGGCGGAATTTTGGCAGACCCTACATGGCCGCCGGGCGGATGTCACGTCCGAGTATGATGCCGGCCTCGATGCCGTGGAGGAGGGCGCCTGGACCCGGGCATACACCCTGCTCCGGGTGGCTGCCAACCCCAGCGACTCGGATCACGCCAGCGGCACCGTGGTCGAGCGGGTGGCCATATCAGCCGATGAGTCGGCGCAGGCGGCCTCCGGACGGCTGCGCCCCTCGCTGGACCCTGGAGCCGCCTATGTTTTGGACACCGAGGCCGGCGAGGTGTTCACCTGGGTCGGGCCGCGGACGCCGACTGTCCTGCGGGTGACGGCCGCCCTGCTGGCGGTCGACCGGGCTGAGGCCTTTGTTGAGCGGCGGCTCTTCAAGCGGGCCGGTGGCAGCCGGGGCGCGGCTGTGACGGCCGCCGGCGTCTCGCCCACTCGGCAGCCTGACTCCCGGCGGCCCTCCATCGGCAGCATTGACTCCGACCATGAAGTCAATGACCGCTCGGCCGACGCCCCGGCCGGGACTCCCAGCAATGGCCTGGCCAGTAACACCTGCTTTGCCACCGTGCGTAGCGAGGTTTCCGGCCGTGAGAGTGTCTTCTGGCGAAGCAAGTTCGATGACTGGTTTGACTCCTCGTCGCTCCTCTCCCTGGACAGTACGCACCAAGGGGGCCCCTGCCTTTTTCCCCATGCCGGCCCATTGCCCCCCCCCCCCTTATGGCTCCTCGATTTGCTGATCCTCATGCTGCTGCTGCTGCTGCTACTGCCATCTCCTCCTCCCTTCCCCTCCGCGCTCCTTAGCTCTGCCACAAATCCGCGAGCATGTCAAGGTCCTGGCCACCTTCGGCCAGGCGGACGACTTTGTCGTCTCACCCACCGGGCGCGAGGCCCCCTGGATGCAGTTGGTCCCGGGCCGGCGCGCCGGTGCTGGATCCATCCAAACGGACTCCCACTCGGCCGGCATCTCCCTGGCATCGGCCCAGGGGCGTGTCTTCCTGGTGGACGAGGTCGAGCAGAAGTCGCTGGATGTCACCCGCGACGCGCTTTTCGAGGGGGTTCCCTTCACCACCGGGGTTCCGCCACCGCCGCTGCTCCTCTTCTCGGAGGACTGCCTGTTTTTCTACATCGACGAGAGTGCCCTCTCACCCGAGCGCACCCTCATCCTGTGGCAGGGTTCACAAACGACCCGCGTGCGTTGGCGTTCGGCTTGTGCTGACCAGATCCCCCCCCCCCCCCTGTACCACTGACTTCGTCCTTCTTCCCTTTTCTTTCTGCTCGCCCCTTTCGCACGGCCTTTCGCCATCGATCTTGCCTGGGCCTCAGTTCAAGCGTAAGATTGCTCGTGGTCTGATCAATGAGTTCCAGCTGGCTGGGGCCCTTCCTCGGGTGCGTACCACCGATTTGTTTCTTGTCCGGGGTTTTTTTCCTTCCCCCCTCTCTCCGCCTCCGCGCGCTTCCCTGCCCCTCCCCCGCCCCTCCTGACCCTGTGACTTCCCTTGCTGCTGCTGCTGCTGCCGCCGCCAAATCGAAACAGCTCTTCATCATCTCTCAATTCGAGGAGCCGAACTGGTTTACGACATTCATTGGCCGGCCGCTGGTGTACCGTCGCGGGGCAAGCCATCCCCGTCTGACGTTCAGGCACAATCCCAGTCGCCTGTTCCGAGTGCCGCCGCTGGAGGCCGGCACTTCGGGCTCGCCCAAGACAGCATCACCCGGCTCCAAGCCAATGATCGCCACTGCCACCGCCGCCGCCGCCGCCGCCGCCGCCGCCGCCACTACCTCCACCACCACGGCCGCCAATGCTGTCGATCCCCTGGTGACGGTGTCTGCCGGCCCTCACGCCCAGCGGCAGGCCAGCCTGACGCAACACCTCCACTGGCTGTCGACCTTGGTGTCGACGGAGGCTGGCCCCGACAACACCCCAGTCACAGCTGTCACGCTCTATCAGCTGAAGCCCTACCTGGCTGGCATGCGCGATCTGGCCGTCGAGGCGGATTGCCACTGGAGCGCCCTAAACAGCAGGGACTGCTTCATCCTCCAGGCGCGCGTGGGAAGTCTTGCTGGTGAGGTGGGCGGTCCTGGCGCTGGGGCCGGGCCCGATCGCACTGCCTTCACGGTCGTGTGGGCTGGGTCTCTGGCCAGCCCGGCCGAGGTGGCCAATGCCCAGCACATCGCCCAGGCCATGGGGTCCTCGGCCGCGACAGAGACCATTTCCGAGCCGCCGGGGCCCGATGGGAAGCTGCCTGTCGCTGCAACTCCCCGTATGGCCGCTGCTTGGCGGCACTTTTGCCACTACCTGGGGCTGGACACCGACACGCCGGTTGGCATGATTGGCCGCCCGATCCCGGCCCCGCCGATCCCCTCACGGCCCACGGTGCGCATTCATCCGTCCAGCATGCATCTCTCCGATGTCCCTTTTCTCCCCCTTCTCTCGCTCGTCCTCGCACTCTTTCCCCCTTTCTCCCCCCTCCGCTTGGATGGCATTCCCTCTTTCGATAATCCCATCTGACTCCCGCGTCTGCCCGGCTCTCCGTGCTCCAGCCCCTCTGGCCTGTCCTCTTGGAAATCTCCTTCCCCAACCTGGCCTCGCCGTACATCAATCTCGAGCGGCTTCCCGTGCGGACGTTCCACCAGCGCGACTTGCGGCCGGACTGCGCGTACATTGTCGACCCGGCTGTTCGCTCACTGCGCGATGTCACGACCGACCCGGCCCCGGGAGAGGGGGCCCCCCCTCGGCCCGGGGTCTTCCTCTGGATTGGCCCGATGTGCCCGGCCTTCCTGCCACCGGTGCCCTCGGTCGCGGACGCCGGGTCGTCTCCGGTGCTCGAAAGTCTCGGTCTGACGATCGGGTCCTGCTCCTTTGAGTTGCTTGTGCGCGTGGCGGCCGAATATGCGTCGCATGTGGGGCTCGACCCGCGTGCCGGCGTGACTGTGGTACTGGCCGGCACCGAGCCGAGCACCTTTTCCGCGCACTTCGCCGGCTGGTCCGGCGCCTACACCCCGGGCCCGGATGCGGTGGCCCACTCGAATCGCCTACTCCGGTATGACCTGATCGTCAAGCGCCCCTGGCCAGCCGGGGTGGCGGTCACATCGCCCGATGCGCTGGAGCTCCTCCTGCCGGAGCGCACCCTCCGACAGCTGCTGTTGGCCCCGCATTACTGGCCGTCAACTGGCGTGCACCGGCGCTTTGCCCGCCTGCCGGATTGGATCCGCACCAACCTCAAGCTGGAGCTCGAGCTGCAGATCTAGCTGGCACTGGGTTCTGCACAGCCGAGCAGGCCCGGCCGAGTGCGCAAACAAAAGAGCGAGACCGGCGCAGGCGTCCCCATCTCGCCCAGTTGGACCCTTTTCTCGCGTTCCCCAAGAGAAAGAGAGCGATATGAAAGAAACAGACCAATCCATCCATCTGTGCTCACACGCACACGCACACGCACACGCATGTGCGACCACATGTGCATTCTTCTGCCAAAATACACCCCATCATCCTCCTATTTGGGCCCTCATTATGGGCCCAAGGCCCCAGGCCGAAGAGGCGACCGGAAGCCGAAACCACCTTTGGCGCGCCGCCACATGCCCACCCCGGCGGGGGAGGGAGAGGGGGAGGGGCGAAGGGCGAAGGGCTGGGACACTAGAGGCGAGGCCCCCCGATTGACTGCCAACGAATGGCCCGATGGCTCTGTTTCGCGTGCGGGGGCGCCACGAACTGGCGCTGGCGCGCCCCCGGGGTGCGCGCTTGCCTCCCTGATCTCGGGGCCGCGCTCCTCCGTTACCTCTCCCCAGTCGCCTGCCGGGCCGGAGGATGGCGGGCGGCAGGCGGGTTTATTTTTATTATTTTTTCCTCCGCACTGGCGGCCGAGGGGGTGTCGCTGCCGAAACCGGGCACCCCCTGCGCGTGCCTCCCTCGTCGCGCCAGGCATCATGCATCCGTGTCGGAGGCCCGGGCCGGAGGGAGCCGGCGGGGGCCCAAGGTCTGGGCTCCCTCGCTGGAAGCCATTTCAGCAGCCGCGCAGGCGGATCCCGGACAGCTCCGGGGCTGTAGTCTCTTTCCGCCCCTCCCGCCTCCCTCTCACCTTTCACCAACGTGGTTTTTCTTCCCTCCGCTCGTCGCCGTCGGTCCCTCCCCTCCTCTCTCTCTCTCTCTCCCTCTCCCTGTCCGCCCTTCCTCCTCGGTCCCTGCTCGCCCCTCCTCCCCTGCCCATCTCCCGCGCCCGCTCCACTTCTCCTGCCCTCTGCACATGTCGACTCCCGCCCCGGCGCGGAAGCGCGCGCGCTCCGCCGCGCAGTCCGATCAAGGTGATGCACCTGGACGCACCAAAAAGCCGGCGCTTGTCCTGACCATCAACAGTGGCAAGGCCTCCGGAGAATCGACCCCTGCGCCCACTGCTCGGAGGTCCGCCGGGTCAGGCGCCTCAGCCACCGGCGGGCGCGGTCGCGCTCGGGGCCCGGCTGCTGCAGGAGGTCTGACTTCCACCCAGGCGGCGGGCGCCTCCAGCGGGGCGACCGCCGCGGCCGGGGCCGCTGCCGCCGGGCCCGCGCCGCGTGCCGTGCTGGAAACTCGCATCCCCTCCATTCCGCTGATCACCGGGCCGATGCGCTCGCTCGGGTCGCTTCTCCTCCGAACCAACTCCTTCGTGGTGCCGGCCTCCCGGCGATCAGCCCTCCGGCGGGGGTATGACACTGCCCGGAACGCCGATGCGCCGGCTGAGGGCCAGGATCCCGGGGCCCCCGGTGACCCTGCCGCCCCCGAGGCGCTTTGCGGCCTGGATTCGATGAAGGTCGAGCTGCCCGAGCGGGATGCCCCCACGAGCCTGGCCGAGCAGCCGACCAGCATGCCCAAGGTCGAAACTTCGCGGGTCGAATGCGGTCGGGCCAAATTCTCGCTGCAAGCTCTGGCCCTGGCACAGCCGCCGCTGCCCACCCGGACGGTTGTCATCCACATTGGCTCTCGACAGCTGTATGCCGGCCAGTGCCAGAGCGTCGCCCCGCTGGCCTTCCCTCCTGTCGTTGCTTGCCCGACCTCGAGCCGGGCCACGCCAGCTGAGGATTCGAGCTCCCTCCTCGACAGCATTGCAACGGATGAGGTACGCCATGTTGCCTGGGCGATGCCTCTCATCCGGGCAGCCCTGCCGCCGTCACCTGTCCCCGCTCCTCCTCCTCCTCCTCCCTTTCCTCCCTCCCCCCCCCCTCTTCCCCCTGTGACGGGCACCCGGCCATTCACAGGCTCATTTGTGCACGAGCAGCTGCCCCCGGCGTACTGACAGTCGGCCACTTCCATCCAGGCGGTCATCGAGATTGGCCTGGCTGAGCGTCAATTGCGCGATTTCGTCAAACTCGGCATCCGACGCATCATCCAAGAGGTACCTCTGCTCCGAGTATTTGTGCTCTTCCCCGCTCGGTGGTGCTTCCCTGTGCACTTTCCCGTTTCCTCATGCCTGCTACCCCCCCCCCCCCCCCCCCCGCCCCTTGCGACACACTTTACAGGAGATCTCCTACAACCAGTCGGCCGGCTTTCGTGAGGTCCCGATCGATAGTGATCCGGATCCGGCGGAGTATGTGACAGCCATGCCCGGCCAGTCGTACTTCGGCGCGGAGGTACGCCGCGTGTGCCTCCCTCCGGCCATGTCTTCTGCATGCCCCCTCTGACACCCTTTGCAAAGGCCCTCCAACTGGACGACCAGCGCAGCCCCTGCGACCTGCGCTGGCTCTTCAATGCCCAGGGCCGGCCGAACCTGGCGACCTACTACGACCTGGCCGCTTTGGAGGCCGGCTCGCCGGAACTCCGTGCTCTGGAGGAGCTGCTGGATCAGATGGACGCCTCATTGGAACGCTTTCCCAGTCGAAGCGGCCCGTTGGCCCTGGGAGCCACCTCGCGGTCGGGTGCCACGGCCATTGCCTCCCCCTCGGCAAGCTCACTGAACTTGGCCGCCGGCCCTGGTGGCGACCATCCCACCGAATCGGCCGAGGCCGTGGTCATGACGTACCTGCCGGAGGAGGCCGGCCGTCGGCCGGCTGCCACCGGGGCCCAGGAACTGGCCGCGATTCACCGGCGTGGCCAGGCAGCCGGGCGGTGGCTGCTCGACGCGGGTGGCTTCTTCCGCCATGTTTTTCGCCGGGTCATTGGCCACGAGTTGGCCGCCGGCCGCCGAGGGGGGCATCACCCGGAAATCAGCCCCGCCCAACTGGCCGAGCACATGCGGGTACATGCTCCTCCCCTTGGCCCGGCTGTTGGCCCTTCTGCCCTTGCATTCCCTCGTGCCCGACTCAGCCTCTGACCCTGTTCCCGCGCTATTCTCCCTCGCACGTGTGTCGGCCTTCTTTTTCTTTTTCTCCCTTTCCCTGGTCCCCCTCACCCAACCCCCCCGGGCAGACCATCAACCTGCTGCTCATTGTGCCCGACCATACAACCGAATTGGATCTGGATCTCTACTCGGAACTCTTCTTCAACCAACTCGGCCTGCGAGGTCTGCTCTTTCACCAGGCACGAACCCGACCTGCACCATGTGTCTGCTCGGCTTGCGCCGCCGCATCCGATTCGACCCTTGTCCTTTGGTCTAACTCCGGTCCTCTGGTCTGGCTCTGGTCCTTCCTCCGCCTTTTCTTCTTCTCCCCTTCTCCCTCGCTCCTCCTCGGCTCCCTTCCCCTCCCTTCCGTCCGACGGTGGCTGGTCGCGCCTGCAGGAGGGCGTTTGCAGTGCCTTCGGTGCCGGGCTCTCCTCGGCGCTGGTGGTCGACATCGGCAGCCAGTCAATCAAGGTGTCCTGCGTGGAGGATGGCGTGTCGCTGAAGGCCTCCCGCGTGCGCCTGGCATATGGCTCCGATCAACTGGCTACTGCCTTCGCGTGGATGCTCCAACGCCGGTCGTCTCCCCTGGCTGCGCGCATCGCCCTCCCGGATGGGGGCCTGCTCCGGGCCACCGGCCGCGGTGATATCCACTCCTTCCGCGTGTCCGTCGACCAGTACCGCATTTTCCGCACTCTCTGCCAAATTCGTGAATCCTGCCAAACCCTAGAACTTGTGCGTGGCCCCCTCCCCCCCTCCCTTCGGGAAACCCCTTTCCCCGGCTGGCTGAAGGGGATCCTCCACTAACTTGACCATTTGTGGTGATGCCATCCCACTGTCCCGCGGCATCAAAGGTTGATCCCGTCATCAAGGAGCTGTTGGACCATGTTCGGCATCAGGCGGCCAACACCTTTGAGATCTCCCATTACCTGTATGACGAGCCCTTCATGTCATCATTGGTGCGTGGAGTGCCGCTTGCGAGAGGGCCCGCCAGCGCGGGCACTTTGCCGGCTGCTGCCAATCGGCGGCCTTCCCTCTTGCCTGTCCTCTCATGCCCAGCTAACTGGCCATACTTTCGTCGCAGGCCCTCTTCTTCCCGAAACTGCTCCCCCGGCCGACGGTGCCGACCTTGGCCGAGCGTGTGGCGGAATTGGACCACATTCTCGCCGGGCTACGCCTCTTGGTGGAAAGCCACCAGCTTGGCAATTTCAGCCACGATGCCATTATCAGTGCCGAAAATGCGGCCAGCCAATTTTCCGCCCTCTCCCTGCGTCTTTTGCTGGAGGCCCCGGGCGAGGGGCCCATCAACTCGGCGGACGTGTCGCTGGAGTCGGCCGCCGCGGCCCTGAAAACCCAGCAGGATATCCTCCTGCCTGATGCCCTTCCCCCCTTGGATCAGGATGTGCGCCGGCCTTTGGACCTCGACATGACCCCTGGCCCTTTTTGCGGTGCTGCCCTTTGCTTACCGAACCTTCCCTCCTCCTCTTTCTTCTTCTCCTTCTCCGACACACGCATGCACACACACGCATACACACACACACACACGCATACACACGCAACTCCCTCGCTCAGTCGACAATCATCTATGGCGTGACGACGCTTGCGGCCGGTGCCTCTGCCACCGCGGCCTCGGCCGCCCGTGGTGCCATCTCGCTGTCCAATGTCACCACGGCCATTCCCAGTGTCTCGACCATGGTTTCGACTACCTACCGGCCGCCCGCTCCACCGAGCCAATCGACTGATTCGACATCCACGGCCGCCTCTGCCGCTTCTCCTGCCACACTTGCGGCTACTCCCACCGGCTCGGCCGGCACATCATCCAAAAAGTGCGTGCGCTGTCTTCCCTTCCCCGCTTGTGCCTCTCTTTGGACATCCTGCCCTAACCTCGTCCATGGGACCCCCCGGGGGGTCCCGCCCTTTATTCTCGCCCCATTACACGGGATCCAGATCCAGCAAGGCCGAAAGCAAGACCGATGGTGCTGAGGACCTTTTCCTGTCACTGACCAAGGCCGGCCCTGCGTCGGCCGGCGCGGCTGGCGGCACAACCGCCGCTTCCAAGAAGAAGGCAAAGGCCGTCGGGTCGGGCACCACCGGCCGCTCGGATTCCCCCGGCCCGGGGACATCGGCCTCTGGCACAGCCAAGGAGGGCAACGCCCCTGCCAGCCAGGCATCCATCTCACAAGGTGTGCTGCTGGCGCATGGCCCCGGGCGGCAGGCATTTGTCGGTGCCCGACTCGTTCCTCCCTCGTCGGTGGACAATGATCGGCCTTTGGATCCGCTGCTGGAGCGCTTTGTTCCGCCCGGCATGCATGGGCTCCTTTGTGCGGACCTTTGCTCGGTGCGCCAAACGACCTCGGACCCGCTGGATCTGGCCATCCTAAAGTCCCTGCAAGCAGCCGGTACGCGCACATGTCGCACTCGCTACACATACGCACACACATACGCACACACATACGCACTTTCCCGTGATAGTGCAGGCCACAAGGCGCGGGTTGATGCACAAGCCAGAAGCCATGTAGGCCGGTGCTTCTGCTTTCATGCTGACCAAGCTGACATGCTCTCCCCCAAGGCATTTCCGAGGAGCGTCTCGCCCGGCTGATCGGGGCCGTGCTGATTGTTGGAGGGACCAACGATCAGTCCTTGAAGCACCTCGGTCGGGCGGTGACCGATCGGCTCCGGTCACTGCTCTTGTCCCCGCCCGAGGGGCTGCTGGCGCCCGAGCCTGATGCATCGGCCCGCAATGGTATTGCCCTGCCGGAGGTGCCGGCGGCACCGCCCTCGGCCAAGCGTGGCCGTGGTAATCAGGCCTCACAGGCCGCTGCTGCCGCTGCTGCTGCCGCCGCCGCCGCCGCCGCCGCCGCCGCCGCCGCCGCCGCCGCCGCCGCCGCCGCTGCCACGGCTGCACAGAACTTCCCCCTGACCGAGCGTGTGGCCGCCGACTTGGCCGGGCAGATTGCCTTGGCCTCGGTGGAGATCAACCCCGCGCACTTGGCCTGGAAGGGCGGCTCCATCATCGCCCGACTGGACAACATCAACGAGCTGCCGAATTCCTCGGCGATCAAGCTGGCCGCCGTGGCACAGGCGGCCGAAAGTGCTGCGGCCGAGGCCGAGGCCGCTGCCGCTGCCGCCGCCACCGCAGCAGCAGCAACAGAGGGCACCTCGACCGAGAGCGCCGCGACTCCAGCTCCCCCGATGCCCTGTGTCGCCTCCGCCCCGAAGCAGGAAGACCCCGAGCAGGAGGACTGGCCCTGCTTCGATGGGACCGGCGACGCTTGGATGCATCGTGACCAGTATCTCCTGCACCGGTTCCGGGCCATGCGCGAGACGGCCCTCTTCGAATTCTGGTGACGGGGTGACTCATCGGTTGAATACAAGCCATGTGTGTCCGCAGCCTCTCTCTCCATCTCTCTCTCTCTCTCTCTCGCTTTCTCTCTCTTCGTGTGTGTGTATCCTCCTCCCTCCGCGCATCCACATCCACACCAGCTTTCTCGGTCATCTGTGAGCCTGCGAGGCCCCGAGCACCAATGTCCCGCCGTGTGTGGGACACATACTTACGCACCACGGGCCGGGGTTACTGGGGGCCGTTTCTCGGCTGGCTGGAGTGATGCCGAAAGAAGAAAACCTGCGGCGCGGCGGCCGGGCGTGTCAGCCGGCATGATTCCAGGATGGGGGGAGCACGGGCGGGCGCGGGCGGAGGAATTCGTCGGATATGCCACCTGCCAACGATTGCATGAATCGAGCATTTCACGGCGATTGACGCGCACAGGGGCACCGCGGGCCCCGCGGTGCCAATTGCTGGGTCTCTGGGGGAGGGGGGAGCACTTGTCCACCGAAGGAGGGCATACAAAGGGCGGGCGGGGGGACCTCGGCCGTCTCTATCTTCAAGCGCAGGGAGGCAGAGGACCGGGGCGCCGGGCGCGGGACGCGGGGGAGCAGGATCCCCCAAGAGACACGCCGGTCGGGCCTTTTGCCGAGACCTCCGACGCTCAACGGAGGGACAGGCCGAGGGGGGCCGGCGGTGTGGCCAGGCCCAGCCCGACCAAGATCGGGTGGTTGGGGAGCGGCCGGGCTCTGGAATGCGCGTGCGCTCCCTCCGCACTTGAAGTGCCGGATTGTGTGGCCCGGCTGGAGGGAGAAAAAAGCGCGGCTCGGGAAAAAAAAAAAGTCCCCCGGGCGCTGCCGGCGAAGTGGCCAGCGTAGGTGTCACCGCCGGAAAAACAACATTGGGAGGAGCACCCGCACATCCCCCGGCCCCCGGCTCAAATGCTCCGGCTCTCGCTGAGCCACGCCAGCCCGCCAGATGCGGCTCCAACGGCATGCGCCTCGCCCCCCCCCCTGGCGCCGTCGCCTGACGGTTGCCGCCGGACCTTTAGCCATCTGGGCCGCCCGGGGCGGCGCGCGGAGTTTGGCCGCAGCTCCGATCTTGTCGAATAGGGTAAGCCCAGCTAGGCCGCCGCCGCCCCCACCCCGGGGGGGGGGGGGGGGGAGCAGAGAGTGGGGCGCCGGCAGGGGCCGAACGTCGGCGCAACATGGCCCCTCTTGTGGGCCGGCCTTTTCAATGACACATCCTATGAAGGACCTCCCTCGGGTCCGTCGACATTCCGGGGGACGGGGACGGGGGCGCCCCCAGCCCGTGGGACCCCGGGCGCAGGTCCACCAATCAGGCAAGATCGCACCCCGTCCCTCGCACCGGGGGAGCTCCGCTGGCCCCGGGGCCCCAAGGGGTGCACAGGGGCCACGCACCGGAGGGCAGAGACAAGGGCAGGACATAGGCCCCCCCCCCCCCCCTTCCCCCCTCGGGCCAGCC
>NW_009242971.1:4091795-4093071 GCF_000388065.1 Fonticula alba | reverse complement strand
CACACACACACACACACACACACACACACACACACACACACACACACACACAGAGACACCCATGCACATGCGAGCCCATGGAGAGGGGCATTCCCGGCGGCTGCACAGCTCCCGGAAGCTTGAGGTGTCTGCTTTGGGCTTGGCAGCATGCGCGAGACCTGCCGTCCCCCCCCCCCCGTCCCTTGCCTGGCGGGGGGGGGGGGGGGGGGGGGGGGTCAGATGGGCGCTTGCAGAAGGTGGCTGCATCGCCACATATCACAGGAAGCCGGCCCATGACGGAGAAGGAATTCCGCGCCAGTCCCCCCGCCCCCTCGAGGAACACCCCATCCTCCACGCCGGAGAGCGGCCGAGGTGAGGGGGGCCTCTGCTTCAGGGGAGGCAAAAACAAGAGGCCTCTCGGCGGCCCGGCCCCCTACAAAGGCGCTAGATCACTCTCTCCCCCCCTCTCCCTCTCTCTCTCCTTCCGCCTCTCTTCCTCCTCTCCCCCTCCCCCTTCTCCTCCCCTTCGTCTCTCTCTCTCTCCCTTCCCTCTCTCTGCGCCTGCCGACACCTGCCCCTGCCCACGACACCAGCCGCTCCCTTGCCGGCGGCCTGCTCCCCCCCCCCCCTCCCGACTCTCCCTCCGAGACATGACCGTCACTTCGACGACCATCCAGGCCTCGGACGCCAAGCAGGTCCGGTCTCTCTTCTACGCCGACATCTATGTCTTCCATCTCTCGCCGAAGCTGGTACGCCCGGGAAGAGCCCGCTGCTGTCTCGGCCACCTCCATCATCACCGCTCTCGCCCCGCGCATACCCGGTCACTGCACCCGCTCTAACCGGACTCATGCACATGGACAAAGGGCATCGAGCTCCTCATTCGCCATGGCTTCTTCGCATTGGCCTCCGCTGCTGATGCCGACAAGATGGCCTCCCTGCTGGCTGCTGCTCCCGGGGAGCTGGACTTCGAGGAGCTCCCCGGGCCCATGATCGAGGCCATTGCGCGCTTTCTCCTTCGCGAGCCGGCTCTCGACCGGCACCGTGTTGGCGGCTACATCGCCGGCCGGGACACCCACTCCAACCGGGTCCGGGAGGCTTTCTGCATGCACTTTCCCATGCAGGGCCTGAATTTGGAGGCAGCCTTTCGGTGCGTTCTCCTCCTCCCCCTCGCACGTCTATTATATATATGTATTTCCATCTTTAAACATTTGGACACACATGCACACGTCAACACGCTTGCTGTCTCCCACAAACTGGCCATGCCAGCTCACTGGCTGCCCGTCCCCCACTGCCATCC
>NW_009242971.1:4082309-4091747 GCF_000388065.1 Fonticula alba | reverse complement strand
CCCCCGCCCCCCGGCGCTCCTGCTCCGCAATGTGCACCACAGCAAGTTCCTGACATCGGCCAACTTCACGGTGACCGGTCTCGAGGCCCAAGCAATCTCCCGAATCCTGGAGTCCTTCTCCGAGGCCTATTGCCAGCAAAACCCTGGGGTTTTCTTGCTCTCCGGTGCGCCAGTGCCACCCTCTCCCCTGCTGCCCTCCACACAGCGGCCCCTGGTCGCACCTTCAGCCCGCCACCCCCTCCCCTCCCTCATTTCCCGGCTGGCTGGCTGGCTGGCTGACCGTCTACCTGCTCCGCCTCCCCCTCCCTCCCCTCTCCCGCCTTCCCCCTGTCGTCGCTACGCCCCACAGACACGGCCTTCATCCTGGCCTTTGCCCTGCTGATGCTCAATACCGATGCCCACAGCCCCCAGCTGAAGGCATCTCGCAGTCGGCGCATGACCTGCTCGGAGTTCGTGGACAATTGCCGGAGGTCACTGCGGCCACAGCTCCAGCCCCTGGCGCGCCTGGCCCCCGAGGCGGCAGCCATCGCCACCGGTCGGTCGGCCGTGGCAGCCGCGGCAGCCGCCGACGCCGCCAACCCCGCCCCGGACATGGCCCCCTCCCAGGACCCGGAGATTACAGGGCCAGCGGCTGGCACTCCTGCCGATGCCCTGCAGCAGGAACAACACCATGGTGATGAGGATGCCGCTGCCCCTGACGTCGGGTTCCGGTCGATGTCCGGCTCGGACACGACGCCCGGCTCGGATTCCGACTCGGAGTACTCCTCATCAGACTCCTCGATTGATGGCCATTCTCCGGAGCACGATGGGTATCTGACTCGGACCACCGAGCGCACCCGGTCGACGAGTGCCCAGGACATTGACCATGTTTTGCGGCTGGCCGGGTCGACCTCCTCCTTTTCCCTGGGATCGATTGACTCCGTTGGCGGGTTCACCTCCACCGGGTCCGAGCTGCTGGCCTCCGATGGGGGGCACCTGAGCTGCTCGTCCTTCGGCGGCTCGCAAGCGTCGCTGGCCAGCGCACAGGACATCGATCGAGTCTTGAATCTGGTCTCGGTTGGCAATTCCATGGCCGCCGGTGCGGCCAATGCCCGCCTGTCCTCCTCCTCGGTGGCGGGCATTTCGGATGGTGAGCCGCTGTCGCCGGCGTCCTCCCTGCTTGGCCTGTCGGCCGGTGGCGGCGGCCGCGGCACCGGCGCATCGGCCGAGGGGGCTGCGGCGTCCGCCTCCTCGGCCGCCGAGCATGCGGCCCTGGCCGCGGCCAAGCAGCTGAGCCCGGCGCTGACGGCCACCGCGCTTGCCGGCGATCTGGCGGCCGATGCCTCTCCCCTAGGGGGGGACTCCTACCCGGGCAGCCCCCGGGCCCCTTCTCCCAGCCCGAGCTCCTCCTCCCAGCGAGACATCGATCATGTAATGGCTCTGGTGGCCTCGACCGACAGCCTGGCCGGGCAGGTGGGTGTCCCGGCTCTTGGGCAGCTATCTCCCCTGGAGACGGGCGATGACATGCCGTGTCGGCATCCGTCGAGCTTTGACATTGATGCGCTGCTGAGCATCGGGGCCTCCCTGACCGACTCGGCCCTCGTGCCATTGGATGGCACCATCGGCCAGGAGGAGCTCGATTCAAGCCCCACGGCAGCCCCCCCGCGGAAGACCATGGCCTCCATGTCCGGTGGAACCCCGGTCATGAGCTCCTGCGGTGGTGGTCGGCGGTTTTCCTCCCCGGTGGCCAGCTCCTCGCGCAAGAAGCAATCCAAAAAGAACTCCCTCGGTCAGCCGATCGCCGGCGAGCACCTGCACCAAACCCACTCAAAGTCCCTCTCCGGTCTGGACGCTCTCGGCAATGAGGAGGCCTCGCCTGGGCGGAAGTTTGTTCCCCCCCCGCAGCCGGTGACCACGGCCGCCCCGGTGGAGGTCACCGATTCGGCCCTGCGGAAGATGTACACCTCGATCGTCAGCAATGAGATCCGCCTGTCCGGGGGCAGTAGCTCCAGCTCGGCCATCAGCGCCCTGGCCACGGCCACTGGCATCCCTGTACGTTTGCCATGAAGCGGATGGGCGGTGAGTGGAGGGAAGAGGGGAGGGGGGGGGGCATCCAGGGAGCCACACCTTGCCATGGCGCTCACACTAACATCCTGCATTGCCCCTGTACACTGGCCTCTCGCGGTTCCAACCGGGTGGGCATTTCGCGCGCTGCCGCTGCCGCTCGCGCTGCCTCCCCGCCCCCCATACCGACGTGTGTCCCATAGTCCCTCAACACCCCCGAGCGCCGGCTCATCTATAGCTTCAGTAATGTGCTGCTGATGCTGGACACCGCTTCGCAGCAGCTTCCTTCTTCCTATTCGATTTACCTCTTCAATGACTCGATCCTCCTCCAGAAGCAGGGCAAGCATGGGGAGGCCGAAGTGGTCGACCCGTCGCCCGGGTCCGACACCGGCCCCGGTGCATCCCAGTCGAATGTGGCCCCGCCTTTCAAGCCGGCGGACATCCTGTACGGGCGCCGGGCAGCCAGCACCGGGCAGATTCACATCCCCCCCACACCGTCGGGTGGGTCCCTGGAGCCCGGGGAGGCCCCTGCGTCGCCCAGTGCGGCCCAGTCCTTCAGCTTCTCGTTCATTTGGATTTCCCTGAGCTGCCTGCGCGTTGGCAGCCTGGCCTCCACACAGCCGATTGTGGAGCTGGTGGTCCCTCCCCGTGGCGGTGGTACCGGAAGCGGATCGACCGCCGACACGGGAACCTCCTCCGCCCGGCGACTGGTCATCCTGTTTTCCTCGCCCACCGCCGACGGCCCGGCAGGGTCGGGTGCTTCATCGGCATCCGGGTCTGAGGGTGCCGGTTCGCGTGGGTTCTCCTCGGCCGGGGCTGGCGGGTCGCCCGGCTCGCCGACGCAGTCTGTCCCGGCGACTTCCTCCGGGTCGGCCGGTGGCGGTGGTGGCGGGCCGGCGTCATCATCGGGCTCGCCGGCCGGGGGGGCTTCCTCCGGGGGCTCATGCATCGGGGCCGATGCCATTCCCTCGGCCGCGGCCGAGGCCTTTGCCCTGCTTCTCAATGAGCAGGCCGCCATGTTGGCCTTCCTGCCGACTGGCGCCCAGTCGGGGCTCTGTGAGCGGATTTGCGGGCTTTCCACCCCGGATGCGCACTACACCGCCCCGGTGGGCAAGGGCTCGGCCAACCGCGTGAAGCCCTCGCACTTGCAGCACATCTCCTCGCGCGTGGGGAGTCTCCTGCACACAAGGTCCTTTTCCGCCACGCCCACGGTCTTTTCCTCCTCCTCCTCCTCCTCTTCCTCGTCGGCCTCGGCCGCGGCGCAGGCGGCGGACCATCGGGCGGCCGGCGGGGCGGCAGATCCCATGATCGACTAAATACATGTGTGTGTATGTTGTGGACACGTGAGGCTCGGGTGCTCCGTATCTGGACACCTTCCCCAGAATGCCACGGAATGGGCCGGCCTGGCGCGCGCGCGCGCGCGCGCACGGGGGCGGGTCCATCTGGGCCGGGCTATTTTGGAGAGTGGCGTGCGTCCGCGGATGTGCCCTCCTTGCATGAGCACTTGTGGCCCGGCCGCATGCGCGCCTCTGCCCATGGGAATGTTGTCCATGTCCTTGTGGATGAGAGTGGGTGCCTTTGGGTTTTTGCCCATCCCGGTGGTATGTCGGTTGTTTTGTTGTTATTTTAGACGACGTTGCTGCTGTTGGCCCCGCGCCAGGCGTCCCTGGGGCGCGCGCGGGGGGCTGAGCTCCCTCCCAGTCGGACAGGGGCGGCGCCGCACCAGGGGCGGGGATCCCGAGCCCGGGATTGCGGCAGGCCAGGTGGATCGCAACTTGCCACTCGCGGGCAAGCGGACAAAGTCGCACGAGTCGGGGAGGGAAGGCCGGGGGCGGGGCATCGCAAGGTTGCTCACCGCCTGCGCATAGACCGCCCGACGGCGGGGGGGGAGCAACGAAGTCGGGGGCGATACCCTGCAAATCCTCGGTCTCAGTCGAGGCTTCTCCTGGGCCTCATGGCATCGCTGCCATTGCTCGCGCCTCATACCGGGCCTCAGGCCCCGCCTTCCGGGGGGCGGGGGGGGGA
The DNA here is from genome assembly GCF_000388065.1 of Fonticula alba. Lineage (NCBI taxonomy): Eukaryota > Rotosphaerida > Fonticulaceae > Fonticula > Fonticula alba. The sequence continues at coordinate 4,087,679 of NW_009242971.1, read as the reverse complement.
TCAGCCAGTGCAGGTGCCCTCTTGTAGTTCCCTCCCCAGGCCGGGGGCCGGGCCAAGTGCCCCACAAGGGAAGGTCCCGACCCTCAGGGAAGGGGGCTTGACACTGCTCTACCACTGCCCTTGTAGTAGGTAGGGACGCGACTTGGGGTGCGGGGGGGGGGGGGCGGGCTGCGCCCTCCAGACCAGCAACTCGTTCGGGCGCGTGTCTCGCCACTGTGTCCCGGCCCCTCGCCCTGCTGCAGGCCGCTGAGCCACGACCCAGGGCTCCGTTTCGCCCGGGACCCCCCTCTTTCCCTCTGGCTCGGGCCGGCCCTCCTCGCGCGACTTGCGCACGGGCGTATACGTGTGTGTTTATGAGGCAGGGGCGGGCCGGCCGGCCGGCGGGGGGGCTAGGGGCAACGGGCACACATGGGCCGCCTCCGGGCAGCTGTTGAAACACACTGACCCCCCTGGGCACACGGCATCGAGGCCGGGCTGGTCCTGGCGAACATCCCGACCCCGAGAGGCCGGCACCGGCGCCTCCCTGCCTCACGGACACGCGTGCACCCATGCCAGGCGCTCCAGGCACCACCGAAAGCCCCTTGGAAGAGGCAAATTAGAGCCGGAGAACAGACAGGACTGGCTTGTGATCGTGAGTTCGCCCTGTCCCCCCCCCGGTGCCTTGCGGCCACAGCGCACCAGGCGGCCGGGATACGGGGCTAGGGGGGGCGAGAGAAGGGCAGAGCCCCGCCACCATCAGGCGCGCTGGGAGCCAGGGGCGGGGCCGACCTGCCGGAGGCGGGGCCGACGCGCGGCGCGCCGGGGCCCCTACAGGAAGGGAAAAAAAAAAACGCCAGGGTAGAAGCCGCGCTCAGGGAGGCGAAGGCGGGGCGCCCGGGCAGCGGGACCGGGCAGCGGCACGGGGCCGGGGCAGGAGACAGGCGCTCATTTTGGTGCCGGCCTGCGCGACCGAGGCCGTTTGTTGGCCCTCGCCGCCCCCGGGGGACGACGCCGGTTGTCCACGCCCACCGAGCATCCAGCCTGCCAGACGTTGGGGCGCAATCGGCCAGTGCTCGTCCAGGCCGGTCCGCCCCGGGGCACCCTTGCAACGGCAGGACCTCGTCTCTCGTTACGTGTGTGTGTGTGTGTGTGTGTGTGGGCGTGTGGGCGTGGGCGTGTGTGGCCCCACCCGGTGCACCCTCACCCCCGCCCCTTCTCCCCCCCCCCCCGGTACTGGAGCTCAGTTGAAGGTATCCTCCGCGGCATGATGGCCAAACCTCGGGGAGATGACCAACTCGCCGGCCGGCCGGCCGACCGAACGACCGCGCAAACGGTCACAGCGGGGCCCGAAATACAGGGGGCAGCGGGGAGGCGCCTGGCGTGCGCGGGGCGGTCGGCCGGCAAAGGCCACATGCGAGGCGCTGCCAGTGCCCCGGCCTCAGTGCCGTGCCGTGCGCCCCTCAGGAGCGGCGTCAGAGAGATCGCCCACCGCCTGGGTGGTCCACGGCGAAAGGGGGGGGGGGGCGAGGTCGATTCCCAGAAGGCCGCCGGAAGGAAAGAAGGGCACAAGGAAAGGCCGAATCTGCCCACGGACCTTTTTTTTGGGGGGTTACGCTTGAGGGGCAAGGCGTGCGAGCAGGACCCGAGCGCGCATGGGCGCCCAGCGGTGCCCCCCCCCACCGGCCGCCAGTCAGAGAGGGGTCTGGCGGGTGCAGCGGGCACCGGCTAAATGACTCGCCCCTCGCGCCCGGGCCGAGGGCTGCCCGGGGCACTGAGCAGAGACGCGGCGCCGGCGCGGCAGGGGACGAGACAGAAGTGGCGACCCGCCGCGCACCAGTCCGGTCTCCGGGGTGCGAGAGCCTGCCTGCCGGCCGGCCCGCGCCGGTCCTAAATGTCGCCTCGATTTCACGCTGCCTCAGGGTGGGGCATATCGCGCAGGCGCCAAGGTCGCGCGGGATTGTGACGCTGAGGGAACACACTCGCGCGCGCGCGCGCGCACGCCAGAGTGCCTGGGAATCGCCAGCCAGGTCGGGAGTTTTGTCCAATCGGCTGGATGACCGCTCCTGGCCGATGGGTTTCACTCGCCCGGGGCCGAGGGCGAGGGTTCCCCGTCTGACCCCTCGCCCGCCCCACCCCTTCCCGGCCGGCCTGCTGCCCGCCCCCAGCCCCCCGGGGGGGGGACCCGGTGTGCGTGGGTGTCGCACACTGCGGCGCACACACTCTCAAGCATGCCGCGGCGCGGGCAGGAATGCCCGAACAATCCACAAGCCCCACCGGGGCGGCGGCCGACAATGCCGCAGGACCTCCACACCATAACCACACACACACACTGCCAGACCAGCCTCCGAAGCGCAGGGCCGAGCGAGGCAGAGGTAGAACGCGGCGAGGGAGAAGGGCAGGCAGCAGGCGAAAAGGGCCCGGGGTCGAGCCAGGGGCCGACCCCCTGTCTGCATGCTCGTGGACACGGCTCGCCCCATGGGTGCAGAGGCGCGCGAGAGAATGAGACGCCTGCCGAGGGAAGAAGCTCCCGGCGGCGGCGGCGGCGGCGGCGGCGGCGGCCGGGCCAGCTGCGGCAGAGCGTCTGCGGGGGTGGGCCGGGCGGGGGCACGCCTGCCTGCCTCCCAGGCAACCGCGACACACACATACACACATTGCCAGCCACGCCCGCCTCGACACAGGGCACAACGCGCACAATCCATGCACAATGCACACAGGCACGATCCACAGACAGGGTGTCACCTCGCGGGGCGGGGGGGGGGGGGGCGGGTGTCACCGATGCCGCGTTTGGACTCGGGAGCATCAGCCACTTCGGTGAGGGGCGGCTGGCTGGTGTGTCGGCCCAGCTGAAGGGCAGCGGCCTCGGGCCCGGGGGCTGATCGCCTCGGGATGCTGTCATGGGGAGCCCAGGACGGCGTGCCGGCGGCCAGCCGGCGGCAAACAGGTACCCCGGCCGGTGCGCGACGCTCGGGCAGGGCCAACACCACGACCCCACCCACCGGCCACACAGCCAAGGGTGCGGAAGGCCACCTGGCATAGCAGGAGGGGAGGCGGCGCGCCCTGGCCCCCCGCCCCAGTGCAGGAGCTGTCTGACGTCGCTGGCGAGGGTGTAGGGCTTGTCCCCTGAGGAGGCCCGGCCTCCCGGGGGGGAGGGAGAGGGGCACCGGGCCTCCAGGCGTGCGCTTGTACAGGCATCCATGCGTACGCACGCGCGTGAGCGCGCGCATGCCCTGGCGGCCGCCGTAACACGGCGGCGCCGGGGTGTCCGGCCCCTGGTTCCCAGCCACCGGCGCCGAGGAGTTGGAATGGGGCCACACGCGCGAGGGGTATTTCTTAATGCCCGCGGGACGAGACGAGAGAAGGCAACGCGTCGCTCTCGCGCGACAAGAACGGGAGTCAACGATTCACCCGGACACCGAGGGCGCTCAATTAATCTCGGGCCCAGGAAAGGCAAGGGCCCGGCCAGAGCGACCCTTGAGCCTGCCCGGGGCGGGGGGAGGACGGGGGACGGAAGGAGAGACGGGGGGGGGCGGGGGACGGCCGGCCGGCCGCATGTGTGGCCATAGACGCGGAGACCTCGGTACATCCCCGAGCAGGGAGACGCCGCTGCCGGGGCACTGCCACTTGACGGAGGCGCGAAGAGGGGGCAGACTAAAGACAGGAGCCGAGGACCCGCCGCGCAGGAGCAAAGGTCAGACGCGGGTGGGTCGTCCATCGGCCCCGCCGCCCTGGGCCAGGGCGGCCCGTGTGCTTATGGGGAAAAGGACGGCGGCAACATGTCCACCCTGCCCTCGCCCTGCCCCGGCTCCCCTGCACCCGCCCCCCCCCCCGGTGGCGTGGCCGAAAGACGTGGTGTGTCTCGGGCGCGCATATGTGTGTCTCCTCTCCTTGAAAGCCAAGGCCCATGGGCGTCGTGGGCCTCGGTGCAGCGCCCCCCGCCCCCCCCCCCCCCCCTGGCGCCACCAGCTGGTTCCCCGAAGGCGCCTCGGGAAATGCATGGCGGCGATTTTTTCCGCCAGCCCTCCGTCAGGGAGGGGGGGCGGGGAAAGAATCCCACACACACACGCACCCCGTGCCCCTCAAAATCAACGCCCTTTCCCCCCCGGGGGCGGGCACTTGGAGCACATGTGCCGTCCATGGGAGGGGGGAACCACGGCCTGATGGCGCACATTTATATGCTGGAGTTTTGTAGAATATTTGGGTATATTCATTTCCAGGCCATATTTGTGAATATGCCCCCGCCCCTCGTCACAAGGGGGCAAGTCTCGGCTGCACCCCTTGCCCGTGCGCTCGGAGATCATCACACGCGCTGACACCAGCAACAAGACCCGCCTCTCGGCGGGTGCAGGGTGTGCGGGGGGGGGGGGGGGGGGGGGGGGGGGGGGGGGCGGGGGGGGGGGGGGGAGGGGGAGGAACACTGTTTGGGGAGGCGGGAGGGACGGGGGGGAAGGGGGATGGGGGGGCGGGGGGGGGGGGGGGGGGGGGCGCGCATGCTGTAGACACGGAGGCAGGGTTGCACCTGGAGGCTGTCTCCGGCTCGTTCTTTCCCCCCCCGTCCTCGGGTTATGGTCGGCACCGACGTCTTTGCCCTTTTCTCGCCGGGCTGAGCCCCCCCGCCGCACCGCCCTAGGGTAGCCGGTGGTGGGAGAGTACAGCCCCGTGGCCAGCCTTGCTGCCTGTGTGTGTGTGTGTGTGTGTGTGGGTGGGTGGGTGGGTGCTTGCGCGTGTGCGTAGCTCTTTCCCATCTGCCCCGGCCCGTGGCCTGGCGGTGGGACCTCAGGCAAACAGCACCACTTGGGGAGGGCCAAGCCCACGAAGGCCCGGGTAATGGAGATGCCCACAGCTCGCCCCCCCCCCCCCCAGACTCGGCGCTGGGAAACGCCCACCCCCCCGCCCCCTGGCGGTGCTCGAGGGCATCCCGAGGGAGTGTCCGGCATAATGGCGGCCCGGGCGCCCCTCGCTCCGGCGCCCCCTGTTCTCGGGTCGCGCAGTCCCCCGAGTCGACCGGTCCTCTGCGGCGCTCCCCTCGGGCCCCGGGGCCCGCCTTGCCCCCTTCTCCGGGGAAAGAGCGAGGGGCAAGCGGGGGTGTCCCTTCCGCCGGGCCGGGCGCCGGGCCGGGGGCGGCCAGGGGATGCTACGATCGCGGTTGAGCGCCGGTCTGCCCCGGACCGACGTCCCATGCGTGTCCTGGCGGCCGGCTCCGGCGCTTCCGTGTCAAGACGCGGATCGCCCCCTGCCGGGGGTGCTCCGTCCCGCGCCGCCGTTGCCCCCACTACCGGGGCCGCCGTCCGGCCCATCCAACTTGGCCCCCCCCCCCCTCCCCGGCCTCGCCCCCGCCACGTCCCCCATAACCGGCGCGCAGATGCCACTCTTACGGCCCGCCTGTGACGGGGG
>NW_009242971.1:4073417-4082230 GCF_000388065.1 Fonticula alba | reverse complement strand
CGCCCGCCCGCCCGCCCGCCCGCCCGCCCGCCCGCCCGCCCGCCAACTGGCCGAGGCGTGGATACGCCCAGCGAGGATTGTCGCCGGCTAGTCTGCGCGGCCTCATCGTCGCCCGCCCCGTCAGCAAGTCCCTGACTCAGCCGAGTGGCCGCTCCGCCGCATGCGCCTGCTACCTGCCCTGATGGACGAGTGCTTCCCGCCTGTTTCCCTTCCTCCCTCCCTCCCTCCCCTTGCGCCTCCTTTCCTCCCTCCCCCCGCCCATTGCTCCCTTGCAGCCCCCCCTCCTCCTCCCCATCCTTCCGTACCACCACATACCCGAGATCTCGCCTCCTCCCCCTTTCCCCTCGCTCCGCCCAACTGTCCCTGGCGGCTCGGCGTACTCGCCGCTCGTCTCCCGCGGCCCTCGGAGCACCGCTCGCGTCTAGTACGCGTGCCCCAGACACCCTCCCTCCTCCTCGCTCTCCTCCTCGCTCTCCTCCTCGCTCTCCTCCTCCTTCTCCTCCTCCCGCCTGGACCGTCGTCCCACTCACACGAAGCCCCACAGGCCCACGCAAGGTTGACACCCCCCCTCTTCTCTGGCAGCAGCACGGCCGTCTAGATTGGCCCCGGCCTGGTCAGTCAGCGTGCGCGCGTGCGATCCTTCCCCGTCTCGCTCTCTCCCTTCCCTCCCCCCTCCCCCCCCCCCGACATCCCTGGCTCTTTCCACCTCTTCTTCCTCCTTCGAAGGCAGCCGACACCATGTCGATGCCCTCCCCCTCGGCCTTCCTCCCGCCCTTCCCGCTGTACACGCCCTCCCCGCCGCCGAGTAGCTTCGTCCCGCCAATCCACCCCTCGGGCTTCAACCCGACCCAGCAGCAGCCCGGCCTCCCGGGCAATGGCAGCCTCCACTACCCCGGCCCTGGTGGGCATCTGGGCCTGAGCGGCACGCCAGGCGGCCCCAACAGCGCTCACCTTCATCCTTCGCAGCAGCAGCAGCAGCAGCAGCAGCAACCGCCGCAGCAGATGCCACCGACGGCACAGCATCCGCACCCTCCCCATCCACACCATCACGGGTATGGCGGCCCTGGTGGCGGCCCATCGCTCCCGGGCCCCGGGCAGGCCGGTGCCGGCGGCATGTCCTTCTCCTCGGGGAATTTGGTTTTCCCGTCGGCTCGGCGGGCCAGCTTTTCCGGCGCCGGCCCCTCCGGCATCAGCAACCAGCGGATGATGCGCGCGCCATTGATGTCCGCCTCCGTTGGCCATGGCACCGGGCCGGGCGGCACCGGCAACAGTGGCGGCGGCAGCGGCGGCAGCGGCGGCGGTCCCTCCGGCGGTGGAGCCGGCTCCTCCAGCCGGCCCCGCAGTCGCAGCGGCTCTCGCACCGCGGCCATCCCCATGGCCTCCTCCTCACCGACGCCGGCTTTTCGCGCGCGTTCCGGCAGTCTGTCCCTGGCCGCGGCGGCCGCCGCCAACTCCGACCCCTTCACCGGTGGCCCAAACTCCGCGCTGCCCACGCAGCTGTCCATGTTTAGCGGCGGCGGCGGTGGCGGCCGTCGGCCATCCCTTTCCGGCGGCGCCCAAAGCACCTTCCATGCGGCCGGCCTGGCGCTGAGTCCCCCGAATGCCGGGGACCATCCCCTTGCCGGTGGTCTTTCCCCAGGTGGGCCGCCCTTCCTGTCAGGCGCCGGCCCTAGCTCATACATCTTCTCCTCGCTCGGGGTGCCACCCCCCTCGGCCAGCACGGTTCCCGGGCCTTCGGGGCTCGCCTTTCACCATGCCCACCATCCTCACCATCCGACAGATGACCTGTTCGGCCCGAGCGGTCCCTACCTGACACACCCCCTCAATGGCGGCCATGCCGGCCATCCGCTTGGCGGGCATTACCACCACCTACTTGGGCATCACCACATGCACATGTCGGCTCCGGCTACCGATCCGGCCACCCTGGCTCGGCTCGGGGCCGGCACCGCCGGCCAACAGCAGCAGCATCCCCCCTCACAAAGCAGCCCATTGACCTCGTCAATGTCCATCTCTCGGCCGGCCACCCCTCCATCGCCCCTGGCGGCCGATGGAGGCAGTGCAGCCCCGGCGGCGATGGCCCTCCTCCCCACAGCCGCTGGTGCTCTTTCCAAAAACGAGGACGTCCTGGCGCCTGGCCACGGCTCGTCCTCCCCGGCCGGCAGCGGCAGCGGCAGCGGCACCTCCACCCCCACCGCCGATGCCGATGGCAACCAGTATTTCGATGCGGTGGCCAGTGAGGCAGTGCGTGCACAGCTGACCGAGCTGGACAACTTCCTCTCGCAGCAGGCCCTTGAGCGCCTGCGCATCCCCTTCGGCCCCGGGTCTCTTGTGCGTTCCGCTACTCCCCCCCCCCTCCTCTCTCTCTCTCTCTCTCTTCCTCCTCTCCTGTCACGCGCGCTGTCCAGAGATCCATCAGCACTTCCAGTGTGTATATGTTGCCGCCTAACCCGCCCTCAATTCCCCTTGCTCTTTGTGCCTCCTGCCCCTTCTTTCCCCCTCCCCCTGTCCAGTATCGTGCCGTATCGGCTCAGGTAAGTTGTATCTGCACTCGCGCCCATGCTTCCCTTTCCGGTGTAGTTGCTTCCTCGCCTTGCCTGTGCTCCTCCTGACCTACTCATCCATCCCTCTTCCCCTCCTCCGGCTCCCAAAAAAAAACCCCAGCTTGACATCCCGGTTGACCAGATCCAGGCCAGTGTCATCAGCCACCTTCGTGAGCAGGCTGACACGTATGTGCGCCTTTTGGCCGACAAGCTGGCTGACCTCCCAGCCGAAGAGCCGGATGCCCAGACCGAGGAGACCCCCTCCTCGAAGGGCAGCCCGAGCCCCATCGACGCGCGCCTCCTCCTGGATACCTTCATCGAGCAGCTTGCCCAAAATCGCGTCCCTCACACCACGCAGATTGAGCTGGACATCATCTCCGAACTCTACAGGTGTGTCATCTGCCACCGCTGCCACATCCCCTTCCCCCTTCGATTGTCTGACCATCAACAATGTGCCCCCCGGTTCAGCCGCGACATCGTCACCTACGTCGGTCCGCGCACGCCGATCATCCTCACCTCGGGCAACCACCCGCATTGCCTCTACCTCTGTTCCCTGAACGAGGGCCAGCACTATGACAGTGTGCAAGTCAAGCGTCGGCCGGCCCCCGGCGCGGATGCCAGCGTCGTCACTGGCGGCACATCATCCATCTCCGCCTCGCCCAGCCCTTCGCCGGCCGCGGCCGATGTCCAGCCGTCGCCACCGGCCGACAGCGGTCCCGGAATGACCCCGCCGCCGGAGCATTCGCCCCCGGCCAGCGGTCACCATGATGACCCGTCTCCCCTGTCGGACTCCTTTGCGGCGGACTTGAACGAAGCACACGCGGCCCAGCATCATGAAGTCCAGATGCATAAGCTCATGCGGAATGTTGTCTGGCAAACTGGCCGCCGAGCCAGCGAGCCGAACGTCCTTTTCTCGGGCTGGCGCTCGGGACAGGGACGCGTTGGTGTTGGCGCCAGTGCTGGACCTGGTAGTCGTCAGCAATTGCCCGAGTGGACCACCCTCGAGGAGGCTGACGAAGAGGACCAGGACGAGGAGGAGGGCCACGAGCAGCAGGAGCAGGACGCGACCAACTCGGAGGAGGCCAAGGCCGAGGATACTGCCTCCTCGATTGCCTCCTCTCCCGGGCTGTCCTCTTCCCCGGGATCCGCGGCCACGATCGCCGGGTCTGCTGGCACGGCTGCAAGCAGTCTCGTCGATTCCGTCGGCCAGGCTCTCGAAGCCCCGGTCCTCAGCACGTCAGACATCAGTGATACTGAGGGTGCCCCGAAGGCCTCCGGAGGCGGCCTGGGCGATGATGACAATGGCCCTGTTGCCGCCGGTGCCACTGTCCTCATCACCGCCGACGCCTGTGCCACCTCCGGCTCCGTCGCCGCCGGTGCCACCTCGACCGACATCACCACCACGGCCGCGGCACAGGCTCTCCTCGAGCGTGTCATCACGGCTGGCCACATGCTGCCCAGCTTCAATGAGCCTTCCTATGTTGTGGCCAAGGGCGACAATCGTCGTGTCGGGCTGGTGAAGTTCTTCAACCTCTCCCGGGGCTATGGCTTCATTGTGCCTCTGACACTTGAGCAGCTGGAGCGTCGCCTTGAGTTGGCCCACACGGCTGCTCGCATCTTGGCCACCTCGTCTTTGGCCGCGGACAGCAGCACCACCACCCCCGGGCTTGGGGACGCTACTTCCGACATCCCGAGCGAGGGGTTCTCTCCGGCCTCGATCGCAGCGGTCCTGGCTACAACAACCTCCTCCGGATCGGCGGCTTCGGCCGCGCTGGCCGCCGTGGCATCGCTCATTTCCTCCGGAAACGCTGCTACCGCCCCGGCAACGGCCACATCGTCAGCCGACGAGTCACCCGCCGAGGACAGCGCCGCCTCGCCTTCCCCCTCCGGTGCGTATACCTTTGCCCACTTCTATCCTCTCCATTTTCATCTCTCTTCCATCTCCCAATCCTTCGCTCTCCCTCTTCCTCTCTCTCCCTCTCTCCCTCTCTCCCTCTCTCTCGCCCTACCCACTTTTACTTTCGCTGACGTGGTAATCTTCCCATGCATAGTCCCCTCCTCTGAAGAGGTACTTGCGCTGGCCGCCAGCAAAGGACTGGTCCTCAGCCCCTCGGATCTGGATCCAGTTCTGCTTCCCAGCGAGCCGGACCTCTTTGTCCACCACACGGCCATTTGTGGTCTGACCCTGTCCGGGCACAACACCCTGGCGGATGGTGAGCCGGTGGAGTATACGCGCCTTGTCGGCCCCAAGGGCCCACAGGCCACCAAGGTCACCGGCTTCCGCGGGTCGGTGCTTGTTGGCGGCGGTCCCCTGTCGTTGCTGGTGTCCTCGGCGTCGACTGCCCCCGGGAGTACTGGTGCCGCCGCCAGTGGCTCGGCCGCCGCTGCCACTGCCGCCTCGCGGCCCACCTCCCCCACCTCCACGCCGTCCGGTGTCGGTGGTCCGGCTGTTCCGTCAGGCACCGCGGGGATCGTCGCCAATCCGTCGAGCTCGAATGTCACCACGGACCCCCCTGGCGCAGCGACAGTTGACCAGCCAACCAAGCGCCCGGAGGTGATCTCCGGCGCCGACCAGACATCCCCCTCGACCGGGACCACCGCCACTGTTGCGAGTGTCGCATCGGCCGCTCGCACGACTGCCGCTGGTGCTGCTGGCACCGCCGCAACTGCCGCCATGCCGCCTGCCTCTGTCTCCAATGCCGGTGCAGCTGGCCATCGCCAAAAGAAGCCCAGCAGTAGCGGCCACACAGCCGGCAACGTGTCACTTGTCAACCGCAGTGGTTCGAGTGTCGCTGCTTCCACCGGCAATGGCGGCAGCAGCAGCAGCAGCAACACCCATGGAGGCGGTCGCTCAGCCTACACCCCTCACCCCTTGAATGGAGGCACCTTTGCCACGAGTTCCGCACATGAGGCGTCCTCCGATATGCCAGCTGCCCGATCGGTCGGCGGGGACGCCACGGAGGCGGTGTTGAAGGCTGCCGGCAGTGGCTCCTTCCATCCGCACCTTCCCCACTCCCCGCACGCGCAGCATCACATGTCCCACCCAGGGACGGCGCCCCCTTCGCCGGCTTATCACCATATGCCACAGCAAGCCGCCCAGCAGCCGTACCATCACCTTGCCTCACCGACGCAGTCATACCACCATGGGTCGATGGCCATGTCAACGGGTCAGCAACAATTGCATCATCATTCCGGTGCCCCAACTGCCGGGGCATATGCCATGTCCGCGATATTGTCTTCATCTAATGGCGGTGGCGGCGGCAGCAATTCGCCCACAGTCCACCATCCACACCAGCTGCACGCCTCTTCCTCCAATGGAGGCCCGTCACACCATATGCTATCCTCGTACCATCACCTCCAACACCACCATCAGCAGCACCCATACTACATCTCAGCCTCGTCTCAAATGCCCGGAGATGGCGGCCCACCTTCTCTGTCCGGGATGCACCATGGTCTTGCACATGTCGGAACGGCACCCGGCCCCATGGCCCCGAGCATGGAACACCACCATCCCAAACAGGCCACCGGTCTCGCGCAGCAGCAGCAGCAACAGCAGCACTACCATCATCCGCAGCAGATGTCACCTTCGGCAATGGATTTAAGTGATGCTGCCCGGCTGCACCTTCTGGCGGGTGCCGGCGCTGGCGCTGGCGCTGGAGGTGCTGGTGGCATGGCGTATGGCCATCACCATCCGGCGGCTGGAGGAATGCCCAGCCCATATCAGGCAGCCGGGGGGACCCCTGTCGGTGTGTTGCCCTTTGGCAGCCACCATTATGTGCAGCAGGGCGCCTCCATGGCGGGCGCGCCTCCGCCTCCTCCCTCGACGGCACAGCACCTTCACCACCCTCACCATCCTCCGCAACACCATGGGCATTATGTTGGCGGCCAGGTGTCGCCCATGCATCCGAATTCCGGCGGCGCGTCGCCCTTCTCACAGCAGCCACAGTACGCTGCCCTTGGCAATGCCGGCGTCGGCATCAACGGCGGGGGCTTTCATCATCACCACCACCATCCCTCGGGCGGGTATGCGCCCTCGATGTCCAGTGGCGGCAGTGGCGGTGGCGGCAGTGGCGGCGGCGGCGGCGGCAGCAGCAACGGCAATGTTGGCAGCGGGTCGGACCGTCGCAATGGCGGCCAGTCGTCGGGATCCTCCTCCGGCAATGGTCGTGGCTCTGGCCGCGGCGGTGGCCAAGCTTCAATGGGCGGCGGCGGCGGCGGCAGCAGCAGCGGTCATCACCACCATCACCACCATCATCACCACGGCAACAGTGGTGGCGGTGGCGGCAACAATGGCCATCATCAGGCCCATGCCCCCTCATCTGGCGGCGGTGGGTCTCGGCGCTCTCGGCGCCACTCTCCGCGCATTGTTCCTCCATCCGCCTCGGCAACTCTACAGTGATTTGTGTGCGTGCGCTGGGGTTCCATCACTTTCGGAAGGGGACGATGCCTCAACCTTGTGAGAAGCTACGAGAGAGACAGAGAAGGCAGGAGGCCCCGGCCCAGGGAACGGAGCCTCAATACCCCATGTGTGTCGCCCTCTGCTCTCTCCCTTCTTCCTCCCCATGCTCCGTGAGGAGGCAAGCAACCCGAAGCAGTTCTACCTGCCCCTCCGGCCCGACCCTCAGGCATCTTTGTGCCCCTGCATTTTCTTCCCCTGTCCCCCCCCCCCCTTCTCTCTCTCTCCTTCTTTCTTTTCCCTTCCCCCATCAATCTCTCCTTGCCGTGCAGTTAGCGGCGATGGCCCTCGTTTCCCCCTTTTCCCCCTTTTCCCCCTTTTCCCCCCTCTCCCACTCTTTCCCTCGTTCAAGATCATCTCATAGACAGTTCCGATCGATCTGCCTCGAAGAAACCCCGTTCTCTTTGCGTCTCTCCCTCCCTCTCTCCTCCTCCCCTCCTCCTTTCATTGTATGCAGCGCATCAATTTGCCCCTGTTTCCTTGCCACATTGGGGATGCGCTTGCATGTGTGCGTGTTTTTTTTGTCCCCCGACCACACCCAACGGAGACCCCCCCCCTGCCTAGAAGCTCACTTGTACATATCCAATACATCTGTGCATGCTCTTTCGGTCTGCTCTCCCATCCGTGTCCTGCCCAGCCGAAACCCACTCTATGCTGACCTAGTTCTCGTGCGTCAGCCTTCTCTCTTCTCCGCCTCCCTCCACTCCTTTTATGTTGTCCGAAGGGGGAATGTGAGGGTGCCGGTAAGAAAGGCAAAAAAAAAGGATCGTGCATGCCCCGGGAGAGGTGGGCGAGCCCGAGCGGCTCAAACTGAACGCCAGCTCTCCGGGTTGGGTATAGCTTTCACAACTAACGGGGCTTTGCATGGATGTGATACAAGTTAAGAGGTTTAAACTGGGAGCGAGAGTGTCGCCTGGATATCACGCGAGATATTCAGAATAGACGGGACCATTCCCAAGCACAGCGCTCCTCCAACGCTGATAGCTCCTTTGGCAGCCTCTCGTGTTTCTCCTCCGACTTGAGTCCACCCGACCCCTTCCGGGGGGAAGTCGCAGGGCCCTGAGTGTCCTTGTGAGGACAAGACAGTAACTGTTGAGGGAGCCATCGAGGAGGGGCAGCTGAGGGAGCAGGAACGGACAACGGCAGATGAGGTGAGGGCCAGGTGGAAAGACTGGCTGGATGGGGGCGGCGGGACAGGGAGGAGGGGGGCGGTGGAGGGGACATGGAAAGTGCGATCTAGTGGCTCCGTCCTCTTGTTCTTCTGATCGGCTTGCGCCTTATCGAGGCCAAAACGCTCCACCGCGGCCCCGGCGACGAGCGCCATCCCTCATCCATCTTCCTCCCTCCTTCCCCCTCCTCTCTTCTTGCTCCTTCCCTGAGCTTTTGCTCGTCGCTTCCCTCTCCCCCCGTTTCCTGGCCCTGTGCCCGCGCGTGTGTGCCATGTCCTACTACAACCGCCCCCCTCCGACATTCACCATGTCGGACATGCTGCCGGCCCTGCCGCACGCAGCTGATCCCTCGACCCAGTCGGCCGATCCTCCACCTCCTGAGCCGGAGCTCCCCACTGGCACTGTTGTTCTGCTGGAGTACATTGACCGTGCGCGAGCCTTGCCATCTCCCTCCCTCTCTCTCTCTCTCTCTCTCTCTCTCTCTCTTTCTCTCTTTCTCTCTTTCTCTCTTTCTCTCTTTCTCTCTTTCTCTCTTTCTCTTTTTCTCTCTCTCTCTCTCTCTCTCTCTCTCTCTCTCTCGCTCTCTCTCTCTCTCTCTCTCTCTCTCTCTCTCTCTCTCTCTCTTTCTCTCTTTCTCTCTTTCTCTCT
>NW_009242971.1:4070208-4073407 GCF_000388065.1 Fonticula alba | reverse complement strand
TCTCTCTTTCTCTCTTTCTCTCTTTCTCTCTTTCTCTCTCTCTCTCTCTCTCTCTTTCTCTCTCTCTCTCTCTCTCTCTCTCTCTCTCTCTCTCTCTCTCTCTTTCTCTCTTTCTCTCTTTCTCTTTCTCTCTCTCTCTCTCTCTCTTTCTCTCTCTCTCTCTTTCTCTCTCTCTCTCTCTCTTTCTCTCTCTCTCTCTCTCTCTTTCTCTCTCTCTCTCTCTTTCTCTCTCTCTCTCTCTCTTTCTCTCTCTCTCTCTCATATATATACGTATATATTTTCCGTTGGAATGCTTACCCTTGTACACAACCGACGTCTGACCTCCTTTCTCTTCTCTCCCTGAAGGCCGCGTCCAGGTGGAGCTTGTCACTGGAGAGATCTACCTCGGTGTCCTTCGGACTTTTGACCAGTTTTGTGCGTCCCCCCTTTCCCTCTCAGCACGGATACACCTCGCCACTCTAACTCCCTCTCTTGCTCCATCCCCTGGCACTCAGCCAACTTGGTCCTGACCGACGTGCAGGACCGCATCCTCGGAGATATCCCCGTTCAGCCGGCCGACCCGGCTGCCCCGCGTGTTCGCCGCCAAATCATCGACAGTGAAGTCCTTGAGGGGGCCATCACCATCCATGGCGAGTCGCTCTCCTGCATCTCTCTGCTTTCGGTATGCTGGCATCCTGCTCCTCTCCTCCTCCCCGTCTCCCCTCGAACGCATGTTGTTCCTCCGGCCCATTTCTTACCTTCTTGTGCTTTGCCAGGATGAGATTGTTCCTGGTCGCCATGCTGCGCCAGCCCCCGCCACCACCAGCTCCGCCACCGCCGCGTCTGCCGCCGCCGCCGCCGCCGCCGGTCCGACCGCTCCTGCCGCTGGTGGCGCTCCCGGCTTCCCGGCCGGTGGGCCTCCGTCGCCCGGCGGCGGCTTCATCACCTTCAGCAACAGCGGCCTGCGTGGCAGCACGCACTCCAGGCCACCCGCCGGGAGCTCCGGGCGCCGTGGGGATCGCCAGCAGCAGCAGCAGCAGCAGCAGCAGCACCGTGGTGACAGCGGTCGGAGCAATGCTGGTGGTCGCGGCCGGAACAATGGTGGTAACCACGATCGTCCTCGCCATTCGTCCCAGTCCCCGCCACAAGAGTTGGCCGACTTTGAGGATGCCGGCCACCAGTAGGCCCCCCCCCCCGCCGCCTGAATCTCCTCCCAGCTGCTGAATCATGTGCTCCCCTGGTCTTTTTCTTTGCTGCACATAGTTTCTTCCCCCCCCCCTCTCCCCCTTCTCCCGCAAGCCCATCTTGTTGGGAAGATCCATGTGCAGGAGTGGTACACCGACAAGGGCACCGAGAGAGGGGAGCCGGGCAGACAAGAAAAGAGGGCCGGGAGTGGTGCGTGTGCACCCATCTCGCGAACTTGCTTCGGGCCCGGGGTGGGGAGGCGCCGCCCCTTAGTGAGTGTGCCTCGCCCTTCCCCCCCCCCCCCCCCTTGAGGCCCACACCAATCGGCACAAAAATACATCCCCTTTTTTTTTGGAAAGGGACATGAAACGAGAAGAGACGGCGAAGGGGCTGGGTGCGAGCCTGTGTTTGTTCACGCGTGTATGTGCGGGCCATTTCTTTCGCCACGACGCGCGTGAACGCGTGTGTGTGTGTTAGATGACAATGTGGAGTGGCGGGGCGCGGCTTCCAGTGGGTGGGATCCGACGCGACCCGGGGAGGTGGATCACTTGATTGAATCCAGAAGGCACGCAGTTGAGCCCCGTGACACATGGCGGCATTCTAAACAGTGTTCCTCCGAGGAGAAAAGTGGGGTAACCTGGCTCCCGAACGGCCGCCGACCTTAGGCCTGTACAGAGCGCCAATGACGAGGGAGACACAGGCAAGTTTGGAGGTCTCAGATCTGCTGCCTAACCGAATCCAAAGGTCGAAGGGGAGACTTCCTCCAGGACATCTCCCGAGAGCGAAGACCCCAGCAGCAGGGTGTCGGAGACCATGGGAAAGAGTCACCGAAACACCGGTAACACCCTCGAACGCCTGTTCTTCGTCTTCCCCGCGAGTCCCTTTTATTTTGTACCATCCCGTTTCTTTCGCACGCACCCGGACTCGTGTCGGATCCGGTTGCAAGATCCTCGCCCTCTAGGCGACTGTATTTTTTCTCCCAGCTTGGCGCGCCCTCTCCTCATGCCTAGGGTGCTCTTTGCCAAGAGCAGTTTCCCGGCACGGCCCTCGGTCAAAGTGTCACTCCTTTGATGAAAGACCGAGTCCGTGAGAAGCGCGCTACACGTGGCACGCGGTCGTGTGATGAGTATGCCGGCCCAGTCATTTGATCAACATGACCTTTAGCATGTTATATTTACAGCATCTGCCCACGTATGCGCCTGTTATGCCGTTGGGCGAGACCTCCCAGCGTCTCATTTATTTTTTTTATCGTCGGGCCGACCCTCGTGCCGCGGGTGAACGTGGAATCCCCGGCCGGACAAGTGCGCGCCTTTTTCCACGCGCGTTCTCCCCCACCACCTCTGGGCTGATATTTTTCCTTCCCCGCCCCCCGCCCCCGTTGAGTCTCCTTGGCGCCCTTGATGGGGCTGGCTGTGCACGGCGGTCGTACACGGAGCTTCACTGGCGCCCACGCATCCACTGCGCGTCGCCCAAGTGTCCTCCCTTTGGGCTTTTTGGCCATTCACACGGTGCGCCCTCTGCTCCTTGCCTACATGCCGGGGGCAGCCAGGAGGGGGCCAGGGGTAGTACCACACACAAGAGGGGCACCATGGGAGGGGGGGGTCCGGGGGAGCAACTTTTCCTTTTCTTAGACCCCTCCTCAAGCGTTTTCCGCCTGGAAAGCACCTCACCCGCTTGGCCTCCCAGATGGGGGGAGGGGGGGAAGCCAGAAGTGCCCGAGCGCCCTTGTGAGATTCTCGGTGATGCGGATACTCGGCAACGGGCGACGGACCCAGGGCGATCGCCCACCGCCGCCCCTCGAGCGGGGCCGGACGCATTCCTGCCTCGCCAGGCTCCGGGTCTGGCCTCCGCCAGCTATCCTGGTGGTGATCGCCCGCGCCCCGCCAACGGACCGTGAGAGGCTGCACACCGGCCGCAAGAGGCGGCCAGCTCCGGGGTCGCACCTTTTCCCCGACAAGTGGCATGATGCTTCGGGGAGTCCCTCCGGCGGCCTCGTCCAGGGGCCGGGGGGGGGGGGGGGGGGGGGGGG
Source organism: Fonticula alba (assembly GCF_000388065.1). Taxonomy (NCBI): domain Eukaryota; order Rotosphaerida; family Fonticulaceae; genus Fonticula; species Fonticula alba. The sequence goes on along the minus strand of NW_009242971.1, from coordinate 4,070,214 downwards.
GGGCCA
>NW_009242971.1:4065243-4070079 GCF_000388065.1 Fonticula alba | reverse complement strand
GGGGGGGGGAGGGGCAGGAGGCACCGCTCTGACGCCCTCCGGGCGTGGCAATGTGTGGCAGGCGCGAACACAAGGCCGGACACTGGGGACCGGCGCAAACGGCCCATGGACTTTCCAAGCCTCGGTGTGACACGCCTCGGCCCGTGAAGGTACGCTCCCCGGCTTGCGCTGCCATCGCGGGCGAGATGCGGCGGGGATTCACGCAAAGTTGCCGGGACGGAGCGCGCGGGAGACCATATTTAAGCGGCGTCAGGAGCCGGTGGCTCCGGGGGCGGAGCAAATAGCACCCCTTTTTTCCGATTCACACCGCTCTCCTTCCCCCCCCCCTCTTCCACCCACAACCACCGTCAACATGGCCAAGTGTCCCAAGTGCACCAAGGAGGTTTACTTCGGTGTGTACCCACTGCCCTTGTCGCACCCCGGCCCCCTCATCCTCCTTTGCGCGCGCCGAACCCCATCATCGCCCCTCCACTAACTCTCTCTCTCTCTCTTTCGCTCGCCTTTTTTGTGCCTCCCCCGACGTAGCTGAGCGCAAGACCTCCCTCGGCAAGGACTGGCACGCCTCGTGCCTGCGCTGCAACCACTGCAACAAGGTCCTGGCTCCCGGCTCCCACGCTGAGAACTCCGGCCAGCCCTACTGCCACAACCCCTGCTACTCCAAGCTCTTCGGCCCCGGTGGCTTCGGTCGCGGCGGTGCCGAGTCCTACCAGGCCTTCGGTGGCTCCTCTTCCCCCCAGTAAGATGGTGCTCACGCGCGCGTGCATCTTCCCCTGCGCCAGCCGGTAGGGGCGTGTATGCCCGTTGTTCTGGCCCACCCGTCGGCCGATACTGCAGGTACCTCTCGCTTCCGGGGAAAAATGCCCCAACACAGCGAGACACACCAAAGGCATCACCCGTGGAGAAAGAAACAGATACCCCATTGGGTTCCCTTCTCCCCCCCCCCCCCCCCCCTCCATGCGCCTCCTTGATGGAGGGAAGCTATGCACATGCCCAATACCAATAAAAAAAACGCCCTCCACAACAACGAAAGCAGGCACATCCCACCCATCAGCCCCCGATTACCCGTGTGCGGGGCTTCGGTCTCCGCCAAAAGAGGAGAGTCCGAAGATCACAGGGCAGAGGTGCGTGCGTGGGCGTGCTGAGTGCGTGCGCAGGAAAGAGAGAGAGAGAGAGAGAGAGAGGACGGAGTAAAGGTGGAGCTGTTCATTCGACGAGAAAGGAAAGGGGACGGCGGCGGCGGCGGCGGCGAGGGAAGAAGGCCCGCGGGCGAAAAGCCTCCATAGTCTCTCACATGTTCAGCGGGATGTGTGCCCCAACGCCGTTCAGGTATTCCACAACGAAGGCCATCTTCGCCTCAATGGAGGCAACCTTCTTGGCCAGCTCGTGCTTCTCCTGCGCCATGGAGTTCAGCATGGTAATCAGCGTCTCGTGGCTCTTCTTGCTGGCCTCAACCTGCTTGGCCAGGGCTTCCGAGCGCGCCTTCTCCTCCTCGAGCTTGCGACGAAGGTTGTCGATGGCCGCCAGAGGAGCGGCCATCTCCCGGGAGACGACCGACTCCAGCTGCTCCGCAGACAGGCTCTCGGTCGAGGTGGCCGACCCGAGGGAAGGCCGGCTGGCGCTCCTCGCCCGCGAGGGAGAATCCCCAGAAGAGGCAGCAGCACCAGCGGCAGATGCGGTCGTGGGGCCGGCGGCGGTCGTCGTGGTCGACGACGGCGGCGGGCCACCAAAGGCAGCCGCAGCGGGGACCGGCGCGCGTGGCTTGCTCCCGGGAGTGGGCTTCCCACTGGTCGATCCGGAAATGGGGGCAGTATCCGACGGACCGAAGGCTCCGGGGGTGGGCTTGTTGGCGGCATCCGCGGCCGCGGCCGCGGCCGCCCCGCGCACCGACGGCGGCCGACGCTGGGCACTCCGCGCGCGGTCCGCCGTCAGATGCCGCAGCCGGGGGTTCTGAGGACCACCGGTCGAAGGGGAGGAGGGCTGACCATCGGACGGGGGGGCGGTCGCGGTGGCCGCGGTGCTGGGCTTGCGGCCGATGGGCGGCGGTGGGCCGGAGAAACCGCCAGCGCCTGCGCCGGTCGGCCCCCCGGCAGGAGGCTTGGTGCCCGTCGGCGGGGGGCCACCAAATAGCGACCGCGCGCCAAACGGCAGGGCAATCCCCCCACTGGGCTTGTCAGAGTCGGGCTTGGCCGTCGACTCGGGGGCGTTGCCAGAATCGGAGGGCTTGGGCTTGGGGGCCGGCTTCGGGGCCGGCTTTGGCAGGCCACCTGTCAGCGAGGACATCTTGTTGAAGCCGAAGAAGCGCCCGCGGCCGGAGGAGTCGCCGGAATTGCCGTTCGAGGCATCATCATTGGTACTCGCCGAAGGGGCCGGCTGCGATGCCGTCGCCGAGGGAGGGGCCGCGGCCGGTGGACGAGAAAAGGCGGCTGGTGGAGAGGAAAAGCCGCTGCTGCTGCTGCTGCTGCTACTGCCGCTGCTGCCACCAGACGCTGAGGCCAGGCCCGGGCTCCCAGCAGACGAGGGGGGCCCGGAAGAGGGGGCATCTGAATCATCATCATCGAAACGCCGGCGGTTGAGCTTGGCCAATAGCTCATTGTCCGGCCCGGCATTGGCCCCGGGAGGAACGAGCACCGGAACCAGCACACCAGAGGGCGAATACTGCGAACGGACGGTCATGCGATTTTGCACGGAAGCGGCTGACATGTTGCGCATCTGAGGCTGCTCATCAGGCTGCGAGGGCACCCGGTGACAGGAGGCGAGGAGGAGGAAGCCCGGGAGGGAGGGAGGGAGGGGGGCAGGGGGAGAGGGAAGAGACAAGATGAGTTTCAGGTCGGGGAAAGGAGGGCGATGCATTCGTGGATTGGCCAGCGGGAATGAGGCACATGCTGTCCATGTGTGCACGCACGTCGGAAGGTGATTCGGCAGGGGGCTTCGGGCGCGCAGCCACCGAGGGAGCCCTCCGCAGGGAAGTGAACGGATTCGGTGGAGTAGACGTATCGATGGCATCCTCCTCGGGAGGGGGGGACTGGGAGAGAGAGAGAGAGAGAGAGAGAGAGAAAGGGAGGGAGGGAGAAGCGGAAGGGAGGATGTCAGCCAGGGAGGGGGCGGGAAGGGGGGGAAGGGATGCCGGGTTGGACATACGGCAGGAACCGGGCGGGGAGCCACCGGCGGCGGTGGCCCGGCGAAGCCAGCCGTCGCCGATGGGGGCGGCGAGAAACGCGAGGCCGGGGTCGGCCGAGGAAGAGGAGCCGGGGGGGAGCCGAAACCAGCAGTACCACTGCCACCACTGTCGACATCCTCCTCTGGCTCGGGAGCCACATCGCCATAACCATCGGGGGCGTCATCGTCCTCCTCTCCAGGTGGTGGCCCAGAGCCCGGGACATACCCACTGGGGAAGAGTTTGATTGAATGGCCATGGAAAGAGCCCGTCAGGCCGTTCTTGAGGATCAGGAGAAGACCATCCTCAAGGTATGGGGGGGGGGGGGGGGGGGGGGAGGTAGTCGAGTCAGCGGAGGCCAAGGAAAAGGCGCACACATGTGTGGACATGCATATGTGTGTCCACATGCATGTGTATGGGACGGGGAGGCGGGACAGGGGGAGGGGGGAGGGAGCATGGAGCGCACCGTGGTTAGGAAGAGTGCCACGTCGCCCTTGTCCAGGTGCAGAGTCCCCTCGCCGGCCGAGTCCAGCGGAGCCAGTGCCTGGCAAAACTGGACCTCTGGATGAAGGTGGGGAAAGGGGACGGCGTGAGTGGGGGGGGGGGGGGGGACGACCTCCGGTACCATCATACAGGAGAACAGGTGCGATGACAGGGCGTACCGGAAATGGGCCGGACATGGGTGGAGGGGATGAAACCGGCCTCATTGCGATGGCGGGCCAGCCACCAGTGATCGGAAGGCTTGTCGATCACGGTCAGCGTATCGCCGAGGCTGAAGCCAAGCTCATCGTCATCAGTTCCATCAAAAGAGGCGATCGCCAGCACTGGAAGAGGAGAAGGAGGAGGGAGGGGGCGAGGAGAGACAGGACGATGCCAGCTCGGCAGTCAGCGAGGTGCTCCGGAGCATGAGGTACAACACGGGGCGAAAGCCATGGGGCAATGGCAGGGACAAGGCCACGGAGGGCGCACCCTCGATCGGCGTGGCAGACATCACAACTCGGGGGGCAGGGACCTGGGGTGGCGGGGCTGGACCTGTTCAGGCGCCACACAGCTGGGCAGGAGGGGCGAAGCACACCACCGAGGCGACAGGGACAGGAGAGGATGAGTAATGTGCAACTGGGGGGCAGGGAAGAGGAAGAGGCCGGAGGCCGGAGGGGGGAGATGTCGCACAAAAAGCTCACAGATTCGACGCCTAGTATTGGGGCGGGGCGGAGGCGGCACGGAGGGAGGGCGGCGGGGAGGATGAGGATGTGAGCAGAAAGTCGCAAGGCCCCAGATCAGCAAGAAGTCAGGGAGGAGGGTGACGAACAGGCGGGCGAGAGGGGGAGGGAGCAAGAGCGGGGGGAGGGCTGTCGCTTTGCCGCAGGGCCGGAGGGTAGGATGAAGGAGAGGCAAGCAAGCGGAAAGGCAGGCGGGCAGGCAGGGGAGAGGAGGGGGGGAATGCAGTGCCGGGGCGCCACAAGCCGCAAGGTCCTTCGGGCGCCCCTCAAATCGTTGACAGACATGCCTGACTGGACACGGCGAAGGCAGGCAGGAAGGCAGGCCACCAAGCGGCAGTGCGAGTGGGGGACCATGGGTCCTAGTGCGCCCGGTGCCGGGCCAGGGGGACCGTCCCCCTGGGGCTGAACGGGGAGGGGGGTGGCTCTCCCCTCTCTCTCTCTCGCCCCCCTCCCCCCCCCCCC
>NW_009242971.1:4064454-4065173 GCF_000388065.1 Fonticula alba | reverse complement strand
CCCCCCCCCCCCCTCCCTCCCCCGGGCGGACCCGGGGAAACAGGGGAACAGGGGAACAACACTCGGGGCCGCGCCAGGGGTGCATGCCTGGCCGGGGCAGGAGCATCCGGGTCGGGGAGGCGGGGTGCGGGGGCCTGGCGAATCGTGGTGCCGTGTGGTGGCCCCCGTGTCTCGGCAAAGGTCCGGCGCAAGCGCGAGCGAGAAAAAGAGCATCCGCCGATGCTCGACCCAAGGCACATCCGGGGTCTTGGGCCGTGAGCGCCTTGACCGGTGGGGAGAGACCGGCACGCGCGAGAGGTGCTCGCCCTTTGGGGCGAGGAGGTCAATGGCTGATCCCCGCAACAAAAGGCCGCGGCCGATCAGCTCCCTTGGGGTGGGCAACGGCGCAGATCGGCCCAGCGCGGCCGGCGCAAAGGCGGCCAGCATCCTCAGGCATCTCCCACCTGGGGGGGGGGGGGGAGAAAACGGCCGGGTACTGGAAGGGCCTCGCGGGGGTGGTGGCAACAGCCCCCTGGCTCGCCAGGGGTGTCTCCGCACCAGCAAATACCGATGCATTATTCAAACTTACATCCCGTCCAGGGACCCGCCGGAGTGTGTCTCCCGCCCTCCCGGCCCTCGGGCGTATCTTCTTTGGTGGTCCCCTCTGGCGAGAGTATGCGGCTGTCTGCGACGGGTGTGCGGCATGGCTGAGAACGGGGGAGCGGGGGGAGGGGGGGGGG
>NW_009242971.1:4060396-4060965 GCF_000388065.1 Fonticula alba | reverse complement strand
CTCGCCGGCCAGCCGTCCCCCGCTGTGCATGGGCGCTCGCCCGCCGGGCCACCTGCCCCCACCCAGCCATCCTTCGCCCCGACCCGCGCGGGCAAGAAAAAAGAAAAAAAAAAGAGTCCGCCCGGAGAGAATGGCCGTCTGGAATAAACAATACGGGGACGCCTGAAGAATGCCACGCGCATAAACGTCCCCCGCCCCCCGGCCAGGGTGCCAGGGCGCCCCCCCCCCCCGGCCCAAATGGGGGAACTACAGCCACTCGCCGGGTGGCGGATTTTTCGCCGGTGCATTTGGCCACGGATGGCCCACACCTGGGCCCCTGAGCTCTGGATGGCCAGCTCCAAGCACCCCTGGCGATACCCCCCGGGCCCCCTTTTAGCAGACTCACCAGAGGGCGGCCCAGAGCCCTCGCCTCCAACCACAGCCACGTTCCCCCGGCCCTGTCACACATGCTTCCCTCGGGGGCCCTCGTCCCGCCCGAGCCAGCCCCACTTGCAGGCCCACACACCGGCCATTTGGCCGCCTGTCGCAGCTGCTGAACTTGGTCCTGCCCCCCCCCCCCCCCCCCCCCC
>NW_009242971.1:4057937-4060386 GCF_000388065.1 Fonticula alba | reverse complement strand
GAACTTGGTCCTGCCCCCCCCCCCCCCCCCCCCCCGCCTCCCCTCGCCAACATATGGAGCCCCGGCGCCATGCACTCCGGTCGATCATCCACCAGAGCTAGACCTGAAGCAGGGCGGGAGACGGGGCGCGGGGCAGGCGTCCGGAGAGAATAGGGAGAGGGGCTCCGACACGGCCTACGGTTTCTCGCCACAGCCGCCGTCACCCCGGCCCCAGGTCGTCCCCGCCCGGGGAGCGAATACCGACTCGCCTCAGACCCCGCCGGCACGTGCGCCGATATCACGCCCATGTTCTGGATTTGTAGATGGCCCTTTCTACATGCCTTTTCGGTCCAACGTGTCTATTTGTGTTTGTCACTCTCTTTCTCTTTCTCTCTCTTCCCCTCCCCCCCCCGTCAGGAGGGTGGATTTATTTCTGGGCGACAGAAGTGGCGAGGGGGCGAGTGCGCATGCACTGCGGTGGGAAAGACAAGGGAAGAAGGGGAGAGAGAGAGGGGGGGGGAGGGGGAGGGAATCGACGGACAGTGGAGAGGCCGGAGGGAGGAGGGCTCTCTCTGCGCGAAAGTTGGGGGAAAGGAGCGGCAGTGTTTTTGCATAGAGAGGCCCGACACCGGCACGACATTCGCGACACCGGGGGGAGGGGGGAAGGTATATCGCGGATCATGCGCACCGACACCCTCCCGAGGAAAGAGGGGACCGGGGCGGGGGCGGACATGGCCCCACCCAGCCCCCGTCCCAGCTGGTGTGGCTCTTCCGTTTACATGCGGAAGACACCGAAGCGGGTATCCTCCTTGTCGAAGGGCTGGTTCATGGCGGCGCTCAGACCAAGGCCAAGCACGGTGCGGGTGTCCACCGGGTCGATGATGCCATCGTCCCAGAGGCTGCGAAGGTGCAGTGTTGGGCACAGGGTGAGGGGCCAAGCCGAAGGGGGTTAGTCAAGGCGGAGACACATCGACATAGGGGCAGCATCCCCTTCCCTGCCTCCTGATGGGCGGCTCTCGGGCGGGGAAAGAAAAAAAAAGAGACACAGGGGGCATGGCAATATTCCGGCAACAGAGAGGCGGAGGCTTTTGGGGGGGAAAGGTTCGCCCATGCGTACCGGGCACTGGAGAAGTAAGGATGGCCCTCATGCTCGTACTGGGCAAGGATCGGCTCGGCGATGGAGCGCTCGCGCTCGGTGGAGAACTCCTTGCCAGAGCGCTCGGCTTGGTCGCGGGCCACGGTGGTCAACACGCCAGCGGCCTGCTCGCCACCCATGACCGAAATGCGAGAGTTCGGCCACATCCACATCTGCCGAGGGCCGTAAGCACGGCCGCACATGCCGTAGTTGCCGGCACCGAAGCTGCCACCGATGACCACGGTGAACTTCGGCACATTCGCGCAAGCCACCGCATTCACCAGCTTGGCACCGTGCTTGGCGATACCGCCATGCTCGTAGGACTGGCCAACCATGAAGCCTGGAAAGTGTGCCCGGCCAGGGAGGACAGGGGGGGGGGGAGGGGGGGAGGGGGAAGTAAATGCTCACGGTCAGTGGTGGCTGCATAGATGCGTCTCCTGGCGGGGCGCGGGGCGAGGCGGGGCAGGGGTCTCTCCCTCCGGGACATGACCGACACCAGTTGCCTTGTCCTCGTCTGCGTACCGGTGATGTTCTGAAGGAAGATGAGGGGGATCTTGCGCTGGGCGCAGAGCTCGATGAAGTGGGCACCCTTGACGGCCGACTCGCCGAAGAGGATGCCATTGTTGGCCACAATACCGACCGGGTAGCCATGGAGGTGAGCAAAGCCAGTCACCAGGGTGGTGCCATACCGGGCCTTGAACTCGTCGAACTCCGAGCCATCGACAATGCGGGCGATGACCTCGCGCACGTCGAACGGCCGGCGCAGGTTGTCGCCGACAATGCCGTACATCTCCTCGGGGTTGTAGATCGGCTCGCGCACCGGCAGCCGGGTGCGAATGTCCGCCCCCGGGCGCTGGTTCAGGTTCAGGAAGAGCCGGCGCGTGAGGGCCAGCGCGTGGGCATCGTCCACGGCCATGTGGTCGGCCACACCAGACACGCGGGTGTGCACGTCGGCACCGCCCAGATCCTCGGCGGAGACCACCTCACCAGTGGCCGCGCGCACCAGCGGCGGACCGCCCAGGAAGATGGTGCCCTGGTTGGCGACGATGATCGACTCGTCGGCCATCGCCGGGACGTACGCACCACCGGCCGTGCAGGAGCCCATGACCACGGCAATCTGCGGAATGCCGGCCGCGGACATGGTAGCCTGGTTGTAGAAAATCCGGCCGAAGTGCTCCTTGTCGGGGAAGACGTCCGCCTGGTTGGGGAGGTTGGCACCACCGGAGTCGACTGTGGACATGCGCGAGGGGCGAATGTGAGTGAGGTTGGTCGCGAAGGTATCCCAAAGGGGGATCGGCGTAAATGTGTGTGCGTGTGCGTGTGTGTGCGTGTGTG
>NW_009242971.1:4056691-4057684 GCF_000388065.1 Fonticula alba | reverse complement strand
GTGAGGGGCGCACCCGTTGATCCGGCCGATACCGGTGATGATGCCAGCGCAGGGAACATCATCTGGATACATTTGGTAGCCGGCGAACTGGGAGAACTCCAGGAAGGGCGAGCCCGGGTCCAGGAGCTGGCGAACACGCTCGCGAGGGAGGAGCTTGCCGCGGGAGGTATGACGAGCGCGGGAAGTCTCCCCGCCACCTGGTCGAGACGCAAAGACAGGGAAGCAAGACAACAAAGGCAAGCAGGCGGGACCGAGTCAGTGTACATACTCGGCCAAGTGTGTGCGTGTACGTGTGCGCGTGTGTGTGTGTGCGTGTGCGCCATCCCCCGCCCCCCTGTTGGAGAGGAGGGGAGAGGGGCATTGGAAGAGGACAAGACAGGGGACGGCGAGGAAAGACACACCGAGGGAAAACTGGGCCACCTTGGCCTTGAGATCGGCCACGAGGGAGCGCATGCGAGTATCATTCTCGGCAAAGACGTCCGAAGTGGTGTCGACGTTGGTCTTCAGAGTGGCCGACACGTCGAGAGAAGAGTACGCGCTGTCAAGGATGGATTGAACGGCATGATGGTGATGGGCGGTCAGAGCCGGGCATGGCGCGGCAAATCCGGCGCTTCAACGGGAGGACGTACCGGAAGGCAGTGGCAGAGCCCGAACGGAAGAGGGCCGAGGACACGCCCGGGCGGGCGACGCCCCGGGCAATCGACCGCGAGATGGAGAACATGATTCTGGTGATAGAGGCGACACAGGCAGGCGAAGGCAAGCAAGTGAGGATGACGGGCGAGGGGGAGGGGCTGGGGGAGCGAGGAGATTGGAGTCATCTAGCCCAGCGATCTGCCCACCGAGTGGGAAGCTGCCAGCCTTAGAAGTGTGGCAGGTGAGTGCGGCGTCACCCACCTCCAGGAGGGAGTGAGAGAGGCACGGAGAGAGAGAGAGAGAGAGAGAGAGAGAGAGAGAGAGAGGGGGGGGGGGAGAGAGCGGCCAGGGCGGCCAGGA
>NW_009242971.1:4055666-4056356 GCF_000388065.1 Fonticula alba | reverse complement strand
GGGAGAGAGAGAGTGAACAGAACACGCATCGGCCAGAGCCTGGCGGCCAACCAATGTCGGGGACTTGCCCACCCACAAGCCCACCAAGGCGGGATGGTCTAATGCAGGGTCGGGCCGATTGAGGGATGCTCGCGTGGGGGGGAGTGGGCAACGCTGGCCTGAGGGTGAAGGCCTCCGTTTCCCGAGCGAATACGCCAGCCGGCAGGAGGCGCGGGTCCTTGGATGGTTGGGCGGACATGGTGCCGGCGGGGTGGCCGGGCCGGGCCGGGCCGGGGCTGGGGGGGTAAACAGAAACAGGCTAATCCGTCCAAATTCAGACCAGTTTGCCTGTTGTGTGTCACATTATCACCAGTCATGCGTGTGTTTTATAATATTCCATATAAATAAAAGGTGTGATCACAACACGCCACCGCCCGGGAGGGGCCCTCCTGCTGCGGCTAGGGACGGACCGAGGAGCCGGTTTTCCGCTCCCTTCCAGAGAGAGGCAAGGTGCGCGGGTGTGGGGGGTGTGCTTCATGCAACGCTGACACTGTGGCGTGGCCCGTGCCCCGCTGGTGGCCAGCTGGGAATCGAATAGCATGCGCTTGCCTTTACCTGTGCATGGATGCCTGGAGGGCGGTTATCGCCGGCGCACGCCAAGTCGTCGTGTGCGGGGCAAGAGAGACCGGGCACCTTCGGGGGGGGGGGGGG
>NW_009242971.1:4050566-4055610 GCF_000388065.1 Fonticula alba | reverse complement strand
TGCGGGGGGTGTCCGTCACTGTGTGTGTGTGCTGGTGCCGGGAGAGGGAGGGGTGCATCTTGAGGCTCCGGCCGGAGCCACCCTTTCCGGGAGACTCCGGCTGGTTGCACACTTTTGGGGCACCCTCCTTCCGGCCAGTTTCCCGGCAGCGGGCACCCCCCCCTGCTGTTGCCCCTTTTCCCGGTCGGGGCCAGTACAGGGAGCGGGGCAGGGCGCCAATGTCTGCCGAGCGCGAGGGTGCTGGCGCGCCTGCATCCCTCAGCTTGTGTGGGCGGGAGACTTAGCACCGTGACTTTTGGCAGGAGAAGGAAAACCCGATGGCGGAGCTCCAGACAGTCCCCCTACGAGGGCAGGGAGCTCTTCTTCGTCCATCCCCCCCCCCTTCTCCCGTCCAGTGGCGGATAAAACTCCGGCACGGACGAAGGCCCGGCCCTCTGTCCCTGCCGGCCCGTCTCCCATGTCTGGGGTGGGCTTTTTTCAACCCAACCTGACTGGATCCGTGCTGCCGGTGGAGTGGTGGTGATGACGCGCTGACGCACGCCCTGTGGCTCGATTTGCCCTTGTAGCTGGATATTGTTATTGTTTTCTTTTTAACCTCCCTCGTGCCGGACTCCGTTCTCCCGTCCGCCAGGGGAGGCTGCTGCGCTCCGCCCGAGGAACTGGCGTGCACGCGCGTGCACGCGCATGGGCCCGCATGCATGTGTGTGTTCGCTGGGGCGCGGGCTAGGTGCGGCACGACTGTTTCGTTGCCTCCCAGCTCCGGGCCTGCCCCGGCTCGCGTCTGGTCTTTTTTCTGCCGCCTGATCATGACTCAAGGCAAATGCGCCCTCCGCAAACGCGCTCCCTCCCTGCCGCATCCTTCCCCCCTGTTCTATCCCCCTCTTTCCGTAAGTCGCCGCCCTGCCTCTTCCTCCTTCGCCCTCCCTCGCCCTCCCTCGCCCTCCCTTGTCCCCCACTGCCCCCTCCTCCACCGTTTACCATCCCCCCCCCCTCTCTCTCTCTCTCTCTCTGTCTCTCTCTCTCTTTTCTCCTCCTGCTCGTTCCTATTACCTTCTTCGTCCCCCCCTCAGTCCGCCGTCCTTCTCATCTCCATTCGCTTCCCCCATCGTTCATTCACCGCCACTGACCCTCCCTCTCTCCTCCCTCCTCCGTTGTCCCACATGCCGGCCCGACAACAGAACACCATGTCCACCTCCATCACTCGCAATGTTGTCGCCGGTCTGGCTCTCGCCATCCCCCTGATGGCTCCGGGCGCCGCGGCCTTCGGTGTTGCTGATACCTTCGCCCTGCTGATCGGCCTGGCCCTGCTCTTCATCATGATCTGCGCCGGCCTCGGCTGGTACTCTCGCCGTGTCTAAGTGCATCCTCCCCCAGGGCTCACTTTCGATCCCCCCCCCCCCGCTCAGCGAGATGACCTGCACGCGCTCTCTCGCTTTTCACTCCACATTGAACTTGTCCCCCCCCCCCTTCCTCCCCTCCTTGCGGTGGTGCGCATACTCCCCCCCCCTCTCTCCCTCTATCTCCATCTTGTGCGCATACACTGGGCCCGGGTGCTACACCTGTTCTCTTGTCGCCCTTCGCCCCTTCCTCTCCTTCTATTGGGAACACCCCTTCCCCTCCTTGTCTTGAGGTGGAGGACTCCCTTTCACTTCCTCCCTCCCTCCTTCTCCCCGAATATATCCTCTTGAAAAGCGCCTCTGCACTGGTGATTCCATGCCCGCCTACATGCATAGATCTTCATGCCCGCGCGCCCTCCCTGTTACACATCAGCCCCATTTCAACTCTCCTTCTCCCGGTTGCCACTGCCCGATGATGTGTGGCTCTTGTGTCGGGGAATTTTTATTTTATTGCTTTTTTGCTACGAGAGACGTATGGGGAAACGGAGAAATCTATGGGTGAGGCGCACACGCGCACATGCGGTCGATCAGGCAGAGGTGACACAACGTCACTGGGCGTAGGTCGGGGAGGGGGAAACGGAGAGAAAAAAAGGAGACAGGCAGCATTCTTTGACTTGTGGCTGCCTCCAGGGGAGGATTTGAGCTGGGCAGGTCCCTTCCCCTCCCCCGCGTTCCCGTGCCCCCTGGCTGGGGGCAGGGGCGAGGGGTGAGTTCATTCACACTGCTGTCACTTGGACAATTGCGCAAAAGTGCGAGATGCCAGCAAGCAGGGGAAGAGGGCCAAAATGGATCAAGAGGCAGGAGGAGAGCACTCTTAGTTGTCATTGAGCGCGGTCTGGGGCTTGTTGTAGAAGCCATAGCGAGCCATGCGGTCATCCTGCTTGAGGACAGTGAACCGCAGGAGGCGGTCGTCATTCCGGAGCTTGCGAGCCAGGGCATTGGCCACGGTAGGGCTAGAGTCGAACATCACCGAGTAGTAGCTATGCCAGGCGGGAGAAGGGATTCACGGAGGTCAGAGCGAGATGCATGGAGAGCGAGAGAGGGCAAGTGGGAGGGAGAAGTGAGGCCGGAGTTGGCCGCGCAGGGACGCACGTTCCAAAGGTTTCATAGGGCTTGGTGGCGTTGGCGCGCATCTTGTAAGGAAGGACATTGCCACCGAGGCTGTTGATCTCGCGCACAACACCGTTGTTGTCGAGAACCATGAAGGCAGTGGCCTTGACAAGGTTGTGGAGCTCGTGCTGTTGCGCCCCCCCCCTCGAATTGGTTAGTGGCCTGTTGTTGTTGTTGTTGTTGATGATGGTGCGCGTGTGCCTGCGCGGGAGACACCGCACGAGGACAGGAGGTTGGCAGCATACGTACACGAGGAATGAAGGGACGGGCAATGCAGAAGAGCTCGTAGAGAACCATGGTTTCGGAGAAGAGTGGCGCGTGGCTGGCTGCGGCAGGGATGGAACGGCACGCGAGACGTGAGTGGTGGGATGGGTGAGGAGGGGGCAAAGACACGGCGGAGCTGGGGGTCGGGCAGGGAGGGAGGGAGGGGAGGGGGGGGTGTAGGAGGGGACAGAGTAAAGAAGTACATGTGACAGAGGGAGCGCTTTCTCGTTGACGGCAACAGCAGACTGCCCAGCCGGAAGGCGTGTGCTTTTCTGTGGTCCAATGCCTGCTTCGGCCAACCAGATCGCGTAGGAAAGTCGAGCCAAGAAATCGTCAGGTCGGCGGCGAATTGCGGGCCGGAGTGCGTCATGGGGAGCCAGGGCGAGGAAAGGAAATCGCGGCCGGGGGCGGGGGGGGGGGAGAGAGCGGCCAGGGCGGCCAGGAGCCAGCGGGTGGGCAGGCCGGCTGCCTGGTATCCCAAAACGTGGGCATGTCGGAATGGTGTTCCGATGCGTTGGGACGCGTCATCACATGGTCGATCTCTCCACCCGCTCGACTACGGTGTCCCGCGCGCGCCCCCTCGTCGCCTTGCCCCCCGCGCCCTGCCCGTGTCTGCCTCCCTCGCCCCCAGACATCCATTGCTTCGGCGCGTGAGCGCGAGCGCCTGCGTGTGTGCGTGTATGTGTGTGTGTGTGTCTGTATTGTGTGCTCTCTCCCCGAGTCACCGTCCTCCAGTCAGCCTGCGCTGTGCCTTAGCTCGGCTATTTCTCCATGCATGCGGGTTTGTCTTCGGCTCTGAGTGAGCCCCATGGCCGGAGGAGATCTCACCAGGACCCGGTGCAGCAGTCCACATGTAACGGCAGCACCGCACGAGGGCCCCCGGCGCACGGGGTCCCGGCAAGCGCGGCCGGAGAGAGAGGTAGCTCGTGTGGTGCCAGTGGAGAGCGGCGCCTCGTCTTGAGACACCTCCTCCTGGGCCCGGGCGAGTGGTTCGCGGGACGGAGGGGAGGGGGGGGGGCACCAGGGACCATGGGGCCGCGGGCATGCGCTCGCCACCGTCCTCCGCGCATTTGTGTCTAGTTTCGCCGGGCCAGGGCTGGCCCACGGGCGCCGGATCGCCATGTCCCCGTCCCGCGTCCTGCATTTCCCCCTTTGCTCGCACGGACAAAAGGCCTCAGCCTCGCTGGCCTGGAGGCCGGGGTGGGGAAGCAACCGCCGCCCCACGCCGCTCCCCTTCCCCTCGCCCCTCTTTGCCTCCCTCTCGACGACCGGCCGTCGCACGCTCCTCCCCCCCCCTCCCTGTCCCTCCCTCTGTCCCCCGGCCTCTGTCCCCTCGTCGGCCCACCGCGCGCGTAGCTCGATGTCCTTCGCGCCGTTGTCGACCCGCCCCGGCGGGGCCCCGCCAGGCGCGGACGCCACCGGCCCGGTTCCGCTCTCCAGCAGTCTCCTTCATTCGGCCGACCCGTATGCCTCTCTCCTGCCGGCCACTCCTGGCGGGGAAGCCCGGCGCCCGGCAGCCAACCTGGGCTTTTCTGCCCTCTTTGGCACCCCGGCTCCCGCGGCCGGCGGGCTCCTGTTCCGTGGTGCGCGTGCTGGTTCCGCGTCGGCGACCCTGGCCACAGGATCGTCGGCACCGGCCCCGGGGCCGGCAGCCGGCTCTTCCACCATCCCCGGCGCCCAGGCCGCCGGGTCGTTCGGCCTCTCTGCCGCGGCCCTCGCCGGCGATAGCCTCGGCCCTTTGGGGCGTTCCACGGCACCCGCCCCACATGCCTGGACCCAGCAGACCCAGCTGCAGCCCCCCTCACAACCCCACCTGCAGCCCCTTGCTCGCACTCTCCCACAAGACACCACATATCTTCCCCCAGCGGCGGCGGCCTCCCTCGGGAACAGTGGCATCGGGCCTGCGCGCCCTGGCGCAGGCCGTAGTGCCGGCTTCGCGACCAAGGGCACGCGCTCGGCCCCGGCGACCGGGCTGGCCGCTCTGCTTGAACGCCTGCGTCGCCTCCGGTCGCAGTACCTCTCGCACCGACCCTCCCCTTGGGTTTTCTTCTCCAATGCCCTTGTGGCCCTGGCCCTGCTGGCAGTCTACCTGTCTCTGGGCTGGCGGCACTTCTGCGAACGTCTGGCCATCCGGTCCGGCATCCAGCCCGACACCTTCGACTATGTCGGTGCGTGCCGAATCCCATAGCCCTGTCTCTGCCTCCCCTTTGCCCCCCCTCCCCTTCTCGGATATCTTCCCCTCCTCACCCGAAGCTGCTCTTCCCTCCTCTGCC
>NW_009242971.1:4041541-4050530 GCF_000388065.1 Fonticula alba | reverse complement strand
CCCCCCCCCCCAGTTTACCTGCCAATGGCGTACTTCGCTTTGAATGCCTCCCTGTCGGCCATTCTCTTCCTGCTGAATCCCTCGGGCGAGGATGACTTTGCTCTGTCGGCTGTGGCCCCGCCGCTGCGCATGCGCGCAACTGACCAGGCCACGCCGGCCACCTCCACCGCTGCTGGGCTCGATCATCGCGGACTGCTCAGCACTGGCCTGCTTCCTGGTCGGACGGCCACCGATGCCGGTGCTGCCGGTGCCGGTGCTGCCGTCGCCGGTGCTGCCGTCGCCGGTGCTCCTGCCCTGCTGGACCTCAATTCGCCCACTGGCTACTCCCTGCTTGAGGGCACCCTTCTCGGGGGTTCACAGCTCCTGCCGGCACTCAGCCGGGCGGGCGTCCTGTCGACCGCGGCCGCCGCCCCGGCGCCGGGCGCCTCCTTCCAGCGCCGCCCGTCGATGGCGGTCGCCGGCTCCGGCCCGGGTCTCCTGCCACCCAGCCATTCGGCCTTGCAGTCGTCCCTCTTTGCCGCCGGAGCCGAGCACACCTTCTCCGGTGGCCCGGTCCCGGGGGACGCCGGTTCCCTCCCGCTGGGCGGCATGGAGGGTCATCACCCGGGTGACTCGCCCACCGGGGCCACCCCTGCCGGGCGTCTCAGCTTCTTCCCCCTCTTCCAGCCGGTGTCGCAATATCGCACCTCCACACGCGAGGATAGCCTGCCGACCGGGGAGCGTGATGCGGCGCAGGCCGCCGCCGCGGCGCAGGCCGCCGCCGCCGCGCGCGACCCTGCCATCGATGGCCTCGAGTCCACGGACTACCTGTCGCTCATTCTGCAGGAGGACAACACCGACCCGCAGGTGGCCGCCCGGCGCCTGTCGCAGGCCATCCGTTCGCTGGCCTCCTGCCTTCCGACCGCCGCCCTGGACCCGCAGCTTTCCTCCGAATGGCTTTCCCTGTCCGGAGTCGATACCCAGCTGCCCATTTGGACACAGCGCATGCGCCGCTGGCTGGCCGAATATGCCTTCATCCCACTGGCAAAGCGTATTGCCGAGATTGATTCCATTTTCCTCCACCTGGGTCTCGGCCACCTGGCCATTGCGCCCGGGTCCCGGCCCAGCCCCGGCCACCAGGCCGCCGTGGCTGCCATCCGATCGGCTCTGCTTCCGCCCCTGCCCGAGCGCTCGGAGGATTTGCTCCAGCTCCGTTTCGCCGATTTGGCTCCCTACTATGCGCAGCCCTGGATGCAGGACCGCCTGACCATCGAGCGTTACCTGGCCGTGGGGTTCGGTGCCCATGCATCTCTCCCGGCCTTCAGCAAGTTCATGGATCTCTATGCGGCTGGCTCGGACGCCGGGATTGGTGATGGGCTCGGTGCCGAGGGGACGCGACTCCCCGGCAGCGGCGGCGGCTCTCGCGGTGGCGGTGGCAACCCGAAGGCCCGGTCGGCGGCCCTCGCCCGCACGGCCTACCGCAAGTATGTGGTCGATCGGATCCTTCGCATGGCTCAGGGCAGCGTTTTGTCGGAGTTCATCCACCATGACTCGCCTCGGCGTCCGGGCCAGGCGGCCGACCTGGCGCCTGGTGCCGGGAATTTCCACTCGTCAATTGCAACCGCTAGCGCTGCTACCGGCGGCACGTCCGGCGGCACCAACCAACGCAGCCAGCTTTTGTCCGCCTCCTTTGGCAGTGGCATTGCCTCTTGGTTTGGCTCGTCTGCCGGATCCGATGCCGGTGACTCTTCGGCCGGTCGTGGTCGCCAGGGTACCAGCATTGAGACGCCGCCCGAGTGGTTCCCCTCCGATGCGGAAGTGCGTGCTCACGGCTTCCTGGCTGCCTGCCATTAGTCCCATCCTGCTTTGCGCCTTCCTGATCAGCCCCCCCTCCCCCCCCCCCCCCGCCCCCACTCACCATCCATGTCCCTTTCCCCAGATTGTCCTTCACATCTTCGCCACGCTCATCGACGACACGCTCCCGCCGCTGGCTGTGCACGGCTACTCGGCCTCGGCCTCGGCCTCGGTGCCGGCGCTTGGCTCGGCCACCGCCCCGGCCCCGCTTCTCGGCGTGGCCGGCGGCGGTCTGCTCGGTCGGTCGCCGACCATGGCCACCACCGCATCCACCGGCTCCGGCTTCAATTCGGTCAATGCCTCCGGCTTCACCGGTGCCGGGTCGACCTTCGGCGGTGGTTCCACCGCTGGATCGACCTTCGGCGGCGGTTCCTCCACTGCCGGATCAAGCTTCGGTGGTTCGTCAGTCGCCGGCTCGGGCTCCTCCTTTGGTGGCGTCGGCTTCGGGGGCACACAGTCGCAGCCGCAACTGCCCACTGTGGTTGAGAAGCGTCTCGGCTTCTCGGCGCGATTCGTCACTCCGGACAGCTGGACCCCGCATGACATTGTTGCGCACACTCTCAGTGCCGCGGCCACTCCGGCCGGGCTGTGCAGCACTTCGGTGTCGGCTTTGCTCCCGGAAGCCGGGCAGCAGCAGCAGCAGGCGGCTCGTGCGGCCGGGCTTGACACGCCAGATGCCGGCACCCCCTCGGTCCTTCCCTCGCCGGCGCGTATCTTCATGGTCCGTCGCTTTGTGGTCCCCCTGTCATCGAAGGCCACGACCGAGTCGGCCCCGACGCCGGCGGCCGCTGGCTACACCGCCGGCTCCGGCAGCCCCTACCAGCCGCAAGACCTGTACCAGCAGCATCACCCTCAGCAGCAGTCCCAGATGTATGGCACTTCCGGCCGGCAGTCTCTCAACCACGGGACCGGTTATCCGGGTCTCGGTGCCTATTCCACCTTGTCCAATGGTGGTCACTCCTTCCAGCATGGTGTCTCGGCCTCGCAGCTGTCGTCGCAGCACACGGCCCCGGCCGGGGGCGAGCATTTTGCCCGGTACAGCCGCTCGGGCAAATCCTCCACCACCACCGCCGGGTCTCTGGCCACCAAGCAGCGTGTCCTGGCCCCGCACTATGTTCTGGTGGTGGCTGGTCGGGTGTGGCCCACGCCGATTGGCTCGGCCAACATTTTCCAGACCCTGGTCCTTTGGCTCCTCTGGGTCCGGGAACATTCGTCCGGCCACATTGGCCAATTTTCTCTGGCCGGTCGCCCGCTCGGCCTGATGGAGATCCTGGACTGAGCATGAGGCCCATAGGCCGCAGGTGGTCATCCTTCCCTGCTGTCGCCTGCTCGCATCTTCGCTTTCTGGGTGTCTGTGCTCCGCCCCTCTTGTCCTTGCCCCGGCGGCTTGCGCGCACCTCCCACCCCCCCTTCTTCAGCCCTCCCCTTGTTTTCTCCCCTTCCAACATTAATACACTCCCCTCCTCCTTTCACGCCTCAGCAGGGACACGTGTTTACGCAAGCAACAGGCAGGATGCACTCGTGTGGAAGGTGGGCAGCGGGTGGATTCCAGGCTGACGCCAAGCCGGTCGGCATCTACTGCCTGTCAAGTTGTTGGGTGATGGCACTCGAGGCTGGCTCAAAAAGGCCAATCATGTGTCCATCGGGCGAGCGAATCGCGGCCACCTTGGGGTTCGGCGAGGGGGGAGGTAAGGGGGAAGCACAAAGCCAACATTAGAGGCGTGAGGTGCTGGGCCCGAGGAAAGGGGGAATACGCACTCGACCGGTGATTGGATACTTGATGGGACCATCCATCCGACCGCCAAGCATCATAGCCTGTTGAACTGCATGGTCCATGTCTGGCACGGTGAAGTTGAGAAAGGTGCTATACCCGGCAGTAGCGGCAGCCTCGCTGGAGGGCGGAGATGCGTCAACACACGCACATGGACAAGTGTAAATATGCACACACACACACACACACACACACACACACACACGGACACACACACACACACACGGACACACAGGACTGTCAGCTTGGCGGGCATAGAGCTTCAGGCATAGAGATCATCCACGCACTTTTCGGCTGCCGAGATGACGATGCTGATGCCCGGCCCACCGGTTGAGGAGCCAGCGTCGAGTTCGGCCCAACCGCCAGCTTCCCGGGTCTCGGCAACCACCCGCAGCCCGAGAACCGATTGGTAGAAATGCACAGACGTCGGCACGTCGCGGGAGAGAAGCATAACGTGCCGAAGAGTAGAGCGCGCCGCCTGGAAGGCCATCTTCAAGAGAAACAGGGGTCCAGAGGGGGAAGGGGAGCAAGGGACGAGGGAGTGGGAGGCGGCGGGGCTGGGCGGCGGGGGGGGCTCGGGGGGGGGAGGAGGGAGGGGCTAGCGTGGCAACGAGGGAAATCTACAGGCCATGATCTCTCGTGGGCTGGAGCACCACACCAGGACCAGCTGTGGGCGTGGAAAAATACCCCTCCAGATGCCAACGCAGTTCCCCGCCAGGCGTCCGTCCTTTGGGCTGTGGGCGGGGACGACCTGCGCGAGGGATCATGCCCGGAGCTCTGAGAGGGCGAGAGCCTGTGTATGCGCATGCGCGCATGTGCATGTGCATGTGTGTGTGTGTGTGTGTGTGTGTGTGTGTGTGTGTGTGTGTGTGTGTGTGTGTGTGTGTGCGTGTGTTTGTGTATATTGTTCGACAGTCGGGGGAGTTGGCGTTGAAGCTGGACCTCGCACGTGGGGGGAAGGAGGTGCCACTACGCGTCCGGGGCGCCAGCTGGTTCTTGGTTTGGTGAGGGAGGGGACGGGTTGCCGCTTGCGTGAAGCTCCAGCAGGGACTCTAGGATGTCTTCCCCCCCGTCGGTATTTGAACCGGGTGGAGATGCGACGGGCGCCTCTCCGGCAACCAAATCGGCGGCTCTGGTGCGTTGGCGTTTTCTGGCTTGCTCGTACAACCGGAAAACGGCCCTCGGCACAACCAAACACCCGAGGTCCTGGGTGGCCGGGCGCTTTGCCCGGCCCAGAGACGAGTGGATTTCCTGGCGCGCGGATTCACTGAAAAGCATGCGAGAGGGAGAGCGACAAAGGGGCGGGGAGGATGTCAGCGCGTGCCGGGGGTGATTGGCGGAATAGCCAGGAGGGAGAAAGGCCAGGACGACAAGGATGGCCACGTACCGTCGCAGCAATGTCTCCAAGAAGGCCATGCGGATGTCACTCTCGGCCAGTCGGTGCACGCGCAGATCCTGCGAGTAGGTAAGGTGCTGGGTGGCCAGACCGGAGCCACGGCGCCGTTGCCGCCCGGAGCTCCCCCCACCAGTGGGATTATAGAAGGCCAGGGGCCCAGGATCGAGGCCGTCAAACATGGCCGCCGTGGCAGCCGGAAGATCTTGAATGATCTCCAGTCCATAGGCCGGCTCGCCGATGGTGCACCCGCCGCCGAGACCAGCCCGTGCGGCCAAGCCAGCCGCCACCACCGGCCCCCCGGAGGGAAGTGACCAGCGAGAGATGGCACGCTCGCGTGCGGCGCCTGCTCGACCGACGCCCGTCCCGGCGGCAGAGGCACCACTGCCGCCGCCCCGGACCACGATGAACCCCTCGATCGGGGGACAAAGGCGGTTGCGAGGTCGATAGGTGCTGGTGTTGTGCACGACCACGGACGATCCGGCGCCGCCGGCGTGGCCGCCGGAATCCTCCGACGCCAAGAGCACCGTGGCTGCATGGAGTGGACAGCGCCAGCGCGTCGTGTCAGAGGGCAGGGTTGCCAACGGGGGCAGACACTCGGCATGCCAGCGGCTACCGCAGGCATCGCAAACCAAATGCAAGCGGTCCGGCCGGAAATCCCGACATGCGTAGCATGGATACCCGGCCGACCGGGTATATGAGGGCCCAAAGGCCAGGCCGACATTCCCACTGTGTGACGCCGCCCCGGTCAGGCTCTGGATGTAGGTGGTGGTGGCAGCGGAGGAGAGGCCACCGCTGGACGACAGGCCCGAGTCTGAAGAGCCGTCCCCGGCCCCGGGGGCCAGTTCCGGCGAGCTGGGATCCGGCTGCTCGGGGTGCCGGTCGCCAGTAGATGGCAGCGCGGGCGAAGGATGCGCCACATGTAGCAATGACGGCGCTCCGGACGAGGGGTCCGCATCGTAGGACCGGCTGGAGTAGGTGGTCAGGTAGCCGGACCCGCGGGCAGCCGATTGCCCGGCAGGTGTCGCCGACCCGACGACAATTGTGTTGTTATACGATGCATCTGGCGAAATCCACTCGCCATTTCTGCCAAAGATCGAGAAAGAGAGCGAGGGGGCGAGGGGGCGAGAGAAGGAGAGAAGGAAGAACGAGGCGGAAATGGAAGGGGGGGAGAGCATGGGCAGCCGGGAGGAGCGTATGTGCGCGTTTGCAATCGCGCGCGTGTGTGTGTGTGTGTGTGAGAGAGAGTGAGAAAATCTGCGCGCGAAAGGGTATTTGCAAGGAGGGGAGGAGCCAGCAGCCGGGAGGAAGAGCAGGACACGCACCGGAAATTCCCCTTCCGGTCATAGTCATCCCGGAAGGCCCCGCTCAAGGGGTCCACATTGACTGTGGGATGATTCGGCAACGGGAGGCGGGTGGGCGCGCGGTCCAAGGTCAGGCCGAATGCACGGGTGCGTCGAAGAGGCGTCCAGCAAAAAAGGAAGAGAGAAAGAGAGAAAAGAGCAAACACAAATGGGCCTGATGGAGCGACGAACCACCGCAGTAGAAGAACTTAATGCCGTCTGGCAGCGAGTAGGGTGTCGGGTTTTGCGGGTAAATTCGCTCGATCATCTTGATGAAGCCAAAGCGGTCGGGGCGTGGTTGCTTTGGCAAAGGGAACTACCGACGAAGGAGGGGGAAGGAGGGGGGGGGGGAGGAGGAGAAAATTAGCATGGTGTCATGCTGAATGGGTGTGCCCTTGGCTCCGGCATGTGTACCATTTCGGCGAGGCAGGCATTGCAATACCAGTTTCCCTCGGGGATTTCGCTTTGCTCGACTGGCGGGTTGGCACACACAAAGTGGAAAGACCGGGGACAGCGGTCACAACAAAGGAATGTCCCCGGACCACGGCAGCAGTCACAATACTCATTATTCATGGACTACCACCGGCAAAGGGCCACATGGACCGAGTGGCGTTAGAAAAGTTCGGCGCAGGCAGCGGGCATGCGCCAAACAAATGGACAAGCTCGGGTGGGGTGGGGTGGGGTGGGGGCAGGTGGAGAGGCAGGAACGACGCGAGGCATGTACATGGTGATCGTCGGAGTCCGAGTCGGAAGATGCCGGTGTCTGGATGAGAGCGGAGGTGGCCCGGCTGCTGGTGCGCCGCCGGGCACCAGCCACGTCGGCAGTGGTGTCCGCTGCCGCAAGCGCCCGCGAGGTGTCGGATGGGGCATTCTCCGCCAGGATTCGCCGGACCTCGGCACTGTCACGGTAGATCCGAAGCGCCGGGTCAACAGTCGGGTCCAGGGACAATGTGCTCAAGAAGGAGCCAATCAACTGCGGCGACTCGCACAGCTGGCGCAGCCGGCGAAGATCATTCCGACCCACGGAATTCAGCGGCGCCGGATGGAAGAGGTCAACCCCGCCGGCAGGGGTGGCGGCGGCGGCCGAGTCGCCAATCCCGGACCCGGCGCATGCCATGGCCGCCGCCACCGTGGTGGCTACAACATGCGGATCGGGCACCGTACTAAAGGACCCGGAGGAGATGGCCTTCAGTGCGGTGGCCAGCTGTTCAGTGGTATTAAGCGTGGAGGGATCGATGGAGCCAGCCGGCCCGGTGGCCGAGTCCAGGCCAGCCAGCCGGGCGATCGCCGAAAAGGCCACCGAGGCCGAGGCCCCCCCCACGGGCAAACTCAAGCCCGAAGATGAGAGGGACATGTGAGGGGAGAAAGGGGCGGCCACCTCGGCACCCGGGCCGGTGGTTGCGGCAGGCGCCCCGGCCGCCATTGCCGACGGGGCAGCAGGTCCGGCAGACCCGCCAGCCATTGAGGAGATGCCACCTGGGCCCGGCCCGGGGGTGTCGGCAGAAGTGGCCCCATTGGCGGCATCGCTACCCGGGCGCTGGTGGCGTAGCCGGAAGGACGCACGCGTGGGAGAGGCATTCCGCGGCGAGGTGGGGTCTGGCAGGATGATACGCCGGCGTGTGGCACGAGGAGTTCCCGGCCGGGAGGCGACATTCGTCACGGAGACCACCGCAGCGGGGGCATTGGCCGCTTCTGCCACGGGAAGGGTCTGGGCCGGCGGGGTAGCTCGAGTGGGGTGCTCCGGCATGGAAGCCGGGCCGGGTGCCGGCTCGGGGGCAGAGGCAGCCCCGGAGTCCGGAGCGGTCACCGGGGAAGAGGCCCGTTCTGCCGGGACAACCACCGGCAAAGGGGCCCCGCTGTCCGCAAGGATGGGAGTGGCCTGTCGAGGGGCCGGACCGGCTGCAGCCAAGAGCATGGCCTCGCGAGCCTGCGCTCGGGCGGCACGCGAGGAGAGAATCCGCGTCGGGGCCAGGGCGGGCGAAGTTTCCGTCGAGCTGGGCGCGGTGGTTGCGGAGGCTTTGGCCAGAGAGAGAGAGAGAGGACGTCGAGTTAATGGGGAGGAGGAGACGCGACGAAGAGCACAGCAAGTGGCGGATGTACCCGGCAAGGAGGGCGACGGGCCGGAGGGAAGTGCGCTACTTGAGGGCACGTGCGGGGAAGCCGAAGCCGAGGAACTCGGGCTAATGGAAAACTTCAGCATGAGAGGCTGCTGCGGCGAGGGGCTCGCATTGCCGCTGCCACCGAGGAAGAGTTTGGCAAGTTCCGGGGGACTCCCACGCGAGGGGGGCGAGGCGCCGGACGCGTTGGGCGTCGGGGCGTCGTTACCATCGCTGGCGAGCGATTCGTTCGCCGGCGGACCCGCCGGCTCCTGGGCCATGGCGAGGCGCGGAGACCGGGGCGGCAATCGAGAGGGAGGCAGCTTCGCGACGAGTGGAGTGGCACGGCTTCCGGAGCTGTACCAAGTGTCAGATCGGGCAGAGGGGCAGAAGCAAAGACACAATTGGGAACCAGCGTCGCAAATGGAACGCACCTTGCCAGCAACCGAGGTCGTCAGGTAGCACTCAGAGTAGATTGC
The DNA here is from genome assembly GCF_000388065.1 of Fonticula alba. Taxonomy (NCBI): domain Eukaryota; order Rotosphaerida; family Fonticulaceae; genus Fonticula; species Fonticula alba. The sequence continues at coordinate 4,041,615 of NW_009242971.1, read as the reverse complement.
GCAGCTGGCGAGAGCAAGGCAGACACCCGCACGCAGGCGCGGTACGAACAGGGCCCAGAGAGAGGGGGGGGGGG
>NW_009242971.1:4038448-4041396 GCF_000388065.1 Fonticula alba | reverse complement strand
GGTCGACGGGAGAGGGGGGGGGGAGGAGGCAAGGGAGAAGGGGGGCAGTACGTCAAAGTGGGGTCGGGACGTGCTCCGGTATCCGAAGGACCCTTCAGGCCAGCCAAGCAGAAGAGGTGTGCGGGCCGGGGAGGGGCGGAAGATGCCACCTGACGCAAATTGCGAGACTTTCACTGGGGGGGGGGGGGGGGGGGGGGGGGGGGGGGGGGGGGGGGGGGGGGGGGGGGGGGGCGGATGCGGGGTGCGAGTGCGGATGCCCGACAAGAAGGTCGGCTATCTGCACAAGTAAAAAAATTAAATAAAACTAACGGTCCAGAACATGGCACTCTGGCGAGGTCAGCATTTTCTCCCATCCGCTGAAACGTCCTCTCGCTCCCGGGCGGGCATGCCGAGTTCTGGCACGGGAGCCGGGCCATTTTTCCGTCCCCCATACTTGGGGCTCCCTAGGTTGGATGCTCTTTTTTTTTTATGCGCGCTCCCTCTCGGCCTCCCTTCGCGGCGCGACCTTGTCCTGCCTCCGTGGCAGCCCCCTTGTGTTCCTATATTTTTCCTCCTCTCTCCCTTTCTGCCCTATCTGGCACCCTCGTAAATATGTGCTCTTGCGTACACGCACAGGTGTACATGCGTACACGCACAGGTGTACATGCGTACACGCACAGGTGTACATGCGTACACGCACAAGTGCACATCCACACACCCACACACAGATACAGCTGAGGTCCCGCGAACACATACACGCCCATCCACCACCAAGAAAGCGGAGACCGTGGGAGGACGTTCTATTATTGGGGCCGACCCCTTCCGGCTGGCAGAGAGAAAGGGGAGGGAAGGGGGGAAGCTAAAAGCAAAGAAGAAAAGAGAGAAAGAAGGAAAAGGGAGGAGGACAGGCCAGACGGCAGGATGCCAGTCCGAGGAAAATGCCCCCACCGATCATTCGCCTGTCCTTCACGACCAGGAGCGCAATTCATTCCAGCCCGAGCGGCAGCCGAACGTCGAAATAGCTACGGGGTTTTGTACGCGACGTAATGGGCAGCGAGTGAGCACAAGGCGAGGCGCCAACGAACGAACAAACAAACAGGCAGGCCTCGAAACCGGCAATGGCAAGGTACGCACAAGACAAGGACAAAGAAGATGAGAGGAATGAAGCTGACCGCGATACCAATCCAAGAAACGATGTTGGTGATGCGGATGATTGCGTCATACGACCGGGGGCTGCAAGGGGGAAAGAGTCGGGCAGGCGGACCGGAGAGAGCCAGGCCATAAAGTGGATGTGTGTGGATGTGTGGATGTGTGTGTGTGTGTGTGGGGGGGGGGGTGTTAGTGAACGAGAACAGGAAGAATGCCGCAAGAGCGGAGAGTAGGGGGGTGCTGCTGTGCCCGGCTGCCACGCACTTCTCCACAAAGTACTCAAACTCGACCGGGAAGTTGTAGACATCCACAAAGTTGGCCGTGAAGGTGGCGATGCGCTCATCCATCGGCTCGCCCTTGGGAGGGAAGGGGTTATTCGGATCAGGCAACTGGGTGGGATCCGGCGACACGGCAGCCGAGATGAGGAACTTGCCAATGTGCCGGGGCACGTCATGACTGTCCCGATGTATGCGCCAGCCGCGAGAAGCAGCGAGAGCAAGGAGGGGAGCCCGGGTGTGAGTGTCCAAGTGAAGGGAGAAAGAGGTCGAGAGAAGGAGGGACGTTGACGTACGCGGGGACAACAATCCGAAGGGTAGCAGCGCGAGTCAGCACACAGTCGTTGGCGCCCGGCAGACAGGCAGCCTGAGTGCTGGGCGGAGGGGAGGTGGCAAGCATCGTCGCGGCTGTCGGCGGGGTCGGAGTCGGCGGGGTCGGAGTCGGGGTGTCTGGCGAGTGAAGATCCGACTTGTGGACAATGCACCGGTAGCTGTGGCGAGCACACGCGCGCATGTGAGGGGGGGGGGGGGGAATGTGAGAAGGGGTCCAATACACATGGACACATGTACGTGGAGGAAAAAAAAGGTGAGAAAAGAGCAAAGACCACGCACTACTCGCCCAATGGCTGGCAATAGCGCAGACCGAAGAGGTGGAAGATGATCGGGCTGCAGGTGGCCGCCTCCCCGGACAGGAGAGCCACAGGGTCGGCCTTTTGGTTCGGGCACTCGATTTGTTCGATCTTAAGGAAGACCGCCGCCGCGCAAGTGAGAGAGGCATCCGGGCACTCTCTGTGTGGGGGAAAGGGCGAAGGGAAGCCCACGGTGAGTGCAAGCCGGACGAGGGGGATTAGCAGAAGGGCCAAGGAGGAAGCAAGGATGGGAGTCGGAGGGGGGGGGGGGGCGCGCACTGCTGAGGGAAGGCATTGAAGGGGATGCCCACCGCGTGAATGATCAGCGGCATGTCGGTGATATGGTAAAGGGGCTTCTTTAGCTCCTCGGAGATGTGGAAGTCCGCCCAGGCAAGGTCCTGGCTCGGAGGAGGACTCCCGGAGGAAGAGGAGGAGGCCGAGTCCGAAGTTGAAGTGGACACCGAGCCCGAGGTTGAGGTGGACATCGAGCCCGAGGTTGAGGTGGACATCGAGCCCGAGGTTGAGGTGGACATCGAGCCCGAAGTCGAGGTGGAGACGGACCCGGACGAAGAGGCCGGAGCCGAGCCCGAAGAAGAGCCCGGCGAGGAAGCCGGAGCCGAAGATGAGGCCGATGAATCGGCGGGGATGGAGCCGGAATCAGGCCCCGAGGGGGCATCCGGCGAGGAGGCAGAAGTCGAGCCCGAGAAGGCAGCCGTGACTGGGCCAATCATTGCGGCCATTGTCGCCAGTGCAAGCAACAGAAGGATGCCCATGACGCTAGCGGCCCGATGGGGGCGCGGGCCAGCTCCCGGCGATACCGGTGACCGGCGACCCATGGCGGACCGGGAGGGAAAAGTCAAGTGTGGGGGAGGGGAAGGAGCAAGCGGCCTGTGGAGGAGGAGGGGAGAGGGAGAGG
>NW_009242971.1:4035622-4038255 GCF_000388065.1 Fonticula alba | reverse complement strand
GGGGGGGGGGGGGGGGCGAGCAAGAGCCAGCAATCCAAAAATAACCTCGCAAGACGAGCCGGCGACGCTTTGCCGGTTCGGTGCTCTCTCTCCGTGCCTTTTCCAGGCGGCGCCTGGGCGACAAGCACCCGGGCCACGCCCATACTTGCCCCACGCACCCCCGGGGCGGCCGTCTATCCCGCGTCTATCGCCCTCGCCCTCGCCCTCGCTCTCTCCCTCTGTTCACCCTGGGGACCGTGGTCGACAAGAAAAAGGACTCAACGAGGAGGGGGCACGGGCGGGGAGACACAAGCGCGGTTGGGGGGGAAACATGGCACCGCACAAAGGGCAAGGGAATAATATTGGTAATGGGGGCTGTGGCTACATCACGTGACGTGTCCCAGGGAAAGGATGGCAACTGGGGAAACACGGCTCGTCCACGGCACACTGGTGGAGAAGTATCAGTGTGTGGTGGTGTGTGGTGTTGCGGCGTGGCGCGCATACTCCCGGTCGGGGGGGGGGGGGGGGACATCTCACGGGGCGCGGAGGCCCGCAACAGCCAGGAAACACCGGCCGGGAGGGAGGGGGGACTGAGCGAAAACAAGGACGGGTGTACCGAGAGATGCTCGGTGTGCATGCGCGCATGCGCCATCATCAAGACTGTTGCTTGCCGCCGATGAACCACGAGAGGAAGGTGTTCCAGCCGAGGCTGACCACATTCACCATGAGCGGCTGCAGGGGAACCGGGACAAAGGTGAAGTTCAGTGTCTGCGCCGCGGGCCAGACGCACCAGTCCATGCGGTAGGTCGGCCAGAAGGTCTGCCGCAAGGTGGCGGCCGAGTCGGCCACCGATCCACCGCGGAAGGCGCCGGTGTAGAAAACGAAAACCGGAAGGAAAACCGGGGCGAAGATCAACTGGTCGCAGGCGACCTTGGTGGCGATGACATAGCGCGTCGGCACGGCGGCCACTTCGGCCGGGGAGGCCGGCTGACGTAGGAGGCTCATGCGCGCCGCCAGCAGCGACCCTCCGGATGGGCCGGCCGTGGTGGCAGTGACCGCACCCGCCGGGGCGCGTAGGGTGGCGGCATTCCGCACTCGCGCGATGGCCTTCGGCAGGTGGTCCAGGCGGCCATACCACACGTGGAAGGTCGGCCCGGCTAGCAGCAGCCCAAACGAGGCAAATGCCAGTGTCCGGCGCCAATCGTACACCTGGGGATCGCCCTTCGGCGGGGGAACCAACGTCTGGGCGATGCAATCGCCAGCGCCAAACATCACCCCAGAGGTGAGGGCCTTGACCAGCAGGGGATGCTGGGCATTGGCTTCGGCGTAGCTCTGCATGGTGCGTTGCAGGGCGCGAGCAATTGCAGCCATTATGCGTGGCTCTTGGTGGCCCGGGGCGTGGGAGGGGGAGGAGGAGAGGGGGGGAGGGGGGGGGGGGCGGCGGAAGGAAGGCTTGGCCGGAACATTTAGCACTCTGGGGAAGCACTTCAAGCATCGCTCCTGAAATATGTCCTGTGGCGCCCAAGGTCCTTGGTGGGTGGGTGGGTGGGTGAGCAGGTGGGCGAGTTAGATGGCCACCGCTCGCGAGTTGAGAGGCGAATGGGCTGAAGGCCGCCGGCATGCCCAAGTTCCAGTCATGTTTGATCATCGGACAGAGGCGGGGCGAGCGAGGGAGTCATCCTTGCTCGTTCAAGATGGCGAGCCATCGTGCATCTCCGAGGGCTTGTGATCTGGGAGACAGCGCACTGGTGGGCTTCCGCCAGCACCGCCGCCGCCGCCGCCGCCGCCGCCGCCGCCAAACCAAGTCAAGTGTAGCACGAAGCACACCATCCCCGTAACCGGTCAAGGGCGGGGGTGGCGGCCGGCGGCCGGGGGCCACAACCAAAGCATATGCGCGCACATGCTCCCCGGTTTCCTCGATCGGACGGGGCACGTTTCGTGCTGACAAGCCAGCGAGTGTCCCCTTTGGCATATCTGCTTTCCGGCTGAGGATCTAAAATCCTAGATCGCTGGCGTTGCCGCGTCCACCGGGGCGGGGCGGGGGGACCCCCTTTGCTGCTCCCGTAAATTTCTCGTGACGCACGGTCCCCGGGGCCTGGGCCGAGAGCCTACGCACTGGGATCGGGGCGAGTGGGGGGGGCACCCGGCCGACATATGGACAAGCATGGGCTGTGCGGAGAGATCCCGGAGAACACCAGGGACGGGGAAATGCGGAACGGATGGTCGGGGAGTCCGTGAAAACGTGTCCGCGGAGCGCCGACAATGATCGACGCTCGACTATCACGCGATGCATCAGTCCCAGGGGAGCCGATCACGCACGCGCAACTGCCAATGGGCTCATATGCGCTCGTCTGGCCCCCCCCCCCCTCGGCTCCGGGCCGGAAAAAGAATGCATTTCGCCCGGGCCGGCGCCCATGTACGATCGTGCGCCGGCGCGCGCGCCCTGGCCAGTCTCTTCCGGCGCTCGGCCCGCGGGGGTGCGTGGGGCCTCTCGGCCTCGGTTCTCGCTCGCGCTCTCTTTTATTTGTCTCGCGCATGCGTGTTCGCGTGCACATGCTCTGTCCCGGGGGCCCCGCACAGCAAGAAGTATCCCGGGTGGCTTGGGACGCCGGATGTTGGAAGGCATGCGTCGCCCCGTTCCCGCCCCCCCCCCC
>NW_009242971.1:4033229-4035352 GCF_000388065.1 Fonticula alba | reverse complement strand
CGCTTATGTCCCTCGGGCATTGGCCCTGCGCGTCTGCTGCCACCTCGCCTGATCGTCCGTGTCGCTGACCACATAGCGGCTGCCTCTTGCCCTCCTGCCTTCCTCCCACACACCGGTCCCCATCGCGGACCTACCACCTAGGCCGTCTCCACCATGATTCGCAACGCCTCGCTTGTCAAGTTCGAGAGTCAGGTGCGTCCTTTCTTGTGCCTTGCCGCACGTTGATGCCTCCACCCCTGTGGCACTCCCCGCCACCGCAATAGTCGTATCTGCCAGCAATGCCGCTGTCCTTGCTGCGATCATTGCAATTACTTTCACTGCTGCTGCTGCTGCTGCTGCTGCTGCTGCTGCTGCTGCTGCTGCTGCAATCGCCATCTGCGCCTTTCGCCCTCGGAAAGGATGGCGCTTTTGCTCTTTGCCTCCAGTGTCTGTCTCTGCTGCCGTCACGCAACGACCACCGCTACCAGTGCCCCGGCTCCTGTGGCACTGCCTGTCTCGGGGGACACCTCTGCGAAGGAGCCCTCCTCCTTCTCAGGAGCCCCTGGCTCCATTGGCGCTCATGGCATTGCGGTGGGGCTGTTGCCTCTTTTTTCTTTTTTGCCACAGTGGCTACTCCTTCCGGGTCTTGCCTTTGCCTTCGCCGCCGCTGCCGCCATATCCGAAGAATGGCCGGTCCGACCTCCGGGCCTCCATCCACGGCTCCTGTGTCTTTTTCCCTCGCCCACCCAGCTGCCTTGTACCATGTCCGGCCTCGTATCCTTCTCCTCTTACTCATGCCCTCACTCGGGCATCCTTTTCCTTGAGTATGTACCCTGGGCGGGGGGCACCTTCCTCTGCCGACCTCTTCAGCCATGACCATGCATTTGGCCCGGCTCTCCCTCTTTTGAGTTCATGTCCAGGCACCCACCACGGTCAGTTCCTCCGATCGATCGGCCTGCACTCCGGATGGTGTGCCCTCCTGTGAGCGAGTCTTCCCAGCTGGGGGCCGGGGGGATCCTTCTGCAGATCGATGTTCCGCGCCCCGCTTGCCACCTCTCTTGTGCACACGGCACGGCGCAGAGGCCAGGGAAAAGGGTGCCTGTGGCGGGCAACATTTCCCGTCCTAAAAGGGGCCACACCGTTGGGAGCTGGGCGCCCCCCAATTTCCGCGGGGGCCAGTAATACGCCCCCCCCTCGGTGGCCTGGGCGTGCCTATTGTTGTTTTTTTCCCCGCCCACCTGCCCACCCCCGCAGGTCGTGCATTTCTCACTCGCCCGCGGGGGGGGGGGGCGGGGGCGTGCATGGTTCGCCAGCAGCCCAGCCCCCCCTTTGGAAAGGTGTACATTGACACGGCGGTCCCCTTCCGGAGGCCCTTCTCGACAGCTGTCTCAATGTTCGGTGATGGGTTTCTCTCGGCTCCACCCCGGCCCCCCGGGGACCTGGCGGTGGACACCTGCCAATGGTTGTGTGCCTTTAGTGGTGATCTCCATCCGCTGTCTCCCCTTGCCGGCGTATTTACAAGTGTGTCGGTGTGGACGTGGGTGCGGGTGCGTCTTTGCCCGACACCCGCCCGGGCGACTGTTGTGCATGTTCGGAAGTCCGGGGGTGTTCCCTGTAAAATCCATTTTGTTGGTCCTGCCCCCCCCCCCCCCCTTCGATGCAAATATGGGACACACATGCGCCTCTGCCCCTCACTCATGATGCAGTAGACTCATGTGAATGATGGGTGTTGTCCTGGGGCGTGTTTATTTGCGCCCGCCCCCTCAGGAGAAATACGGCGAGCTCACCCGACCCAAGCACGTCCTGGTCGGCATTTCGCCTGAGCCACACCTGTGTTCACAATTGCGTTCGCGGACCGGCCCTGTCCTGGATCGAGGATGCGGGATTCCCTCGCATGTGTGGGGGACAGCGCCCCCAGACGGGGGGGGGGGGGGTCGCGATTATGTCTCCCAACTGTCCCTCGGGTCTCACCAGAGACCAGCCCTGACGGGCAGTGTGATAGGCGTTTCCACCCTCCATCCACACATGTCCACATTTGGTTCCCCTCACCTCCGGGAGTGGTGCCTGCCTCGGCCTCTGTGGGGTGTGCCATCCTCTGCTTGAGCAGCGCGCTTGCCTCCTTGTGCCCTCCCCCGCCCCCCCCC
>NW_009242971.1:4030699-4033044 GCF_000388065.1 Fonticula alba | reverse complement strand
CCCCCGCCCCCATCCTCCCCGCTCCATGTCGCGACATGTCAGCGGTATAGACGCAACCTTGGTGTGGCCAGATGGCACATCCCACCGCACACCTGTCTGTCGACGCCTTTTCCCTCCCTCTACCCTTCTTCCGGTCGCCACCTGCTTGGTCCAGGCGCATCCACCCAAGTGGCTGTCCTCTCAGCCCCCCATCCCTCCCTCCTTGCGCACACCTCTCCACCTCCTTCCTCCCCTTTTCCCCTCCTCCCGCTCCGTATCCGCTCGAGCACGTTTCGAAAGTCGCCATGTCACAGAACTCAAGCACCGCCCCCGTCAGTCCTCACGACGAGTCGGCTGCTAATCTGCTGATCTCGCAGAAGAACGCCGCTCTTGGGCGAGGCGGCGCCCCCTCACAGCAGCAGCAGCAGCAGCAGCAACAGCAGCCCGGCACTCCCTCTCTGGCACCCAAGCCGGAGCCCGCTCCCGCGCCTGCCATCGAGACACTCACCGCGTCCGCCTCCACGGCCACCCTCACCGATGTCATCTCTCCATCGCCCACTCCCCCGCAGGTGTACTCCGCCATGACCGAAGCCATGCGTCGGGAGCTGGAGGTCCTGATCGCCACGGCCCCCGAGTCCAAGCGCCTGGCCTTTGCCCAGGAGATGGAGGGCTTCACGGAGCTCTTCACGCGCTACCACTCTGAGCGTGCCTCCGGCAAGGGAGCCATCAACTGGATGGAGATTCACACCCCACGCCCGAATCAGGTACACGCCCGCCGGGGACCTTCCGTCACAGTCTCCTCCCGTCCCGCCCGTCCCCCCCCCCCCCACTGCCGGTCACTGACTTCTGTCCCGTTCCTCCCCGCGCATACTGGCACACACACAAACACCAACGGACACGCTTCTCCTGTGGCCCCTCTCCCTCTGCACCGCAGATCCTCCAATACGACGTCCTTGCCCAGCCGACCGACAACATCGATGCCGCGCGTGCCATGCTCAACAAGCTGGTTGTCCTTAAGCTCAATGGCGGCCTCGGCACGACGATGGGCTGCGTCGGCCCGAAGTCTGCCATCGAGGTCCGCTCGCAGATGACCTTCCTGGACCTGACCGTCCGGCAGATTGAGGTGCGTCTCCCTGTGCTGTCTTTTTTTTGGGGGGGGAGGGGGGGGGGCTGTGGTTTTAGTCACACACACACACACACACACACACACACACACACACACGAACACACGCATACTGATCATCCGCCCCTCTTGCCCTGCTCTGCCCCGCCCTGCCTCGCCATGGCGCCCCACCCGGCGCACAGTTCCTCAACCAGACCTACGGCTGCGACGTGCCCCTGATCCTGATGAACTCCTTCAACACCACCGACGACACGGCCAAGATCATCCAGAAGTACAAGAGCCACGACGTGCGCATCCTCACCTTCAACCAGAGCCGCTACCCGCGCTTCAACCACGAGAGCAATGCCCCCTGCCCGAACAGCTTCGACTCCGACAAGCGCATGTGGTTCCCCCCCGGGCATGGTGATCTGTATGACAGCTTTGCCCGGTCCGGCCTCCTGCAGGAGATGCTGGACCAGGGCCGGGAGCTGATGTTCGTGTCGAACGTCGACAACCTCGGGGCCACGGTTGACCTGGCCATCCTGCAGCACATCCTGCAATCGGCCTCGGAGTTTGTCATGGAGGTGACGGACAAGACCCGTGCCGATGTCAAGGGCGGCACCCTGGTCGACCACCATGGCTGCCTGCGCCTGCTGGAGCTGGCCCAGGTGCCGCCGCAGCATGTCGACGAGTTCAAGTCCATCTCCAAGTTCCGCAGCTTCAACACCAACAACCTGTGGATGCGCCTGGACGCGGTGTACCGTGTGGTGGCTGAGCGTACCCTGGAGCTGGAGCTCATCGTCAACCCGAAGACCATCCCCGAGACCGGGGAGAAGGTTGTCCAGCTGGAGACCGCCGCTGGCGCGGCCATTCGCTTCTTCAAGAATGGCATCGGCCTTTCGGTTCCGCGCTCGCGCTTCCTGCCGGTCAAGGGCACCGGCGACCTGCTCCTGGTCCAGAGCAACCTCTATTCTCTCTCCCATGGGGCCATGGTGCTGAGTGCGTGCTTGTCTGCCTCTGTCCTTTTGCCTCTCTCTGCCTCTCTGCCTCTCTGCCTCTCTGCCTCTCTGCCTCTCTTTTTGCCCCCCTCCGGCAGCCTGCCTCATGGAAATCCCCTATTGCCTTGACCTCCAGCCTCCAATGGCCTGACCTGTCTATTGCCTCCAATTCACACACACACACACGCACGCACGCACGCACGTACACACGTGCGTACAGACAAGAATCGCGCTGTCAGCACTCTCCCTCTGATCAAGCTTGGCTC
>NW_009242971.1:4028186-4028794 GCF_000388065.1 Fonticula alba | reverse complement strand
GGTTAGAAGATCGAGAGCGAGGAAAGACAAGGGAGAGAGAGGCTTGTGTTGGGGCCTGTCTCGAAGAAAATGCCTCCCCGGGGGGGGGGGGGGGGGGGAGACAAACGCACCAACTCGCCCGGCATCGCCACGAAGAAGCACCAGAAGCTAAAGGTGAATGTCCCGAATAGGATCATGCCGGTGATGAGGGCCGTCCGGTAGCTGGCAAACTCTTCGGTGGCAGCGCGCGGGTCGACACCAATGCGAATGGACGCCACCGCCAGCAGGCCCGTCAGCACCAGGACCAAGGCCTGCACGCGCGGCATATGGTTGAAGCCGTAAAAGAATGGCGGTACATAGCAACCAATCGTGCAAAGGATGATCCCGAGGAAGTCCCGGCGGAGCCACTGCTCATAGACCGTGTGGGTCCGGCAGCAGAGCAGGTGATAGAAGGCAGAGCTGAGGAAGCAGTTCTGCATGCAGGAGAGCCGCAGTCCGCGAGGGACAGAGAAAGCAGGGGGGAGGGGGGGGGGGGAGAGATCAAGCACAGGAGAAGCAGGGACCCGAGATGTCAATCGCAAGCATGGTCATCAGAAGGAGGGCGCGCGAAGCCACCTCAATGAGAGGGC
>NW_009242971.1:4026618-4028176 GCF_000388065.1 Fonticula alba | reverse complement strand
CACACACACACACACGCACGCACGCACGCACGTACACACGTGCGTACAGACAAGAATCGCGCTGTCAGCACTCTCCCTCTGATCAAGCTTGGCTCGGAATTTGGCCGCGTGTCGGACTACCTGTCGCGCTTTGCCCAAATCCCGGACATCCTGGAGCTCGACCATCTGACCGTCACCGGTGATGTGAACTTTGGCTCCGGCGTCACCCTGCGTGGGACTGTCATCATTGTTGCCACCCATGGCCAGCGCATCGACATCCCCAATGGCTCGATCTTGGAGAACAAGATCGTCACCGGCCACCTGCGGATCCTGGACCATTGAGCCGACATGCTTACAGGAGGGCGGGTATCCCGACTCGCCTTGCTTTCCCGGCCGTCCTTCCTCGCTGTCCATCCCTCTGCGCATCCTCCGCCACTCTCCCTCTGCAGTCGCCTTCCTCCTCTCCCCCCCCCCCCCTCCACACACACGCATACGTCATTTGCCGTTTTCCTCTCCTCCTGCGAACTGTCTCTCCCCTCCCATTCTCCTCTTTGCCTTCCCTCTGCTCCCCTGCCCCCCCCCCTCTGTCCGTCCTGCACATGTACAGAAAAGAAGGGATCTTGTACACTATCCTCCCTCTCCCCCCTCCTCTTCATACACTAATATTCCCTTCATTTTCCTGCACCTACTGCCAGGTTTTTGCTGACATCAGCACAACCTAGCCCTCACACTGGAACATACAGGGGGGGTGTCGTGAGGAACAACATGCTTGTTGTGTGTGTGTGTGTGTGTGTGTGTAAATGTGTAATTGAGAGAGGGAGAGAGAAAGAGGGGGAGGGAGGGGGGCGAAATGTTTGGAGGTGCAAACCATAGGAAGCGTTATAGACGATGCGCGCTTTCATGCCCACCGCCGGGATAATTTTCTTGCCCTCGTCCCGTCTTTGCGACTTCTTTTCGTCCCGCCATTTGTGCGCTCTAATCTCCCGACTGACAGGGGTGGTATTGCGAAAGATGGGTATACACACGCACACGGATGCATGTGGCAGGCAAAAGGGAGGATCTGAACACGGCAGTAGGCTGACGTGGCAACACACAAACCAAAGAGAGGAAGGCAAGGGGAGACTCTATGTGGAGGAAAAGACAAGAGGGGGGGGGGAGGGTATCGGGACTCCAAGACCGGCCGGCGGACAAGGGCGATTTCTCTCTCAATGGACAAGGACAGGGGGATGGAGAAGAGGCGGAGTTGATGAGGCCATGACGATGAGAAACGCCTGCCCCTTCAAACCACGAAGGGGGAGCCCGTCGTGGCAGCAGCAGAGACGGCCACGGTCGCCGCGCCGGCAGCCGCTGCCCGGAGGGCATGGAACCGGAACCACTCAACGCCGACGTACTGCCACCATGAGAGGGCAAAGACAATGGCGATGTGCCACAACTGGTGGCTGGCGCCGAAAATGTCGAACGTCCCAGGGCAACAGCGCTCCGGGAAGTAGCTCACGAAGAAAACCCCGCCAATTGTCAGCAGGCAGAGGAAGATGACAATTCGCCAGAGGAAGACATCCTGTGTGTGTGTGTGTGTGTG
>NW_009242971.1:4024093-4025916 GCF_000388065.1 Fonticula alba | reverse complement strand
CGCAAGCATGGTCATCAGAAGGAGGGCGCGCGAAGCCACCTCAATGAGAGGGCGAGAGAGGGAGAGAGAGAGAGGGAGAGAGAGAGAGGGAGAGAGAGAGAGAGAGGGAGAGAGAGAGAGGGAGAGAGAGAGAGAGAGAGAGAGAGAAGCAGGATGCACAGGGAGGAGAAAAGGCCAGGCAAGACGACACGCACCGTGATGCCAATCAAATAGAGAACCTGCACACTGATATCCACCCAACTGGCCTGCAGCGGGAGCATGACATTGAACAGCCGATCGAAGAACATGTACCACACCACCGGCACGGCCAGCAGATGGCTCCAGATGTTGATGGTCTCATTGTGTAGGGTGAAAGCGCTGCGCAGGCAGGCCGAGAAGGTGTACCTCCAACGGTAGCCGGTCAGGATGAAAGGATTGCAGGCCAGATACCCGGGAACCTGCTCAATGTCAAAGAGGATCCGGTGGTTCTCCAGCAGCGGACCGCGATACTCGCCGCGGATCTTGGACACGTCGAAGCGCGCCGAGGCAGGCAGGACGCGCAGCGGCATCGGGCTGCAAGCAGACGCGCCCTTGGCAGGGGAGGAGCTGCTCTCCTCGATGTCCATGTTGTAGAAGTCATCGGAGTCGTACTCGTCGACACCGGCATCGGCGGCGGCCTCATCGGCGGCCAGGGCCGCGGCCGCGGCCTCCGGGCCGCAGCAGGAGTTGCCGGGACTGCCATCGCAGCAGCCCAACACCCGGCGCTGCTCGGCCAGGGGAAGCGGATCCACCGAATCCGACTCGTCGATGGCCAGCAGGGGGAACCGATGGCGCGGCCGGTCGGCATGGTGGTGCCGAGCCGCGTCCGGGTCCTCATCGGGCGGGCAGCACAGCGGCGCCCGGGCGCCGGTGAGAATCGGCATCACGGGCACCAACCCCGGGGCCAGGCTGGCCAGGGAGTTGCGCCGCCGAGAGGCCAGTCGGGCGGCCGCGGTGGCGGCCGTGTCATTTTGGAAAAAGGGCCCCCCCTCAATGGGGGAGATCTCGCTGTCGGAATTGTCGCAGGACACCGGCGCCGTGGAGGCGTGCGCCAGGTCGTCGTCGTGATCACCGCCGGCGGGACCATGGCCATGGTCATGGCCCGATGCCGGGGCGTCATCATCGCTCAGGTCGCCGGCCACCGGCAGGGCGGGGGCAGAGCGCGCGTCGGTCGGAGGCCGCTTGCGTAGGCCGGTCGACCGGTCCTCCAGCACGGAGCCCCGCGCCAGCGAGTCATCAGGCCGGCCGCTGTCGGTGGAAGTGGACACACCACGGAGGGCGGCCTCTGCCCCAATGGTGGCTGATGTCTGGAGCATGTCAAGCAGGGGGGACATTCGCGCGCGCAGGCGCAGGAGAAAGGGCACGGGGCAGAAAGAGAGGCTGGCGGGGACGGGGAGAGGGGGGGGGGGGGGGGGGGGCAAGTCAGCTGAGTGCTCCCTGGGGAGGCTTTTTTCCCGAGGGAAGACAGCCATGGAGAGGAGACGCACCTGGCTCGGCTGGAGAGGCACTCGGGCAGAGAGAGAGAGAGAGAGAAACGAGGGGAAGCCGTGCCGAATGCGCGCGATGCAGAGGCGAGAAGACCAAGGGGGAGGGGGCGGCGCAGAGAGGCGAGGCGATGGGCGAGGAAGATGACAAGATGGATGGCAGTAAATGTGGCGGTGACAGCTGGAGCGGACCCCGGGCGCCGGGGCTGCGAGCAGGGAGGTGGCTCTTCGGCCGGCGGGCGGGGGTGGCCCTCCTGCCGCCCCAGTGCCAGGCTTCCCCCCCCCCCCTCGCCCGGGGGTGTTCGCGGCCGGCCGGCAGCG
>NW_009242971.1:4021721-4023920 GCF_000388065.1 Fonticula alba | reverse complement strand
CGACCGAGCTACCTCAGCCGAGCGAGGCGTGGGGCGCCGCCGGGTCGGGGGTCACTCGGGGCGGGGGGCGGCGGCGGAAAAAACAATGAACGAGCCCCTGTTGCGGGCGGGTGGCAGCTTCCGCGAGGCCCGGGCACCGAGGCAAAGATACCCCCTCCCCTCCGGGAAGGCGCACGGCCGCCGCGGAGATGATTCCCGCCCCCCAAGTCACCCTCCCGCCGCCCCCTGCCGATCAGCAGTGTGCAGCGGGCTCTCAGGACACCCCGATCGTGTCGGGGGCGTCCCCCCCCCCAATGCCTGGGTCTGTCGGCGCCGAGCATCCCCCGGGCCCAGAAGCCCCTAAGCCAGCAGGCGATATCCGGCCGGGTCAGGCGTGTAACGGCTGGGCCTCCCGATCCCCTGCCTGCCCCACACACTCGGTGCAAACCCGAGGGCCGCGAAGGCGAGCCAGGGGCCGGGCGCGAGGCTCGGGGCCTCGAGAAAAGGGCGAGCGCAGGGGAAAGCCCAAAAGAGACAGCCGCAGGCCCCATGGCCAGGCACAGGCCCCCCACAGATCCGGGGGACATGTGTGCACGGGCGTGCTGCTATGGCTCCCCCCCCCCCCCCGGTTGGTGGCCTGGCGTGGGGTGGTCCGGCCCATTCGCGGGGCAGCGCACACCAAAGCGACGGCGGGCGACCGCATGCCCGCACATCTCCCATCAGGCGCCTCGCCCGCGGTCCGGGCATGCCTGGGTCGACGCCCGGGTCCCCGGGCCCCAGCGCTCCAGCGGGGGGGGGAGGGGGGGGGGGCACCAGCAAAGTAAGGGACCCGCCGCTCTCCGGGGACTGGGCAGAAACATCCAGGCCTCTCCGCCCTTGCCCTCGGGGGGCACCCCAAAAGAAAATCCCGCCACAATGGGTCCCCAAGCAGGCCCCGGGGAGGGCCGGGACGCGCCCAGCGAATCCCAAGCGCAGGCGCGCGCGCACGCACCCACACACGCGCATGGGAGAGAAGGCACCGAGCATCCGGGGCCGCCCAGGCTCGTGTCCCGGGACCGGGGGAGGGCCGGCCCAACGCGTGCGTTTCTTTCCCCCGGGGGCGGACCGGCGGCGCTCGAGGAGGGGGGCGGAGGCGTGAGCGTGGCCGCGCGGGGCGCCCCATGGGCGTGGCAGGGTCCCGGGCCTGGCAGGGTCGCTCCAGCTGCCGCCGGTTGGGCCCCAAGACCAGGCCCACCTCCCCCCGCTCCTGGCCCGGACGTGGCCGAGGCCGCAACTCCCCATGCCGGTCTCAACCGAGGGCCCGGGTGCAGGCCCCTCCGGCGTGGGACCCCTGGCAGGGACCCCAGCCGCCCGTGGATGTTCCCCCCCCCCTCCCCCCCCTCCCCGGCCCCCGGTTGTCGGGCAGAGAGGCAAAGCGCCAGTGATGTCCCCTCGCGGGTGGGCGGTGCGTGAGAGGGGGCCGGCCCCTCCTGGCCGGAGCCGTGGCCGATGGGTGATCGAATGCCCGACGGTGGCCGCGCGGGCGTCGCCCCTTGCCCGCCCGCCCGGCCGCCCCACGGGGCGGCCCCAAGGATTCCGCCCCCGGAACCGCGTGCACCCTGCCCCCCAGCTCTCATATGTGCTCGCGGGCACCCCGGTGCTGTGGACACACCACGCCCGCGAGCCGAGGCGGGTATCCCGCCCATGGCCGCGGGCAAACAAGCAAGTCACCTACGAGACACCGGGGGGGGGGGGACTGGGGCGGCACGAATCGGCCGCCGGTCGGCTGACGCGGCCGGCCCCGGCAGCGCCCCCACCGAGAACCACCCCGGGTGTCTCTCGGCCCTTCTGCCAGCAGTCTTCTATCTACCAACTAATCGGCCATTTATATTCCTCATGTCCATCTTCACACCTTCGGCCCTGCTGTCGCCGGAGGTCGTGCCTTTCCTTTTTTTTTTTTTGGCACGCCCTCGCCCCCGTCGGACAGGGCGGGCCAGGTATTTTCGAGCCTCCATCACACAATCGGCGGCGGTCCCCCACCGCCGGTGAGAAAGAGCCCGCCGGTGGGGTGGACCCCGCCGATCAGGCAGGCCCCAGGCCCGCGTGAAACAACCAACCACCATCCAGGTCATCGTCATCATCCACAGCACCAGGCCTAATGCACCGCTCACGATCCGCGAGCAGGGCCTCTCAACGTGAAAAGGCCTCCGGTCTGCCGCTGTCGTCAGCCCCCCCCCCCCC
>NW_009242971.1:4012433-4021516 GCF_000388065.1 Fonticula alba | reverse complement strand
ACAGCGCAGCGCCCCATCCCCCCGACACTCGCCGGGCGAGCGACCCGCCCAGGGTCACTCGGCGGGGGCCGGAGCACGGCGCTTCTTTCGGCCTCCTCCCCCTGGCGTGGGCTGGGCCAGGAGAAACAGACGGTCGGGCGCGTGTGTGTGCGGGGGGTAGAGAAGGGGGCTGGGCAAAAGGCGCAGCACCCGTGCGTTGTCCCCCTGCCCCCCCCCCCCTCATGGCCCATTTCCTCCGACGGGGAAAGTTGGGTGTGAGGTGCATTGAGAGCGTGCTCCGGAGTTTATTGCCAAGAGACACGTGTCGCCTATCGAAGTACTAAAACACCATTGGCCATGGCACGGGATCGTCATCGACGATTAAACTGAACAACACGCCGAGCCGCTTCCTCACCCGGGCGGGTGTTCGCGGAGGCAGTGACTATCGATTAAACAACGCTTGCAGAGCAGCCACGACACGTGACACGGACATAACTCCTTCTCATCTGACGACTTGCCCATCGCCTGCCCTCGGGCGCGGGCCATGCCGTCCAGGCACCGCGATCCTCCCGCGTCTGCTCATCGCGCTGCCTGACCGAACCAGCAGCAGTGCAGGTGTCCCGCATGGGGGAGACCGCCCCCCCCTCCCCGTCCCTCCCCACACGACGACGGCCGTGGCGGCCTGCGTGTGACATGATGGGACGCGAGTGCGCTGCGCTGCGAACGGGACCTATCATGCGCCTCGGATCGCGCCTCGGATCGCTCCCCGATCACCCCCCCCCCCCCGATCACCCCTTGTCGCT
This sequence comes from Fonticula alba, assembly GCF_000388065.1. Classification (NCBI taxonomy): domain Eukaryota; order Rotosphaerida; family Fonticulaceae; genus Fonticula; species Fonticula alba. Next base: position 4,020,734 of record NW_009242971.1, on the reverse strand, counting down.
GCCTGCTCGCCGAGGGGCATCGATGTAGGATGGTTAGACACTCCGGCTCTGGCTCGATGTCAAAGCCCTTTCGGTGATAAGCAGGCCGCCCGCGGCATGCGCGGGCCTCTCTCCCTCCCTCCCTCCTCTCTCTTTCTCTCTCTCTCTCTCTCTCCCTCCCTCCTCTCTCTTTCTCTCTCTCCCTCCCTCCCTCCTCTCTCTCCCTCCCTCCAGCAGCGCACCTATTTCACCAGCGCACTCCGGCTGGAAGTCTTCAATCCCCGGGACGCATGCCCGCGTCTGTGCGAAAAAAAAAGCCTTGCTGCTTGAGGACCTGACTGCCGGTCCTCAGTTCTTCTGAAACCACTCCTGGACCGGGACTCAGGCTTTGGCGGCCCGACCGCCACGCACAATCCCCCGGAGCAGCTGACGGACCACCGGGAAACTCTCCCAGACCGATGAACTCCTCGCTTAGGCCCGGCCAGGTGGTGCTGTCCTGTCCCGGTCCTTCCTTCGGGGTGTGCCCGAACTCGGGAGGGGAGCCGGCCGCTCCATGATCTTGCCAGATGTTGGATGGCCCCTGGCTTTGACACAGCCATTCTGCGCGACCCCATCCTTCGAAGGTTGCAGCATCAGCATCCAGCCGAGTGGATTGTCAGGCCGCTGTGCGGGTGACTGCCCGCGCCAAGTTGCTTTGCTGCTGCCCTGCTTCCGGGATATGGCCCTAAGCCGGAGGATGGCCCTTGCGGCGACATTCCCTGGCACCTCCATCCTTGCCAGCCAAGGGGCCTCTCGCTGCAAAGGTACCCCTGGGGAGGTCCCCTGCCGGGCTGCTCCCGCACCCCATTGCCCGCACAATGGCAAGGTGCCCCATCACCCCATTGTTTGGCTGGTTCGTCATCCCCACGTAGGATGGAATACCGGGGGCGGGCCGGGGCACCCTGCGTGACTCGGCTGTCTCAGCCAGATGCCCGTCGCTGCTGGCGAACCGGAGGCCCGCGGGCCGGCTCGACGGGATCCGGCACCCTGGGCCCGGAGGGGCCTCGGGACACCCGACAGAATGCGTGATCCTCGAGCGGGGGAACGCCCATCCATGAGCCCTCCCCTTTGGCAAGGCGTAAGCATCAGATGCTCAGATGCACGGGAGTTGCGATGGCCCGAAGGCAGGGCCGTGCTGGTGGGGCTGTCCACGAGCATGCACTATCCGGCCTTGGCATGGAGGTGCCCCCTGGTCAGGCCATCTGGCAGAAGCACGCCCGCCCGCCTGGCGAGGCGTCTTGAGTGCACAGCCCTCTCGGGGGAATGAGGGCCACTCTTCCCCGATGCGTTTGGGTGTAGGTGTCCATGCTGCTGGTCGTGGGACAGCAGCGCCCATGCAAATCCATGCGCCCCGGGGAGGTGACTCCCCGAGGAAAGGAGGCCGGCCGGCCGCCGGCCCGATGCCCTCTCCCGGGACCGGGGTGGCCCCGCTTGCCAGGGGTCTGTCGGAATGCGCGGCAATCGAAAGGGGGTGAGCTCGGTACCAGACGCCCGCATTTCGAGCATGCCGGCTCTGTGGCCGGGGGCACTTCTCCCAGGATGGGGCGCGGGACTTCGATATACATTGCATGTGCCAGTGTGCACAAAGGGCACGACCTGCCGCAACGTGCGCTTGGTCGGCCGTGTCCGGCCGGGATATCTGCAGCCCCTCTCCGAAGCCCACGCCCCCCGAGCCGTCGGGTCGTTCCTGCCGGTGGCAATCGCGCGCAACCGGGCCGAGCCAGGGGGTTGGCCTACCTAGCTACGCTCCGGAGTGTCCATGATTCACCACCTCGGTGGCTGATCCAAAGACACTCGACCAGGTCAGGCATGCAGCCTCCTGGACAGGTGCCTCGAACGCCGGCCCGCCCCGCGAATGCCCTGTCACCTGCTGCCCTCACCATGTGCCGATGAAATCTTTTTCCATCCTCCTCTCTTGGCCTGCATGGTACGTCTTCGCGTGTCCCTGTTTTTTTTTTAATACGACGGCCAGCCCCTCTGCTCATGTCCTGTGGTACAGCACCCCGGAGCCCGCCCGCGATGCTCTTCCTGCGACCAGCGGATGTCCTGCGGCTTGCCTCTCCAAAGCCCCTTCCGGCGCATGGGTAGGATGGAAAAATCGGCCGCATGTATTATCACAAGGTCTGGTGGCTGGCAATGTGGCAATGTGGCCTTGTGGCCTTGTAGCCGCGTGTATGTATGTGTATGTATGTGTGGGTGTGTGTGGAAGGGCGGAGGGGAGAAGGGATGGAATGTTTAGTTGAGTCATACCGCGCTCGATAGTTGTTTGAAGCCTTTATATGACACGCCCAGCCCCCCCCCCCCCTCCCCCCCTCCCCTCGCCCGCCCCTTGCCGAAAGAGGCATCGGAACGGAGGATAGAGCGGGAGAGGTGCCAGCCAAGTGCGACGGTCACTACCGCATCGTCAAGCCACACGAGGGGAGCCATTTCCTGACACTTGCCCCGAAGCCGTGGCCGCCGTGGGCACTGTCGACTGCTCAAAGTCCATGATCGACAAGTGGCTGGTTCGCCGGAGAGGGGGGTTAAACTGGGAGATGGTCAAAAGTTCAGCCGACGCCGAGGCCAGGCGGTTCATGGTGGTGTAGTTGTCCGATCCGGGCGGGCTGTCGCCGGTGTGCTGGCCGTCCTGACCGAAGTCCTGGCCGGGACGCATGAGCGCCGGCAAGTTATCCGCTGAGGTGCTCTCGCCGCCGGCAACTCCCGGGGTGGTGGCGGAGCCGCGTCGACCTGCAGGATGTCCAGCGGTGCCTGGCAGGACATCTGCCTGGAAAGCTCGGCCAGGGTGGCCGGCCTCCCCGGGCGACCGTGGGCCGGGGGGAGGGTCTGCCGGTGCGGCCGGGGCATACATGCCGAAGGAAGACGAAGCCATGGTCCTCGGGCTGGGAGCCATCAGCCCGCCGGTGGCGGTGGGGTTGGCCAGGGTGAACTCGATGTCGATGGGGCTGCCGGTGGCCACGAGCGAGGCGAAGATGGGCCCGGGCTCGCCGCGGTGCTCCGCGCCATCCGTCCCATCGGACCGCATCATGTCAAAGGGCGAGCCGGCCTCGGCGTAGCCGCCCATGGCCGTGGGGGCGCCATCGGCCGCCGGGTCGAAGAAGCTGCCCGAGTGCGAGGCATGGAGCCCAATACTCCGATGGTCGCCAAAGGTGCTGCCCAGATCCGCCGGCGAGTGGTGGTGGTGGTGGTGGTGGTGGTGGTAATGCGAGTGGGGATGGGGGTGGAATTGCCGGCTGCCAGCTGCCGAGCCGGTGGCGTGCGGTGGCGGCCGGACGCCTGGCAGGCCGACCAGCACCGACTCCGAAGACCGGATCCGTCGCATGCTCGGGGACAGCGGCGCCGGGGGCGGGCTCTGCAGCACCACCATCGCCCCGGGGGCCGAGCCCAAGCCGCCGAGATCGGCCACGGTGGAAGCCCGCCGGGCGCGCTCCAGCTGCTTTTGCTTGGCCCGCCAGTCGTGCTGCTCTTTGCGGATCATGGCATCCTCGACCTCGCGCTTGCCCTCGCTGGCGCCCCAGGCACAGAGCAGGTGCGACAGCTGGTTGCCAATTTCATATCGAAGGTCCCCAAAGAGCCGGTACAGCATCAGGTCATGCAGCGGCTCCAGGTATCGCGGTGGCGGGTGCGCGGCGGCCGGGGCCATTGGCGCGGGGTCCAGGCGGGGGGAGGCCGTGGCTGAGGCCGAGGCACAGCCCGGGCCCACGAGGGAGGCCGGGGCCGGCGGCGAGCCCGGCGGCGACCCGCCATGTGCGCTATGCTGTGCCGGCGAGTGGCCGGCCACCATCGGTGGCATCGCCGGGTACGGCAGGGTGACGGCGTCCGAGCCGAGCCCCGGCGACTGGGGGCTTGGACTGGGCGGCTGCTTGGCCGAGTGCAGACCCTCGGCCACCAAGACCGCGGCCTTGCCAGCGGGCGGGTTGACCGTGCCGCTGGTGCTGGACATGCTGGTCTGCGAGGAGCCCCCCGATGCGTGGAGGCTTGAGTCGGCGGTGCCGAGGATCGGTGACGCGCTATTGATGACGGCCAGATCGCCGACCATGCGCCCGGTTGGCAGGCGCCCGGCAGGACCGGCCCCGCCCCCATGCAGGGGCGCCATGCCGCGGGCCCCGGCACCGCCGTCGACCACCCCGGGGCCACCGATGCGGGCTTCCGGATCTTCGGACGGGCCTGCATGGGCCGGGCCCAGGGTGCCAGGCCCGGTGGCCGAGCCTCGACGGTAAGAAGGCGTGGCGCTCTGGCGCCGGCGTCCGGCCCCGCTGAAGGTGCTCAGGGCCTTGGACCAGGGGGCCCGGCGTGCCGAGTACCGGTGGTGTGCGGCACCCTGCCCGTGCCCGGGGCCGCCTGTGCCGGCATCTGGCAGGGACATGGCCTCGTCGATTTTGATGAAGACCTTCTGGATGAAGTCCGCCAGTTCCGGCGTTTCGGCCGGGGGCGGGATCTCCCGGATGCATTCGATGATCTTGGCCCGGGCCGCGTGATCGATGTTCAGTTAAAGTGTGGCGCCAGGCAGGATGAACACCAGGATGATCTGCAGGGCCTCCTTGTAGCGCTCAACCTTGGAGCATGGTGGGCGTATGCGAGCGTGCTATGAGTATCAGGGACGTGTAGGGTGGTTTTGACCATGGCAGAGGTGTTTTTGCTGGTTACAGAAGGCCCCCCCCCACAGGCACTGGCCAATTTGCCCGTAGCAGACCCGTGCATGGAGGCCCTCTGAGAAGAGGGCCACAGGACGGCCGTGGTCTCCCCCTCACTTTCTGTAAATCTCTCTCTCTCTCTCTCTCTCTCTCGCATTTCATCTCTCTCATTCCATCTCTCTCATTCCATCTCTCGCATTCCATCTCTCGCATTTCATTCCTCTCATTCCATCTCTCGCATTTCATTCCTCTCATTCCATCCCTCTTCCATCTCTCACAGCTCACCCGCCACACCATTTCTGGATGCCCACAAGGGCCGAGGCCACGCACCATATAGTAGGTTTTCCGGTCCAGGAACTTGCGGCTGGTCACAAACTTCTCCGAGAAGGACTTCCGGTAGTGCGTCTCGCGCTTCCAGAAGTACATCTGCTCGGAGTTGAAGGATTGGGTGCAGAAATTGAAGAAGCCCACCAGCCCCTCGGGCGAGGAGTGGCGCTCGAACATGGAGAAGGTGAATCTCTTCATGTCGCCGGAGAATTCCACCAGGTTCGACGAGTCCGAATGCGAGCCCGCCGTTGCTCCCATGCCGCCGGGGCCACCGCCGCCCAGGGCATCGGCCGGGGCCATCATGGCGTCGTTCAATGGCCCGAGATAGTACTGCGGACTGATCGGACTCCCGGGGCCGAGGCCCTCCGGCAGGTCGGCCAGGGCCGATGCCAGCGGATAGTGGCCGCCATCCACGACGTCCGGAGCCAGGCCTCCGCCAAATGACTGGCTGTCGGCCGAGCTCAACTGCCGGGCAGTGGTGGTGGTAGTGGTAGTGGTCGCCCCGCTGGCAAGGGTGTAGTTGGATTGCTCGCCGGGCGGCCGGCTGCTGGGCGGCCGGCTGGCGTTGTAGGCCCGCTGACGCCGGGCCTCATCCGCGAAGAAGCTGTGCAAGGGATGATATGCGCCCGGGCACGGCCCGGTGGTAGAGAGACAGGGCGGAGGCGAGGCAGACACCGGGAGGGAGAGAGAGAGAGAGAGGGAGTGGGGATGAAGGTGGGTCATGGGAGTGTGTATGTGTTATTACATGAAGGGCCGCGTCGCCCAGCCCCTCGCATCCCCTCGCCTCGGCTCCCCATGCCTGCCGTCACCCGGAGGCCGACAAGAGCGCGCGGCAAAGGGCGGCCGGGGCAGGAGGCCGGGGCTAAGAGAGCCGAGTAGCCAGGATATGTGAGGGCATCTGAAAGGGTGTCTTTTGGATCGGTAGATATCCACATCTATCCATCTAAATGTGTGTGCGCGCGCGCATGCACTATGCCGACACGAGATCGATATCCTCCCGGGCCCTGGCGCTTGCCAGTCCTCACCGCCAGGTCTGGGGGTCGCCCTTCGCCGTGGGGCACGGCGAAGGGCTCGGGCCGGCCTCCCCTGCTTCTGGCTCCTCGTCTGGACGCCCACTCCACTCATAGGCCAGACCCCCGGCCCCATCACCGCCACAGCACGGGCACACGTACGTCAGGCGCCGGAAGAACTTGGTGAAGGACAGCGCATAGGGGAAGACATTCGTCCAGAGGGTCGATCCGGAGATGCATGCACACACGGTGTGCATGGCGGCCGCCGAGAAGACCGGGTCCTGATACAGGGCCGCCAGGACGAAGACAAAAAAGCCCCCCGTGGCAAAGAAGCCGAAGACCTTCACGGGGGGGGGGGGCGGTGCAGAGGGGGAAAAATCCCACAGGGACGCAGGGCATGTCAGGAAGCGTACGAGCCGGCGGGGAGAGGCAACACCACAAGGGGAGGGACAAAGTGAAGGACACCCCGGCGGACCAATCCACCGGTGACACGCTTGGGGCGTCATCAAATGCCTCCCCCGCCCACAACACCAGGGCACCCAAAGGAAAAGCAAGGGCCACCCCGATGCCGGCAACAGAGTCCCCAGGCACATACGGCGAGTTCCGTGCGGATGCGATAGGCGTCCTTGCGTGTCCACAGCAGGAAAATCATCACCACGCCGAAGATGGCCTGGATGCCGGCCGAGATGGCCAGCACCGGCAGCATGTAGGCCGAGCAGCCGCCCCCATCGTCGGTGTACCGGGGCCGGCCCGAGCGCCCGGGAAAGACCGGGCTCAGGGCGTAAGTCAGGCTGACGTTGAGCGCCACCGCCAGGAGGAAGATGACCATCTGCGGCCAGCCGGGGGCCACCATGCGCCGGAGCTTGTCCGCGCGGCGAAGCTGCACCAGGATGCTGGAATTGCGCGAGGGCTCGCCATTGGACAGGGTCTCGCCCCGGCCGAGGGTGAAGGCCGCGCCGGCGGCCCCGCTGCCACGGGGCCTCGAGGCGCCGCCGACCACCGGTCCCGGGCCACACGGCCCCAGGGCCCCGGGGCCCGGGGTGCTCGGCTCGTCGTCATCGTCATCGTCATCCGGGCCGCCGCCGCCGCCGCCGCCGCCGCCGCCGCCGCCGGCCATGGTGCCGATGCTGCTGGTTGTGTGGCTGGACCCGCGGCGGTAGTGGTCCCCCTCCCGGCGCCCAGGGCGATCCAGGGGTGCCAGGGTGCACTCGGTTTCCGAGATGTTGCTCGAGTCCAGGAAGGTCAAGCCCGAGGAGTCCCCCTCGAAGTGCTGGCTGCCGCAGGAGGACGAGGAGGAGGTCATCGTGTGGAAGCCCCCATCGGCGGCCGACCCGCCGGCCGACCCCTTGTGCAGCAGGGCCTTCTCGCGCATGATGATCGCCATGGACCCGCTGGAGGGGGCCGGGTTGATGGGCGGGCCGCCGGCCCCGGCCGCTCCCTCGGTGGCCTGCGAGGTGGCCATGCCGTCCATGCCATACCCCGGTCCCGGGAGCTGGTGCAGCTTGATGTCGTGTACGCTGGATTGCCGTGTGAAGGCCAATGTATCGGACGAGTGGTCGACATTCTTCCGCCGGGCCGAGGAATAGATCCGGTCCTGCGGCAGGAGATGCTGCAGCTTAAATGTAAGCGCATGGAACTCGTGGTCCGCGTAGAGGTAGAGCCCGCGCAGGAGGAGGGGCTATTCTCGGGCTCGGGTTAACTGGCGGCTTGTGGGGCGAGTAAAAGGCCAAATTCGCAAACCGTCTGAACAGGCCTCCCCCGCCTCCCCCTCTCCGGCCCCGCTGCTCCCGACTCACTGCCGCTATCAGGGCACCGACCGACCGGGAGGTCGCGGGCATCTCCCGGGCCCGTGGCGCGCGAAAAGCGCCTGGCAGCGGGTGCCGAAGAGTGGCCGGCGGGTGGCGCTCCAAAGGCAAGGCAAGGCAAGATGCGTCGGCGATGTCGGCAGGGCGGCAGGCCGGCCTCCGGGCGATGGGCACGCACCAGCACCCACAGCGTGGGCATGGAGTTGATGAAGATGAAGGGAAAATGGCAGCTGATGGGGTGAAGAGAGGCCAAGACCGCGGCCACGGTCAGACCGCCGGAGATGTTGGAGATCAAGTGCGACAAGACGCCTCGGGTGCGGATCGGCTCATGTCGCAGCCGGCTCATGTACAGGCCCAGGAAGACCGCCGGCACGGCGAGATAGAAAATGAGCGCCACATCGGACCTGAGCATGCCATTGGCCAGAGGGCTGGCCTGTAGCTCCGGCATGTTGTTGGGCGACAGCCACTGGCGTGGATTCAGAGTAGGCATCGGGGAGGCGGATGGCTAGG
>NW_009242971.1:4009913-4012386 GCF_000388065.1 Fonticula alba | reverse complement strand
GGCGAAAGGAGGGGTGGTATAGGACGGGGCCGGGGGCGAACGCGCGCGCGCACGCGCACAAGCACGTATGCCGGGCGCGGCTGCTGTAGCCAGGACGCTGGAAACGGGAGCGAAGAGGGGGAAGGGAGGCAGGGGGAGCCACCGACCGAGCGACCAACTGAGAGAGCGAGAGTGACAGCGAGAGAGAGAGAGAGAGAGAGAGAGAGAGAGAGAGAAAGGGAGGGTACAGCGATAGGGAGAAACGGCCAGACTAGATGACTAGAGGATGGCACAGGACGGGCACAGGGGGGATGGCAGATGCGCGGGTGGGATTATCAGTGGCGTGGTGGGGAGCTTGGGAGGAGGAAATGCACCGGCGCGAGGGGCACGGCAAGCTGAAGCCTGCCCTTTGAAGTTTCCACTCCTTCCTGTGCCTTCCCCCTCGGGGTCGGCCATTCGCCGAGGGCGAGGCCTTTCCGCGCCAGTGGCGGTTGCATTGCCGGTATCTTGGCACACATCTGGCTGGTCCATGCTGCCTTGGACCTCGGGACATGGTGGCCGAGAGGTGCCGCGGTGGGTGCAACAGCAGACAGATGCAACATGGGGCATATGCTGCATGCAAGTGAACGACCTACTTCTGTCAGCATGGACGCACGCACGTATGTTCACGCACATCTGCATGTGCGTGAGCATGCGCACGAGTGCTCACAGGGACCCCTGCGTGTCAACCCCTCTCGAGTCGGGTCATCCAGCCAGCAGGCTAGTGATTGCGCCGGCCGAGAGTTGTGCGGTTGCAGACGGTCGGCCGGATGACCTGGGCTGCTCACCGTGGCGTGAACGACTGGCACCACGACACACCGACGCCTGACCGCCAAGGTGCGCGCGCATGCGGATGAACATGCCGAGCGGCCTGATCCCGGCACGACCGGCGCACTGAGAAAGCCACATGTTGCCGCACCGGCTGGTAGGCCCCTTGTCTGCCTGCCCCCCTGCTCCAGGCAGTCGCGCCAGCCCCGGAGCCTAGACACAGCACACGGAGGCTGACCACTCTTGGGAAGACCCTGAATGGGGGGGGGGGGGGCCAAGTGGACGCATCGATCCCCTCCCTCCCCATGAGTGTAGCAGGAGCAGCAGGAGCAGCAGCAGAAGCGGTGGCAATCTACCAGCCCTTCGCCGATTCCGGACATTCGGGCTCTCTCTCTCTCTCTCTCTCACTCTCTCTCTCACTTGACTTTTTCCCCCACCCCTTGGTGGGAAGGTCAGCGTGCGCAAGCGAAGATGACCCCAAGTGGCACTCCCGCGGGATCTTGGCGTGCGAGACACGGCCAAAATCGCACGCCTCTCGTCTCCCACCCTGGCGGCTCCCGTCCAGACCCGGCCTCTGCCCCTCCCACCAGGGAGGTCGGCCTGGCCTTCGATGCGTGAGCCTCGGAAAAGCCCCATCGCCTGACACGAGGCCGGGTCTGGGGCATTTTAAATGCGCCTCCGGGAACATGCGTCCCCCTGTGGCTTCTCAGATGCCTGACGCCTCTCCCCCTCATTTGCCCGGCTTCCCCCGGCCACCTGCCCTCGTCAGCTTGCCCGCGCCAGGCATCCGGGCCGAAAGAGGCCCCCCCCCCCCGCCAGATGGACCGAGTGGCGGCAAACAAAAGCCCAAGCGGGGTCCTTTCATGGCGGAGGCTCCATCTGGCGTCAAGCGCGCGTGTATGAGTGTGTGCTTCCCTCGCTACGTGGTTTACCCGGGTCTTCGGGGCGTTGCGCCTTGGGCCCTGGCCAGGCGTGACCCGTCTGGCGGAAGGCCAACACCCATGGTGGCATTCGTACTACGGTCTGACAAAAACACCCATCGTGGCGCAAGGGGGCCGAGATGGAGGCTCATGGCGGCGGAGGCGGAGCCACAGCCGGGGATGGGGGGGTACGCGCAAAGAGCGCGGGGTATAGCGCGAGGGCCCGCAGGCAGCCCGCCTAGCGAGCATCGGCGTGTCTCGAACATGTGTGCCACTTGGACCGGGAATTAATGTGCCCCCGCTGCCCCCCTTCCCCCGCTCGCCGTCCCCCTGCCCCCGCGGTTCCGCTCAGGCACTCAGAAAGCCAGGACGGCATGAGAGCCACCCGACGCCGAGGGCCCCGCCATGCGCCGGGTGCCCTCGGCCTTCGGGGCCGAATGCCTGCCAGGAACGCTCCGCCATTTTGGTCCATTTCTGCTCTTGCACCGGGGACGGCCGTGCGCCTCCACAGCTCCCCTTCACTTCGTGCACCGGCTTGATGCAGGGCAGAGAGCCGCATGTCTTGGCAGGTGCCAGTAGATAAGCGCCCAGCGACCTGACCGGGGCGCGGGGGCGCCGGGGGCGCCAGGGAGGGCCGGCGGACGGTGGCCACGCTTCGGGGACACATCACCTCCAGACAACCCCTCAGTCGCCCGATCCGTCCTCAGGGCGCCGATCCGGGAACCAAGTCAAGCCCCATGCCGCCCCTCCCCCCTGCGCTCGTGTGG
>NW_009242971.1:3994714-4009898 GCF_000388065.1 Fonticula alba | reverse complement strand
GGGGGGGGGGGGGGGGGGGGGGGGGGGGGGGGGGGGGGGGGGGGGGGGGGGGGGGGGGGGGAGACGGCCGCCTCCGGTCATCCTGTCCCTGGTGATGGATTAAGAAGTGCGCCCCTCGGCGGGGGGGTGAGGGCAGGATGCGCCAGCCGCCCGGGGGTGGCTGGGTGAGTCAGGCCAGGCCGCGCCCCTCTGCCCACACGCCGGGGTCAACATATCTCCGGGGATGGCTGTGGCCCGAGGACAGGCGCCGGACCCGGGAGAAAGGATTCCTCCAACGATAGAGTTCGGGAAAGCATGGATTCCTCGCGGTTTTAGGCCTGGCCGGTCCCAAAGTTCCAGTACCCCTTTCGGGATGAATGCCCCCCCCCCCCCACACACACACACATACACATACACACATTCCAAGTATGGGCAGCATGAAGGCACATTAGCTGGGTAGGATGTGTAAAAGCCTGAAATTGGGGCGGAAAGACCAAGAGCGCTGATGGTGCCTCGCGAGCAGCTGCCGGCTTTTGGAGGCCACACCCCGCCGTGCAAGAACGGAACAGGCAGCCCCAGACAAGACCCGGGGCTCTTGTGGGTAAAGTTACTGCTCTCCACGTCACATTCCGGAACCCACAACCTCTCAGCTGTGGCGTATATCACACGACGGAATCACGGGACACAATCGCATGGTGCCGCGCACCCCGCCATCCGGCCTGCCAGCCATCTCCCCCCCCTCCCCCCCCTGGCCGCTCCGGCCGCGACCCGCCAGCATGGCGCCCGGGGTGTGCCCGTGAATCTGCACATCCGAGAGAAGGAGACCCGGCACTCGGGCGTGCTCCGCGGACGGGGCCCGGCCAGGTGGACCGCGTCAGCACGGGAGGGGGGGGGGGGGGGGGGGGGCCGGTCCAGCGCGCAGACGGGCGCCAGTGTCGAAGAACACCCATACGCGCCGCGGCAGGAGGATTGGTACGCGTGTGCCCTGGTGCACCGGGTGTGGGTGTGCGCGCATGGGGGGCCCTTGCTTCTGGAGTATGTGCACGCGGAGATCTCAAACCGGGGCATGCCGGCGGTTGGGTTTCCTCACGGGCACCCCCACACCTCTCCCTCCCATTCGCCTCCCTCCCCGAGGCTTCTCTCTCCCCTCTCCTCCCGCACGCACGCACGCACGCACGCACGCACACACACACCGGGTCGCCCATCCGCACCACTGCCGTCCGGCGCTCAGTACCCCCTTCCCGTCTTTTTATTTCCCTCCCTCTCTCTCTCTCTCGGGACCTCCCCCCTCCTCGTCTGAGCCATGTCCACCCTCAGCACGCCCCTCTCCGTGGCCAGCCGCCTGCGCTTCGCCCTGTACGCCAACATCGGCCTCCGGGGGTCGGTGCGCACGCTGGCCTACCAGGATGCGCTGAAGCTTGGCGCCTCTTCCGAGGGGCGCGAAATCATCGAGCGCCTGGAGGAGGTGTCTCTGCGCATTGACCGGGCCCTCTTCGAGTTCGAGCGCTCGCCAAACAAGTACCCCGGGCCTTTCCAGCAGAAGATGAAGCGCCTGCAGGACATGTACTCCGAGCTGACGCCGGATGATCTGGGCTTCTACACCCTGACGCTCAAGGAGCCGCGCAGCCTGACCATCGGCCATCCGCTTCTCCGCCAGCGCAGCCTCCCGGTGGATACGACCTTCTACCAGTCGGAGGACATGGTGCGTGCGGTGCACGCCATGAAATTCAAGCTCGACTACGACATGGAGGACTTCCACTTGACCGCCATCTCGGCCGTGCAGGTGGGCATGCCGATTCGGTGCTTCCACATCAACTATCACAACAGCCGCCAGAACCTGGAGCTCCCGGTCTTCCACGAGCGCCTGATCAAGCCCCTGTCCCTGAAGGAGACCGGGCCCCTGGGCGGCGGCCCCTCTGCCTCCTCCCGGCGGACCTCCATCACTCCGCGCAATTCCCCGGCTCGCATCGAGCCGGTCTTCCTGCTGAACCCCACCGTCACGCCGACCTCCCTGACGCATGTCACCTACAACATTGAGGGCTGCCTCTCGGTTCCCGGCATGGCGGCCATGGTGGCCCGGCCGGATGCCGTGCGTCTGGACGCCGTCAACTTGGACCTGGTCCCGGTGTCGGCCACCCTGACGGGTCTCCCCGCGGCGGTTGTGTGCCACGAGATCGACCATATGGATGGCATTCTCTTCACCGACCGCGCGGCCCTGCCCACCATGCGTACAATGGAGAACATCCTCAACCCGATGCCCTCGAAGTTCTAAATCCGCCCAGGGTGGAGTCTCGCCTGGCCTGGTGGTGTTGCCATGTTTGCTGAAGCGCCGTGTTCCTCTCCTCCTGTTCGCCCCTCCCCTGTCCCACGCGCCTTGCCATCCCTTCCCCCTCCTGTTTGCAGACATGCTCCAGCACCTGGTGATACTCCCCCCCCCCCCCTCCCATAGGGCGAGGATCGCATTTGCCTCGCTCTCTTTCCCCCTTTGTCTCCTGAAAGGCAGACCCTGTCATCCGGCCAGGCGCACATGAATCCCCTCATACACACGTCCTCGCGACTCTCTCTCTCTCTCTCTCTCTCCTTCTGACCATAACCTTGTGGGGTCACAATCGCCTGCATATCCTTTCGGTCGCTGCTCATGTGCCTCCACAAACAAGGACGGCGGTCAAGTTGACACACAGACACACTGTCAAGGAGAGGGAACTATATTGGTGAAAATTGAGCGGAGGGAGAGAGGGAGGAAGATAAATACTATACACAAGGACAAAGGGAACACCCCAAGGGAAGGGGAGGGGAGGGGGGGGGGGGGGGGGGGGGGGGGGGGGGATCCCATTTTCTAAGGAGAAGGAGCGGGCAAAAGACGCCACTCAGGCAGCCGGCTTGTCGCCCTGAGACAAGGAAGAAGCCGGCTGAGGGGGGGGAATCAGGTCTGGGAACCAATGTTGGATGACATTCTGGACGTCAGTGATGCGGATGGGCTTGCTGAGGAAGTCGTCCATGCCGGCGGCGAAGCACTGCTCCTTTTCGCTGGGCATCGCCGACGCGGTCAGGGCAATGATGGTCGGCCGGCGCTCCGGAGCCATGAGCTTGGATTCCGGCGCCCGGATCATGCGCGTCGCGTCCAGCCCATTCATCACCGGCATCTGGACATCCATCAGGATCAGGCTGAAGGATCGCTGCGCCAGGACATCCAGCGCTGCCTTGCCATTGGCGGCCGAGGTCACATCATGGAACCCCAGCAGGCCGAGCATCTTCCGAATGACCAGCGAGTTGACCGGATTGTCCTCCACCACCAAGATCGACAGGGACCCGGGCGAGGCGGGCACCGAGGAGCTGGCGCCGGTCGCCGCAGCGGCCACACCGGGCCCTGTGCCGGAGCCCGCAATGGCGGTGGCGACGACACTGGCAACGGCCGGCACCGGCGAGTCGTCGCACCCTTGGCAGGCATCGGACACCAGCGCCGCCGGGGGGGACTCACTGGCTGACACCGACTCGCTGCTGGCAGGAATGACCACCGCATCCGGGCCAGCCTGGCCGATGGGCCCCTCGCCGCCGAGAGACGGCCGGACCCCTCCATCGAAGATCAAGTCCGACAGGGACTCCGTCCGGTCGAAGTGCTGTGTCGGCAGCGGGGACGCCGGATCAATCAGCGACGAGAGCTCATACTCCTCGGCCGTCAGGCGCTGTGTCGGGATGATGAAGTAGAAGACCGACCCGTGGCGCAGGGTCGACTCGACCCAAATCCGGCCGCCCATCAGCTTGACCGAGCTCTCGCAAATGCTCAGCCCAAGCCCCGTGCCAGCGTGGCTGTAGGTGATGTCCGACGGGTCGACCAGCGGGGCCGGGATCAGCGAGGCCTGGCTGGCCGGGGCTCCCGCCCCCTCGGGGCCGGCATCCACAGGAGCCCCCGCCCCGGTGTCATGGGCAGCGACACCGGCGACATCGGCCCCGGCGCCGCCATCGCCGGTGGCCGATTCCATGGCCGCCGCTTCGGCCGGGGTGTAGTCACTTTGGCGGACCTGCGTGAAGGGGGCAAAGATGCTGGTCAAACAGGACTCCGGAATGCCGCACCCGGTATCCCGGACACTGAATAGCAGCTCCAGACCGCTGGGCGTGGCCGAGTGCACGGCCACCCCGAGGGTGATGGTGCCGGCCTTGGTGAATTTGTTGGCATTGCTCCCGAGGTTGACCAGGACCTGCCGCAGACAGGGGAGATCTTCCAGGATGACCGGCGGCACATCCGCACCGATGGACACCAGGATGGTATTGCCACCCTGGTCGGCATGCACCCGCAGCAATGTGGCCACATGGTTCAGGAGGTCGCTCACCCGGAAGCGCACCCGGTTCAGCTGGACCAGACCCGCCTCGATGCGACTGTGATCCAGGATGTCATTGATCAGGCCCAGCAGCGAGGAGGCCTGCAGTTGGATCATGTCGACGTAGCTCTTTTGCACGGGATTCAAGTCCAGGGACTCCAAAAGCTGCGCCAAACCGAGCACCGCATTCATGGGGGTCCGGATGTCGTGGCTGATGTTGGCCAAATACCGGGTCTTGAAGAGGGAATTCTGCAGCGCATGGGACTTGGCCGATTGGAGTTCCTCCTCCAGGCGGGTGCGTTCCACCGCGCCGTCCTGCAGCCGCGAGCGAAGGGCCTCAATTTCGCGGTCCTTCTCCTCCAGCTGCCGGGCCTGGCGCTGGACACGCTCCTGCAACTCGGACAGCGAGAGGGCATTGCGGATGGCCACCGCCGCGTGGCCACACAGGAAGGACGCCAAGCGGAAGTGCTCGGCCCGGAAGGCCATCCCCGGGTGATTGAGCTCCAGATACACGAGCCCCAGCAGCCGCCGGGAAGCCAGCAGCGGCACACAAATGACCGAGGACACCTGGTGACGCTGGACATACCGGTCCATGGCCAGCGGACTCTCGGCCAGGATGTCCGAGAACCAAATGCTCTCCTGGGTGCAGCGCACGTAGTTGACCACCGAGCTGGCGGCCACCCGGCGAAAGTCCGCCAAGCGTGGGCGATCATACGTCCGCGACACCCCGGGGCCCTGGGTGACCAGGAGCTCCACCAGAAGCTGGGCACCACGCTCCAACAGGACAACCCCCTTCTGCGCATGGGTCTGGGCCAGGAGGGCATCCATCAGCAGGGTCAGCAGTCGGCCGGAGTCCTGCTCCTCGGCGAAGCTCATGGCGGTTTGAAAGTGCAGGGACATGTCCAGCGGCTGGAGCATGGCCGGGGCCGAGATCCCACCAACCGGGGCACCTGGCTCACAGGCCGCCACCGTCGAGAAGTCAGCCTCCCGGGACATGCCCCCGGGGAGCGATGGACTGGCCGTGGCCGACAGGGGCACCCCGGTGTCGAAGGCCGCGGGCGTGGGCTGGTCGATCTTCGCCGAGGCGGCAGCCGCCGCCGCTAGCGAGGAGGGGGCCGACGCCACCCGGTGCAGCGGAAGCAACGACACCATGCCATCCGAGAGAGATGCCCGCCGAGCACCAAGCAATGAGGCGCCCCCCCCGCCGACCGGGCTGGAGGCTGCCTCGCTGCGATTGATCCCAGGGTCCTGGAGGATGTCCCGGCCGCCCGAGGGAGGTGGCAAGGGTGGCGCCGGGGGAGGCGGCCTCAGCGGCGAAGGCGGCGAAGCAAGAGGCACCTGCGCTCGCGGAGGGGCCGGCATCCGGGGGAACACCAACTCCGGCCGAGGCGGCGAGGGGGAGGGCGTGGTGTAGGGCGAAGTGTCTGACAGGTGAATGGCCGGGCGGCTGCGGTGCTCCGGAGCCGGCGGTGTGGTGGAGGCATCCCCGGCCACGGCAGAAAGGGCCGCGGTGGGGGCCGCGTCCGGATGGAGGAGCTTGGAACCCAGGCCACTGCTGGGGCCGGCCTGGGCGTGGCGCTGTGAGGGGAAGGAAAAACGCTGGACATTCGGGTCATAGAAGAGCAACTCGGCCACCTCGGCAATGGGGTTTCCCACCAATCCGCAAACCGCCGAATCCAACAGCAGGCTGATCCCCGGGTCCACCTCCAGGAGGTGCGCCAGGGAGAAGTCCTCCGCCGAAAAGGCCTCGGGCGGGGGCGAGGCGTCCGACGTCGGCCCCATGGGAGGGGGAATCGGCGAGATTGGCGGGACAATGGACGCGGCCGTTGGGGCCGGGGCGGCCGGCGCCACTGGCGAGCCCGGCACCCGGTCAAACGATGCCAGCCCCTCTGGCAGCAAGGGGCGCACCGTGCGGAAGGACCGAAGGGCCATGTCATCCTCCGGGTAAGTAGGCGGCGAGTCCAGCGGCGAGGAGGCCCCCCCCCCGGAGGCGGGTGGGCAAATTCCCGACAGCATGGGGCTCCCATTGCCAGGGGTGCCAGCAAGGGCCATGGCAGCAACGGCAGCCGTCAAGGGGGGGACCCCCTCGTGCGTGGTCATGGCACTGGCCGCGGCGGCCGTTTGTGCACTGAAGGTGGACATCATGTCTTGGATGCCCAGACGCCCATCCGCGGGAAGAGGCGGCGATGGCTGCCGGGGGAAGTCCTGCGGGCGGCTGCGCGGCCGGGCCACCCGCCAGGCTTGGTGATCTCCCAGGCCCGCGGCCGGCACCGGGAAGTTGACCGATGGACGACTGAGAGCAAAGTCCGGCGAGTCGGCCAGTTGATCGCCGGGCTGGGCCAAGTGCACCGGCCGGACGAAGAGACTGCCACTGTTCTCCGGCGCCAGGAGCGGCCAATGGTGCGGCGAGTAGAAGGAAAACTGCCGCCGAGGATGATTCGGCGGGAGGAGGCGCCGGCACCGGCGCCTGAAGGAGCCACTCCGCAGGCCGGACGGCGGGCTGCCCGGCGGCACGACGCTCCCACCCGGCGGCGGTGACCGCGGGGAGAGCTGGCCAAAGCTGCCAAAGGGGTTGTTGGTGGCAGCCGCGGGGTGATGCGGTGACGGCCCGGCCAGCCCCGAGCCACCCAGCGAAGAGTCGCCAAAGAGAACCGAGTCGGACTCCGGGATGAAGGACTCGTACTGGGCCCGCACATGTCGGGCACACCCGACGGCACCCCAGTTGGAGTAGTCTGAGTGCATGTCGACCCGCCAGAGCAGGAGAGGAGAATGCATGGGAGACCGTGTCAGTTCCAAGGATGCCCATGTGCTGGGGGGGAGGGGGAGGGGGGAATGCAGAAGAGGAAGGCAAGCCAAACACCCCCAAAGTACGCACACTGGATGCAGCTCAGGATGGCCTGCGATAGGAGCGGGGTGTTGATCTGTTCCTGCCGGGCCAGCAGCGAGCACACGCGTTGACACACCAAGCCCGCGAAGAAGGGGTTGATGTCTCGTGCGTGGGCGAGAGCCTTGATGTACGTGTCCAGAGGGCCTGTGTAGGGGGGCAGGAGGGAAGGGATAGAGGGGGAGAGGGAGAGGGAGAGGGAGAGGGAGAGGGAGAGGGAGAAGGAGAGAGGCACGCGTGTGTACCGGCATCATCGTCATCATTTTCCCCCCATCGAAAGGTCAGAGAGACCGAACAACGGGCGAGGGTCGGGGGGGCGAAGGGAGAAAAAGGGGATGCACATGAGGCGGGGATGCACACGAGGCAAGGACGCACACTGCCCGGAAAGGCGCAAGCCCTCGGCCTCCACCATGAGGTAGAGGGACAAAAAGTAGCCATTAGTCAGGGAGAGGGTCCGGATGACCTCCGTATACCAAGCGATGTTGGCCTGGAAGAGGCGCGCCTCCTCCGAGCCGGCCGCGACCAGGCCCCGCTCGACGATCTCCACCATGTACTGCGCCGCGAAGACACAGACGCACGTCCCGGACAGGGTCATCGACCGGAAGATGATCACCGACCGCAGGGAATCCATGTGCCGGCGCCAGTGGCGGTAATCGTCGAACAGCAGCGCCGCCACCAGACACAGGAAGAGCCGCGTCATAACCAAGTCCGAGGTGCGCAGGGCCGAGGGGAGGGTAGCCTGCCTGGACAAATCGTCAATGGTATTGGTCAGGCTGGGGTTGCTACCGGCGAGGTGGTCCAACCCGGTGCCCCAGAAGCCGGACGACGACCCCGGCGGCGAAGGGGACCCGGAGGACGACGACCCGGGCGGAGAGACCGACCCAAAGCCGGAGGAGATCGAGGCCGAGGCCGAGGCCGAGGCCGATCCCGGGACGGGACCCGCCGAGGGGCCGGGGCTGGGACCGGGGCCAGGAGCCGAGGGAGGCACCAGCCCCACACCCAGCGTCAGGCCTTCGAAGGGAGCCGTGCAGGAATCGGCCGATGCCGACAGCTTTGACACCGGCAACTCCGTTGACACGGGCAGCGGCTGAACCAGGAACATGTTGTAGATGGCCTGCCACTGGGGAGAGTATGCTGCAGGGACCACCGAGCCGGCCGGATCATCGGGCAGACTGCCGGTGGGACTGGCTGGATCGGAAGAAGGGAGCCGGACACTCGGCCGGGGAGAGCGAGCCGGGCTTGCCCGACCGGCGGCGGCTGTGGTCCCGGCCTCGGAGGCCGCCATCGATTTGAAAGACAGCTCCCAGGCAACGGCTTCGGTCGGGCCGCCAGGCACACTGCTGATACCATCTGAGGACCCCGGGCGACTGGGATTGCTGCCCCAATCGGCATCATCCTCCGAGTCGCCGCCTGGGCTGGAAAAGAAGGAATCGAAGAAAACCGGCAAATAGTCCACCGCCGTGGTGGACCCGGTCAGCGTGTGGAGGAACTCGAAGTACTCGATGAAAACGCGCTGACTGGCACGGGCTGCTCAAAAAAGACACCGCGCTAATGGTCAATATCTGGACATGGCCGGGGGGGAGGGGGGGGGGGGCAAAGGCGAACAAAGGGCACCGGCGAGCGAAGGGGAGGGAAAGGGGGAGGGGGGGCGCGTACGCAGGAGGAGGATCATGTCATCCATGCGGAAAATCAGGTCCAACACCTCGGACAACGAGCGCCCGAGCAGTACCGAGTCGCATATGAGGAAGGTCATTGCGCCAAAGAGGAAGGGCACGTCCTCGTGATCGCGCGCCATCTCCGCCGCCAGGCCCAAGTAGTAGATGCCCATGTGCGGCGACCCGCGACGCCAACTGATACACGAACCAAAAGTCATGAAGGTGCGCGAGCTAACCAGCGAGTTGTCGAACTGATTGGCCAGGACAACCGCGGACTGGTATTGCCGCGTGGTCGCGCATGGAGCGAGGAGGGGTGGGGTGGGGGAGGAGCAAGATAAAGATGCCCCATGTCAACAAAGACAAAGGGAAAAGCGGAGGGGGGCGAGGGAACGAGAGAGAAAGAGAGAGAAAGAAGACAGGAGGTCCACCAAACGCAAAAGTAGGCTTGCGCACCCGGCCCAACTCGAAGGGACACGTCCGGGACTTGAAGGTCGTCAGCCGGATGCCGAAGAGGACGTAGCCGAAGGCGGAGAACTCGCAATTCCCGAAGACGATGCTTGTTTCGACCATCTTCAAGACAGTCAACTTCAGCAGATACGACATGTTGGAGCTGAAGAGGGAGAGGTATAGCTGGTGGCGAAGAGAGCACGGGCAGGAGGGGGAGGAGGAAAGAGTCAGAGGCAGGACACGCCAGGAGGCCCAGAGCAGAGGGGGCGGCCCCAGGCAGCGAGGCAGGAATGAGGGGGCGCATGTGAAGCAGGACGCACATGGAAGAGCACCTCCATCAGCAGCAGATGGTAGGGGCTGGTCATTCGGGGGAGATGCAGAAGCGACTGGGGCCCGCCGACAAACCCGATCAGCCGATCAACATGCAGGGCTCGAACACGCATCAGCTGGAACAGGGTGTCCGGCGATTCGATGGCCGCGCCGCGCAGCAAGAACTGCTGCGGAATGCCACACTGCAGCAGGGTCGATGAGCAAACCTCCAGGATCTCGTCCACACGATCAAGGCGCCCGAGCAGGAAGGCTTGGGAAGAAACAACGGCGATCTAGGTGCGAAGCGGAGGCGCACACACGCACACACACACACACACACACGCACACACACACACACACATGGACCGACGAAACACACGGAGGTCAGCAGGCAGCCCGGCATGTGCCAATTCGATGCATACCCAAGGAAGGGAAAAGGGGAAAGAAAAAGCAAGCTCAACGTACTCGGTCCAGGTCTGAGCGCACATGCTCGCGGAGCGTCTGCTGCAGGTGCAGGGCCTCGTCCGTGAGGGACATCTGCGAGAAGAGATTCGCCGCATCCAGGTGGATGTTATACGACACCCGGTAGAAGTGCGGGCCCCAGCGTTGGGTCGGGGCCGAAGGAAGCAGCCCAAGCCCACACCGTAGCAGGCTGCCCGCCAGTTGGAGATCCATCCGGCCGATGGCCTCGCCAGCGTATTGGTGCAGGATGTGCGCCAGCTGCATGGCCACCAATGGGCAGGCCACCTGCGGCGTCCGAGCCAGAGCCAAAATGCGCAGGACCTGCGGCACGACCGCTGGTGCCTGGCGGTTCAGGGCAAAGCGCAACACCAGGCGATGGTTGATGATGTAACGCGCTCGCCGGTCCAGAACCAGCGGCGCGGCGGCCAGCACTCCCGGGGCCAGTCGCCAGCCGCTGCTGGTCGAGTGCAGCACCCCGGGGCTGGTGCGCGCTTGGAGGGTCGGTCGCTCGGCGAAAATCAACCCCACATCGATGGCCGGCTGCAAAATGTCCAGG
The DNA here is from genome assembly GCF_000388065.1 of Fonticula alba. Taxonomy (NCBI): domain Eukaryota; order Rotosphaerida; family Fonticulaceae; genus Fonticula; species Fonticula alba. The sequence goes on along the minus strand of NW_009242971.1, from coordinate 3,999,290 downwards.
TGGCACATGGAAGAAAGCCCCGTCAGGACGCTCACTTGTCCCAGGTGGAAGGGAACACTGAGGAAGGAACACATGTAGAGCAACTCCACGGTTGGCTTTGGCATCAGTCGCAGTAAGGACACGATGGCGGTGGTGTATCGCTCGTCCTCCTGGGATGGAGCCGTGCCCGGGGCCGGGGCTGGGGCCGGGGCCGGGGCCGGGGCCGGGGCCGGGGCCGGGGTCGGAGTAGAGCCGGCTTCCGGCGGCACTGGAGCCGGAGAGGGGGCACCTGACCCGGGTTCAGTATTATGGAGCTTCGCAAAGAGGGGGCACGATGCAAGCTGCTCGCGGTTCAGGTGCCAGGCTTTGGTGGCCATGTCGGGCTTGATGACACCACAGGACCACAGGCATCGGAGCTGCAGCTGTAGCAGCCGATGGTTGTTGGAGCTTTGGACAAGAAGCTAGCGAGCGGAGAAGGGGGGGGGGGGGGGGGTGAGAAGGTGACTGGAGTTCAGACGTGGGGGGGGGGGGGGGGGATGGAGTCACGGAGATATCAGCGACACGGTCAGACGATCAAGCATAGATGGCGATATTGGGACGGAGACAGGACATCACACGCTTGGAAGCATGCGCATGTGAGGGGAGAAGAGGGAGGTGGCAAAATAAAACACACCCGTTCGGCCAGATACTCAGCATCGGCAGGATCGAATCTCATGACGCTCGACAGATGCGCCGACAATGCCGCCTGCGAAATGGGCTGAGTGGCGATCTGCAGGACAAGTGGCGGCAGGTTGGCGCCTGGATGAACATCAGCCGCGGCGCCAGTGCCAAGACTGGCGGCCTCCTTGGCAGGGTCCAGCCACACGGGGTTGTTGGCTTCAGAAGAGGAGGCGGTCACGATGAAGGTCACCCAGTTGAAGCTACAACAGAGGGGGGGGAAGGGAGGGAAGAAAGAGAAAGAGAAGGCGAAGGAGACAGAGGAAAGCAGAAGTCGGTTAGAGAAACTGAATGGAGGAGAGCGAAGGTGGTGTTGGGGGGGGGGGAGCCACGCACAGCTGCATGCGAACGGAGGAATGAACAAAGCACCGGGTTGCGGTGTCGGCCAGATGGAAGTCATCAAAGGCGATGACCACCGGCAGCTCGGCTGTGACGATGGCTCGCAGGAGTCGCGACAAACACCGGCCAAAGGCAATCGGTGATTGCGAGGCGGCGGACAGCAAATGGGAGAAGGGACTGGACGTGGACACACCGGCCAGAAGCGGCGGTGTCCCGGTCAGCGCAGGGCAGGCAGCACCATTCGGCAGGATGGCCATGTCGGCCAGCGTCAGCGTGCAGAAGGGACACGTCTTCCCATCGCAGCAGGCCTTCCCCTGGTCACTGCGCTTCATGAACATCAGCGAGCAGTGTGTCGTCGTGCAGGGGATGGAGTACTCCGGCGCGGCGAAGAGAAACTCCGGACACTGGCACACCACGTGCGACTGGGTGGACAGGGCCTCGGGCGTGAAGTCGACCGGCTCGTCGCCCATGCCCGGGGGTTTGGAAGGGGAGGCTGGCCCCCCGGGCCTGGGAGGCCCGGAGTCCGGGGCCGCGGGCGAGCCAGACGTCGGGGGAGCCGGCCCCGGGGTGCCCGGCCGACTGCCAGAGTCCCGGTCGCCGGACAGGGCGTTGCCAATTTGCAAGATCCGATCCAGCATGGGAATATGCCGGCTGAGGAATTGCACATCGGAGGACAACATCAGCGATAGGCGCAGGCTGAGCTGGGACAGCTCCTCCGTCGGACGGTGGAGGAACTCCGAGAGGATGCCATTGATGGCGCTGAGCAGCGGGCCAAAGGGCTGCCCGCCGGTGTCCGTGCACAGGCTAACCGCGCGCAGGTAGGACGTGGGCGTGTAGCGTCGGGTGAGCTCCCGCAAGATCGAGGACTTGCCGGACCCGGGCGGGCCGTGGATCAGGACCGACCGGCATTCCGCAGGCCGAGGAGTCTCCTCCGACCGGAGGAAGACCGAGGCCAGGATCGGCTCGAGCGTGGCCCAGCCAAGCAGCGGCGAGGGAAGGATCAGATGCTGGGGGAAGTCACTTTGGCGAAGCTGCATATCATGCACGTAGCCATCCTTCTTGACCATGCACTGGGCGGTGAACAGATCCGCCAGTAGACCCATTGATGAGAGATACCGATTGGTGGGATGCCAACGAGACAGGGTCTCCACGATGGCAGCCAGCGTCGGTGGCACGAGCGGGCTCAGGCTGAGGATGGGACAGGGGGACTGGTCCATGCGGAGCTTGATCCACAGGAGACAGACGGATGCCTCGGACAGGGAGGCCGGCAGCCGGGGCGGGACGAAGGCCAAGCAACCGCTCAGCATGTTGAAAAAGACCAGCCCCAGGGCAAAGAGATCGGCCTGGAAGTTGACTGGCGCCCCGAGGCGGAGCACCTGCTCCGGGGCGATGTACGGCAGGGCATGCTCGGCCGTGCGCCAGGCCGTGGGGATGATGTTCCCGGACTTTGTGATGAAGGAGGCATTCTCGAAGCCAATGAGCCGGACCACCGGGGTTCCATCGTTGCAGGCCACCAGAATGTTGTCGGGACAGAGGGAGAGATGTGTGATCTGGCAGTCGAGGGGGGAGGGGCGAGTGAGAAGGTCAGAGGAAGCTGGCTAGGGGGCCGAGGGGGAGGCAATGCATGCACGAACCCGCTCCAGGTGCAGGGCCACGATGCAGGTTGTGATGGCCACCGAGAGGGAGAGAAACTGCGAGGTGAGGAGCCGATGCTTGCGAATGACCGACGTCAAAGACTGCCACCGAGAGGTGGCCGGCGGCACGGCGAAAAGTAACGCAGGCGACACGGGATCGCTATTGCCCCGGGGGAGAGGAGAGGGGGGGTGTCAGAAAGGAAGGACGGGGAGGGGGGGGGGGCGAGGGAGGAGACGAGAAGAGCATGGTGCACGATGAAGAGAGGGGTGGGTACCGGAGAATGCCGAGCACTGGCGGGTGGATGTCGCGCTCGGAGGTATAAGAGAGGATGGAGGACTCTGGAGGGGGGAGGGAGGGGGAGACGGGGAGATGGAGACAAAGATAAACAGAGGGGGACAAGGAGATGCAAAAAGAGACGAAGCGAGACAAGAAAAGGGACGAAGCGAGACAAGAAAAGGGACGAAGCGAGACAAGAGAAGAGACGAAGCGAGGCAAAAAAAAAGAGATGGAGCGAGGCAAAAAGGACAGAGGGAAGATGCAGAGCAAAAGTCAGAACAGGGGAAGCCAGTCAGATGGAGGGCAGACAGGGGACGCACCGTGCTCCAGTTGCGCGAGGGCCAGCTGGTGCGGAGTGTCGGCCGACACAGGGAAGAGGCGAATCAGGAAAGGCTGCGCCAGGGCAGCCGGGCTGACTGCGTCCACGTCGCCCGGCGCTACGGAGTAGCCCTGCGCCCCGCCGCGGATGCCGGAGCAATGCAACAGCAGCGAGGACCGAGTGGCAGCAACAACATACAGATCGTCCCCCCGCTCGGGGGCTGGGCCAAGGGTGGATGTCGGCCAGCTGGCTTCAATGAGTGCGCTGATCTGGGCATCGGTCTGTAGGCTAGGCCGAGTGTCGACGGTCACCCGCCGACAGGCGGACCGCTCGGCCGACTCCGGCAAGGAAAAGGGGAAAAGGTCCGAGGCAATGGTCGACGGACTGAGCCGGGGCTGCTGAGCAGGGGGAGACGATTCGGACTGCTGGGAATGCCTATGCTGGTGAGGGGGCCGACCGGGGGGAAGATATGGCCGCCGGGGGAGAACCGACTCACAAGAGGTCGAGCCGGCCAGCGGCTGATCTGCCCAGCCAAGGGGAGTGTTGGCAGGGGCGGTGGTGGTGGTGGTAGTGGTGGCTGTGGCGGCCGTAGCTGGGGCATTCACCGGGAGGGGGCCCCCAGTCTGGCCATCGAGGATTGTCGCTGCTGCTGCTGCTGCTGCTGCTACTGCCGTCGCCGCCGCCGCCTCCGGGCGGAGAGGCCGGCCGCGCTGAGTGGCAAGGTTGGCAATCTCAGCTGGCCGCCGGGGCACGTTGGACCCAGGCATCGACTAAGGGCGTGCTCAGGGGAAGAAATGTGGGGATTAAGGGGGGGAGGGGGGGGAGGGGGGATGGAGAAGGGGAAAGGAAAGTGCGCTCAGTTGGCGTAGCGAGAAGGCATTGTTCGGGCACGGACGGGGGCCAGAGAAGGGATGAGGCGCGGGAAGCGGAAAGTGAACCGGGCCGCGAAGGGGGGGGCGACGAGCTCGGGGATGTCCTCATCCTCGGCACCGGCGAAGATCCCGGAGAGCCAGCAGGGGGGGCAGGGGCAGGGGGATGACGGGAGGGGGAGGGAGAAGGAGGGGAAGATGGCCAGTGGATCTAAGCACGCTCGACACCTCTCTCGGGGGAAGGGGGGGGGGAGGGGGTGGGGGCCTCTTGGGGCCAACCAGCCGCAGGGTAGGGTCACCGAAAAAGAGTGCCCGCGTTGCCACCACGCCGGCGCCGAAGGGCGGGGGCAGGGTGCGCTGGGAGTACGTCAGGCATGGAGACTGAGGTATGACGCGCACTCATTCACGCCTCTCCCGCTCGCTCACCTTCACCACGGGGGGG
>NW_009242971.1:3992063-3993817 GCF_000388065.1 Fonticula alba | reverse complement strand
GGGGGGGGGGGGTGGGAGAAGTCGAGTTGGCAGCTCTGTTGTCGGTACCACAGCGACTCGCTCGTGTCCGCGCGCCCGGGGCCTGAGACGCGGTCGTGTCCCAGACGCCACGCGTCGGGGGGCCTGTGCCCGGGGTGGCACCCGCGCGACCCGGGGCACGTCTCCTCTCCCGGCGCGGTGGCGGGACTTTGTGAGATGCGGCGCAGCATGGGGTAGGTGGGGGCGGGGGGGGGGGGGGTCGATCAGGGCAGAACGGGGTAGTTGGACTTCGGCTCGAAATCCCACCCCCGTCGGCGCCCGCGCCGCCCCGGCCCCCGTGTCCTGCCCCCTCGGGGCGGCCGGAGGGATGAGAGGAGCACAGCCCCGGCACCGGGCTCCGCACGAGGACCGCCCGGACCTGGTGGGCTGACGAAACCGGGCACCGCCACCAGTTTGAATGCGATGCTGGCCGAGAAAAAAACCGCAGAGCCAGGGCGACGCGGGGGGAGGGAGGGGGGGGGGGGGGCGGGGGGCACGCCCAGTTGTCGGCCAGCCTCTCGCGCATTCGGGCGCGGTGGACACGTTCGTTTGCTCGCCCCCCCCCCCCCCCCCCTCTTCTGAGGTCGGCCACCATCAGGACGGCCCTTCGCTCCCAGGGCGTCCCCGGCACGACCACCGGTCAGCGGGCTAGCTGGGTGCCACATCATTGTCCTCCGGCCCCCTGACGGATCGCACCCTATTTCCTGGGAGGCATATGCCCAGCGGGCGGGGGACGGGGGATCGCTGGCCGACACCCGCCCCGGCCCCGCTCCTACACACTGATGCCCACGCTCACAGACGCGCGCTCACAGAGACACATGCGCAAAGTAAGATGCATGGCCCCCGGACGCGGTGCCACACGCATTCTCTAACGCGCCTTCATTTTACATGGCGCCCGGGGTTGCGTCCCCCGGCTGTAGCCCAAGCTCCCCGCCCACCCCGCAAGCGACGCATCCGCTCCCGACTTGGCTCCTGCGGTCTCACGAACCGGTGCATCCACCCCCCCCCCCCACACTCCTGCAGGAAGGAACCGCTGACGATCGGCCCCCATGCAGCCGTCGCCGGTCTCCTCGGCACCTCGGATGTACCCAGGCATTCGGCCGCCTCTCCCGGGCTGCGGGGGGGGGGGGCAACACGCCCGGCTGCCTCTTTGGGCCGCGGGGAAAAAGGGGTCGGGCCGACCCCGCATGCCCACAGGCGAGGAGGGGGGCAGGGGGAGCTCCGCCCAACCCGCGCGGCCCGTCCTCCGCCATGCGCCTCGTCTATGCCCGGGGCATTTGGTAAGCGTGCGAAGCACAAGACATTCTACGTAGGAAAAGGGCTTCCCCAGGTGCCCGCATGCCCCGGCGGCGCACATCCACGGACAAACCGAGCCCACACCACTCCCGGCCTTTGCGGTGGCCCCCGGCCGGCATGCAACGCCCGGCGCAAGTCCAAAAAGGTCTCGGGGATTCGGCAGCACAAATATTTGGGCCCCATGGAGCGCTGCCGAACATCCATCGGTAATACCGTGACCGGGATAACGTGCCGAGCGGGCCAGCGCAGCTTCCTCTAGCCATTTTGTCACAACCACCCCCCCTGGGGGGCGGGGGGGGGGGAATGCGCTACGTGCGCCCCTCGGGCGTGCTCGGCAGGACACATTTGCCCGGAGCCTGCGTTGGTGTCTAGCAAATGCGCGGAACCGGCCACAGGTACCGATCCCCGCCCTCCCTGCCCCTTGCCCCCCCCCCCCCCCC
>NW_009242971.1:3980625-3992048 GCF_000388065.1 Fonticula alba | reverse complement strand
CCCCCCCCCCCCCCGGGCCCGGGGGCCAAGAACGCCGACGCCCACACCGGGGACTTCCCCGTCGGCGGTGGGTACCCGCCCAATGGGGATCGGCCGGGATGGCTCACACGACGCGCGCCTCCGCGCGGACCAGTCTTCGTGGGAAGCAACACACCGTGGTAGAGTCATGTCGCCACGCCATGCCACCGAACAGGGCCTTCTTGCCCAGCCACTCCATCCCGCCTTGCACACACTTCCATTGGGGGGATCGGCGGCGGACGGGGAGTGGACACAGTCGCTTGACCTCCTTTGGCTCTTCCTCCGGCAGGCAAGGAGGCAGTGTTCAGGGCGCCTGCCGGGGCCCGTACAAGGCACACAAGTAGATGAGAGGCATGATGTTGTTGTATATCTTTAGCTCTGGTCACCTCCATCCAGTCCCATTCGATCCCATCCGGTCGCGTTCTGTCCCCTTCGATCTCCTCACACAGACACAGAGAGAGGGAGAGAGGGAGACAGAAAGAAAGACGCACGCATGCGGGCGGGGCGCCATTTCCTCCAATGCAATGTTCGCGCCAGCAGGGAACGGAGGAGGCACCTCCCGGCCGGGTGTGCGCACCCCACCCGGCCCCCTGGGCTAGTGCCCCCTCCCAGCGTGAGGATCTGGCGGCTCCATTCCCGGCTCCAGGGCTGTCGACGCCCTTCTCCACCCTCCCCATGGCCCCAGGAGCACAGCTGCCACTGGCTGGCCAGGTGGCCCTGTGCGTCTCGCGCATGCCCCTGTCCGCATCGAGCAGTGCGTGTTACATGTCGGCTCTGGCCTACTCGGTGCGGGATGCATTGTTCCCCTTGTGTCCGCCACCACCGACTCCTGTGTATTCTTGACTTATCCCGTTGGGGGAGGGAGGGACAAAGGGTCGGCAGGCGGGGCATGCGCCGCAAAGCGGGCGGACACACGCCAAGACCAGCAGAGGGCTTCTCCCGCAACCACCAGGGAGGCGGGGGGGGGGCGGGAGGGAGGCCGAAGACCGGACGTGGTCCCAAAGTGTCCGCCTGGATATGCCCCTCGGGCCCGGGAAACAGGATGTCGCCCTGGGCCGATGGAATTGTCCCAGGAAGGTGGCCCACACGTATGGTCCTCTGCAAGCGTACATGGATGCTTGGATGCACAAGACGGCATCTGGGCCCTGGGCACATCTGCCTTGCAGGAGTGAGTTACCTCCGGTCTTGCCACGGTTTGTCGCGCTGCGGGCGGCTGCTCCGCTGGCGACCGCGAGAGATGCGCGGCCCGGGGGAGCTCAGCCTGACTCGAGTGCCTCACCTATCGGTGTCCAATTATGCCCCATTGCATGCTGGCCTGGCACAGCCACCCCACCTGGCGCGACGAGCGCATGCCATGAACCAAGAGAGGGCGCGATGCCGAGCGCCTCTCATCGGTGTCGGGAGAAATGGCCAAGGGCCGGGGGGGAGGGAGATCCTCGGGGCCGCCCCCATCCAAAAAAAAAAAGAAACGCCACCCCTCCGCATCGGGCAGCCGCCTGCCCCGTGCTTCTCCTGCCCCCGGTCGACCGTATGCTTTTGCTGACAAGCGGAACAGAACAGCGAGAGGGCGAGAAGAAGAGTGTGGAGGGAGAGGGGGGGGGGAAGGGCGGTGGAGGCACAAGGAAAAAGGGAAGGCTTTTGAGGGGAAACGATTTATTGACCAGGGATCGGGGAGGGGCGCGGAGGGTCGAGCAGCAGCGTGGGGGTCTGTGCGGCCTGCCTCAGTTCAGCCGAGGCGAACGGGAGAAGGCGGGCCGCCGGCAGGAGAACACGGCAACATGCGCAAGCCTGCATCCCCCCTGGAGGTCGCGCTGGGTCAGATAAATGCTCGGAGGAGGGGGAAACTAAATCCTCACTGAGAGCGCGTTGGGAGGGGGGGGGAGGGGGTGAGACTCGCCCTTGCAAGCGGCGGAGAGGGCCGCACGCCCCCCGTGCATCGTCATTTGGGAGCGAGAGACCCTTCGGTCTCAGGCGCCCACACGGTGCCCGGGGAGGCGGCGGCTTCTCACGCGCGCAAAGCAGGTTGAGCCGCAAAAATGTGCGGAGGAAGTGCGCAGAGCGGGCGCCCTAGGCCCCTGGAGAGGGAAGGCCGAGGACGCAGCCGAGGGTGTGCCTCTCTGGGGGGAACCAGAGATTTACATAACCTGGCAGCCGGACTGGTCCTTGCAAACATCGTCTGAGACGATTCGAAGGAGGAAGGAGAGGGAGAAGAGGGGTTAGGAAGGCTGTGGGTCTTGGAGGGAAAGGGAGAGCGAGAGCGAGAGCGAGAGCGAGAGGAGGGAGGGTGCGTACTGCCGGTCTCGTTGGCGTTGGAGGTCTTCTTGATGGGCTGCATGGTGGCTTGAGGGGAGGAGAGCGGGGGGGAGCGGGGGAACACTGGGGGGAACTGAGATAGAACTATCTGCTGAAGAAAAATAGTAAATATCCGGCGAAAGACGCCCCTTTATATACCCCCCCCCCTCCCCGCCAGCCGGGAGGGAGCGGCTCGGCGAGAGGGGCCCCGGCGAGGCGAGGAGGCGATATGTGGTGCCCTGTACCCGCAGGCCGGCAGGCCGGCCACGCCCGCCACCACCACCGCCACCGCCACCGCCACCGCCACCGCCACCGCCACCGCCACCGCCACCGCCACCGCCGTGTCACCACGACCACGCCTCCGGGCCCGCCGGGGCCATGCAAGGCCCCAGATCCGCCGTCGCATGCGGCCATGAGGCCCATGCGGCTCGCAAGAGGCGAGCGCGCCCAGGAGCCGAGCCGGCAGAGGCTACGGCCCCGGCATGGAGCAGGTAAATTGGTGATGATTGTCGACACCGCGCCCGGCCCCCCCTCCCTCCCCCCCCCCCTCCCACATCACCGCTGAGACTGACAGGGGGACACCCCCGGCGGCTGGCTGCGCCACCGGAGCACAGGCGGGGGGAGGGGGCGTGCTAGATCTCGGGCCACCGAACTGCCTGCTGGAAGTGGCAATGGCTGGATAATTATTCCCAACATTATACCAATTCGAGTGAGACATTCAAGCTGGCTGGCTGGGAAGATCCATACGCTCCCACCGTCGCCGGACAATGTTTCAGTGACTGGCAGACGGACTGACCACCGGTCGCCAGGGAACGGTCGGAGGGGGGAGGGGGCATTCTCCGTCTCTCTCTCTCTCCCTCTCCCTCTCCCTGTGTGTGTGTCTCTCTCTCTCTCGCACGCGCGCGGGCAGGCGCTCCAAGTCGCACCCGGGAGGCGCGACATGCTAGCACGACACCCGGGCACCCTTACTCACGGGCGAGTCAGAATGGCTCACGCGGCGGCCCGGCAATTCACCCCAGTGGGGAACCCGGAAACCGGGAAAGCACGCGCTGTTGGCTCGGCGCCACCCGAGGGCCGAGGCGGAGGGCGAATTGTTTGAGCCCCAGAGGAAGCCTCCTGGCCTTGGTGACCCCCCGGCCGGGGCATCTGGGCGGACCGCACGAATGCCCGATCATCCCGACAGGAGACGTTCGCCTTGGCTGCGTAATACAAATCTTGCGCCAGGGGAAGGGGGGCAGTGAAGGTGCTCGCCCGGCCGCCTGGCGGCGAGGCCGATGAGTGACACCGGCCGCCTCGCGCATGTGCGCGAAAGTTCCCCGCAATCGCACGCCCTTTCCAGGCGCCGAAGCCCGCACAGCCTCGCCGCCTTCTTTGCTTCTTTCCTGCCCGTCCCCCCCCCCCGTCCCCCCGGGGAAGGGGGAAAGGGGAGCCGGCTGGCGAAGGGCCAACTGGCAACTCTTGCAGGAAGGGGGCGGGGAGATTATTCATCCACCAGGAGTAAACGTTCGGCGCGGCCATGCCCCGGTTGAAGGGGCTAGCGCAACATCCCCGCCTTCTAGCCCCTGTCTTATTCGCGAAGAGGAACTCGATCAGAGGGGGGAGGCATGAGTCAGCCCTCCACACGCTGGAAGGCGGGCCAGGCACCCCGAGCTCAGGGGGGGGGGGGAGAGCGCGCGCCGCCTGGGATACCGATAGAGGTGCGCCCCTCCGGGCATACTCCCGCTCCCTGCCCGCCCCCCCCCCCCCCTGAGCATGGCACCTCACGCGTTCCGGCTGGCAGCCGTGCCCGGTGGCGCCCGATCGGAAGCGCGGGCCGGCTTCCTCGATGAGGCAGGTAGAGGCCGTACAGCCGGGCGCTCACGCCGGTACACAAGGAACACCGGGCGAGGGGGGGGGCGAACAGCTCGCCGGCCGGGAGCCGAGCCGCTTGCGCCACACACACACACACACACACACCGGGCACATGCGCAGACGCTCACTCATAGAGGCGCACACATGCACACGCACATGCACGCGCCCGGGGGGAGGGGTCACTCATCGCCGAGGCGTCGCAGGTGCTGGGCAGGCGAGGACACGACCGGCTGTTCGGCTGGGCGGCCCTCGGCGCCGAGAGGGGAAGAAGGCGCTCGTGGGTTCGTCAGTGAGCCATCACCCAGGGGCCAGGGCAACCGAGCAAACCTGGCGAACATACCCCTCCTGCCCTGCCACCGAGAGATAGCACGATGCCCCCCCCCCCCTCCTCCTCTCTCTCGCCCGCTTTCCTCTCGATCCTGTGCGCCCGCGAAAGGTCGTTCCGGGTGGCCCACATCCCGGCCCACACGGGTGAAAGCAGGTGGGGAGGCGACTGGCGACACGGGGGGGGGGGAGGAGGGGGGCACGGTCCGGCTGCTGTTGTTGTTGTTATTAGCAGCCGCTGTTATTATTTGCGGCCATGAGGGCGCCGCCGATCCGCGGCCGCCTGGCCCGGGCACAAGCGGGCCACCCACACCGGGCCAGCCAAATGTGGCGTCCGCCGGCCCGCCGCCGGTGGTTGCTGTCCCGTCCTGCCGTTCCCCGCCCCCCCGCCCCCCCGCCCCCCCGCCCCCCCTCCCCCGATGCTGCCGATAGTTTGGACCCTCGAACATCGGGCCGACCTTCCTTTCCGTGGAAGACGCCCGGGCACGATTGCCTCGGCGAAATGCCCCATAATATGCGCGCAAATGAGCTCACGCGCGGCCGCCCAAGAGGGCGACGCCACGCCGGCCCGGAGGCGGGCAAGCCGGCGGCTCTTGCTCGCCCGCCGGCGCCGAGACCGCCGCCCACCGCGGCGCCGCCGTTCGCCGGTCGACGCCACCCCAGGCCGACGCCGCGCAACGGTCTTCGGAACGAACTTTTTTCCCAGGACCCAGGGTACGGCACATGTTTCCCACACGGCCCCGTTCCCACACAGTCCCCGGCAGACCCTGCCGACATCGGGGCCGCTGGGAATCGGCCATCCCACCGGAGGTCGGCCTCCCCGCGCTTGGGTGCACTTTCCCACCTGCTCCGGCGTCCCGCCAGCGGTCTGGGTCCGGGGACGACATCCCTCGCCAGCGGTTAATCACTAGCCTCCTCCGCCCCCCCGCCCCCCCGCCCCCGTCAACCTCCGGACCGGGCGGAGATCGGGACTCTAGCCCACCGGTGGGCGCGCGCGCGTGCGCGCGCGAGAGAGAGAGCATGGCCGCGCCCCTCGCCCGCCCCTTCCTGGCCTCCGGCGCTTGCTCACCCCGACGCCCTGTCGGGGCCAGCGGTCCAAGGGGCTGGCCGCGCTGGCCGCCTCCACGCGCAAGCGCCCGCTTCCGGCCCATCATGCGCGTGTGCGCGCCCACCGCCGCAACCCCGCCGACCAGGCCCGCACAGACCGGAAGGGCATCCTTCGGCCAGGCCGGCAAGCTGGTCAGCGGCCAGACTTCGACGCAGGGCGTGAGTGCGCCCGGCTCCTCGTCCGGGCGGCTCCTCGCGATCGCCCCGCCACCCCCACACCCCCTTGCCCCACGGAACGCGCCTCACCCCTGAGACCTGTCATCGCTGATACCCCCGCCAGTGGTGAGCCAGCACTCCCGCCACCTGGCACGCCCATCTCCCTTCCCCACGAACGGAGCTCCGGCGCGGCCCCTCACCCTGGACCGCGGTGAGCCCCGGCTGCCCGGCTCGCGGGGGCGAAAAAAAACAAAAAAAAACAACACCGGCAGCCGATGTGTGCCCCGTTGGCTGGGCTGAGATGTCGCATTCCTGGCCGGCTCGCCTGCTTGTTCGTGACAAACATTGCCCACAGGCGGGCACCTACCGACACCTCGGCCCCGACAACCTGAGTCAGCGACCGGCCGGAGGCGGGGGGGGGGGGGGGGGGCGTTCGCTTTCGACGTCGTCCCCCAGGCCCTGCCTTCGCGCGAACTCATCCACCCAGGCAAAAAGCAAGCACATATGCCCCTGGTGATGATGGCTGCACTTGCCATATGCCCCGCGGATATGGGCAGTTCCAAGTGGGCATCGGCGCACACACACGCACACATGCGCGTGCGTGCGCCCACACAGGGGGAGCACGCCGAGCACGAGAACATACATTCTCCCCGCCCTCGCGCCGCCTCTCCTCCTGCCTGCCTTCCTGCTATGTGCCTCCAGGTGGGCCGGCAGGGGGCTGTGGTCAGGAATGCGGGGCCCGCCCCGGCCAATGTCCCCAGGCCGGTGCATGTCAAGATCAATGCCCGGCCCCAGCACACCATCGGGAGGGGTGTCCACTCGGCCAGATGACTTCGAGAAAGAACAAAAAAGGGGTCATGCCCTGCAGCTGGTGGCGGTCCCCGCCGCCCCAAGGCCTCGCCCGAAGGGACCTTCATAGCCCAAGCCGCCAGAGCCGGTCGCCGGACCGGCCCGCCCCCCCCCTCCCCCCCCCCCCCCCCCCCCCCCCCCCCTGCGGAGGGGCAGATCTCCTTCGCCCAGGGGACGGAGGAGGCGCTCACAAACAGCCCCGGCCGCAAAGAGGGGCAGCCGACGGGCGTTTGGTCCCACTCACACACCCACACTCACACACACCCCGGGGGGGGGGGGGGGGGGGGGCAGAGGGGCAGGGGGCGACGACACAGGCGGCCCAGCCGCGCCATGAGCAAAGCCCTCAGCACATTGTTCCATGGCAGGAACCGGGGCAGAGCGCATGGCCTCACACATGGGGCAGCCCTTGTCCGGGTGTGTTCCCTCCTCGCCGTCACGCTTGGCATGCCACTTCGCCCGGAAACTGTCAAGCCCCCTCCCCCGCCACGGACCGTCGGTGGCTTGCGATGACCCGCGACTCCCGGGGGCAGGGGGAGGGGTGTCGCGAAAACCGGCCCGCCTGCCGGCACGGCTTCCTCTCTTTCGCCGAGGGCGCGGGGCGGATCCGTCCCGCGCCCGCCAGGTGCAAGAGCCCTCGCCGGGTGTCTAGGGCTCGCCCTTCTTGGCACCGGCCGCCGGGAGGCAATCCGGCCGCGCCGCACCTCCTGGGCGACCGGCCCGACGCCCGGCCAAGGACAACCGGACGAATCCCCTTGATTGGAGATGGCTCACCGAGCCGTGCCCAAGTGCATCCATGGGTCTCACAGGCAACTCCAGCCATCCTGCCTGCGATGGGCTCCCGGCGCAGGCTCCGCCCGCAGGCCACTCCGGACTTGGCACGTAGGCGGCGCCCCCCCCACCCCGCTCGCACAGGAGGCACTGGCGCAGACGTGCGGAGGCACCGGAATGCACATTGTTGCCACTTCGGCCCGGTAGCCTGGGCGCTGGCAAATCATGTAGAAAGCCCCAAGCCGAGGAACGGGGGGGGGGGGGGGGAAGTTGTCTCACATCAGGAGGGCGTCCGCCCCCTGTCGCAACGTTCTCTGCGTGAACGTTCAAATGGCCGCGCCCATGCTCCACCTCCGTGCGAGGATGCAACTGTTGTGGCCATGCCCAGACTTGGAAACCCACACGGCCAGCGGCACAACAGGCTCCCCTCAGTTGGAGAGAGAAAGAGAGAGAGAGAGAGACACGCACACGACAGGGGGCCGGCAAGTGAGTGGAGAGTCTCGAGGACCCGGCGGCCTCTCTGGTTGGGGAGTCCAGGGGCACCTAGTCTCATCCCAGAGCCCGTGTCCCTGCGCCCCGGAAAGAAGATGCCGCGCGAGGACGCACCGAGGTACGCGACGATGGACATTCCTGCTCCCCTTGTCCCCTTTTCAAATGACGGGACCAAGAGAGAGAGAGAGAGAGAAACCAAGCAGGAGGACCGCTCTCACCTGTGCGGGAACCCCCCGCGGAGGCCGCCCTGATCCGGCCCCCCTCCCCCTTCCAAGGGGCAAACGCGGGCCATTTCTCTCTCGCCCTGGCTATGGTTCCCCGCATATCCCGCGTGCGCGCGCATCCTAGCCCGCCCACGGCGGAAGAGAAACTGGCAGGGACCAGACAGCCAACGGCGAGCCAACGAGCAAACGATGGAAGCCAAGCCATCCGGACCACCCCTAAATGACGTTCTGGCGAGCGTGACCTAGATCGTCTCTAATGTTAACCCACTCACAGTTACGTCCGCATGGCCTGACCACTCCTCCCCATCCTCGCGCCCGGGGGGGGGGCTCTCAGGAGAAAAAGACACAGGACGAGAGAGAGAGAGAGAGAGAGAGCAGGAAACAACCGAGCTTCAGCGGACGGAACGCCTGGCAATGCCCCGTGGACAGGAAGACAAACACAGAACACATTGGAAGGGAAGTAGTAGAAGGATCTATAAATTGTGTGCGGGGGGGGGGGTAGAGACGAGTGCGCATGCGTGGACGCCTGCGGAGGAGAGAACGCCCGGCCGCCGGCGCGTGATCCCACAAACTCGCCCTCCTCTCCCGGGGGGGGAGTATGTGGCAGGGGGAGAGGGGGAGGGGAAGGGGGGATGCAAAGGGGAGGGATGAACGCAGTGGACAAAAAGAGGCGAGGGCAGGGGGGGAGGGCCCATACACACACACACACACACACACACACACCGCGCCCAAGGCTCCGGAGGCTCTCTTAGGCCGTGTTGCCGGTGGAGTTGGCATTCGCCGGAGGGGCGGCGGCAACGCCACCAGTGGCGACGTCACTCTCCTCGCCAATGCCCCAGTCCAGCTTCCGGCCCTCCTGCTCGTTGAGGTGATCCAGCACCTCCTCGACCGCGGCCCGGGTCAGCTTGTTGCCAGGGGTGGCATACGCCCGCGCCTGGAGGGTAGAGCAGAACTTGGAGATAGCACGACCCGACAGCCCGGTCAGATGGGCCAGCATGAGCTCGCGCATCTCGGGGATGATTTCTGGGCCGAGCGGTACGGAGGGGGGGGGGGGGTGCATCCGGGTGTGTGAGGGATGAGGGAAGGGGGGGGAAAGAGCAAGAAGGAGGCACAGGGAAAGAGGCGCCATGACATGACGAAATACATACCCGAGGTGTCGATCGGCCGGGGGAGCTTCCCCTTGGGAATGGGCTGCACGCGGAAGTTGTTGGTGTGCGCCTCGGTCACATACATCCGATAGTACCGGTCGAAGATCTCCCGACGCGCCTGCTCCTCGGGCAGGTCGAAGTGCACCAGCTCATCCATGCGGTCAAGGATGGCCGCATCCAGTTGGCTGGGCTGGTTGGTGGCCAGGATCAACATGTGACGCTGACTATTCTCGCCGGTCAGCGCAAGGGTGGTGTTTAGCGCGGCGCGCACATCCTCCGAGGCGGTGTTGGTATCACGCCGGCGAAGGAAAGCTGGTGGCGGTGGCGGTGGCGGTGGCGGGGGATGGCAGGTCAGCCCGTCGGCCGGAGAGGAGGGTCAGAAATGGGCGATGGAAATGTGGGGACCATGAGGAGGAATGCATGACCCGGCGCACCTTCGGCCTCATCAATGAAAATGATGGTCCCCTTCTTCGACCGATCAGCCCAGGCAAAGAGATCATGCAGCTCGGTGACCGCCTGCCCGCCGAGGGGGAGGATGTCACCACCGGCGATGATGGCATAGTCCATGCCAGCTGTTGTCGCGTGTGTGTGTGAGTGAGTGAGTGAGTGAGTGAGTGAGTGAGTGTGTGCGTGTGCGTGCGTGCGTGCAAGGGCCATAGATAACAGAGGAGTGAGCTAAGTGCACAACCAGGATGCGGCATGGAAGGGTGGTGCCAGCCATGGGAGCTGTTCGCCGAGGACAACGTACTATTTTTGGCCAGATCCTTGGCAAACATGGTCTTACCGGTACCCGGAGGGCCGTAAAGCAGGACATTCCGCAGAGGGGCACTGCGGGCGATCGAGAGGTGCAGAAGGCAGAGCAAGGAAGAGTCAGACACGCTGAAAGAACGCATTGAGGAACCGGGAATCGGGACATCAAGGGGACAGAGGGGAAGACAGAGAGAGAGAGAGAGACAGAGGCCTTCATGACGCACGCATTCTTCCGGCTGTTGCGCGTGGCCACGCTCAGCACCGACAGGCGCTCGCGCTCGCTTTCATTCAGCACCGGAGCCGTCAGACTCAGCGGCGAGGCAGTCTGCCCGCGCATGGTGTTCTGGGGGGGGGGGGGGGGGGGGGGGGGGAAGGATGGTCAGAGGGGAGGGGGAAAGAAAAGCCAAGCCTGATAGTGACGAGCGGGCTCGAGAGAGCGAGAGAGAGGGGCAGAGAGAGAGAGGCTTGGAGTGCAGGTGTCGCCGGATGGCCTGGAAGGGTCCGTGGGTAACTCTTCCTGACGGGGGGGGGCGGGGGGGGGGGGGGGCGGGAAGCGAAGAGGTGAGACGCATGGACACTTAAAAAGAAGGAATGGACGATATGTCGAGGGGTGGATGGGCGAGCGGGCGGGCGGCGAACAAGAGCAAGGGCAGGGGGGGGCGGGGGCGGGGGCAGATTTGCATGCGTACCAGCGCGCGAGACAGCAGCGACACCTTGGGAGCACCCTCCTGGCGTGGCTTCAGCAGCGACAGCAGCGACGAGCGGCTGCTGTCCCGCACCAGGGCCGGGGTGTTCATGCGCTTGACAATGACACTGCTGACCACCGACATGGAGGCCCGGGTGGCAAACACCAGGGCCAGGACGGCCGTCACACCGACCACCAGGTTGGTCGTGCGCCGGGGATCCGACAGAAAGTCGAACGCCTCGTCCGCAATGTCGGTGATCTTCTGCCGCATGAGCTTGGACTCGGTCTCACGACGCTCGCGCTGCTCCAGCAACATCAGATCCCGGTGAAGGTCCTCATTGACACGCTCCTGCATGATGCGGCCCTGCGTCTCGGCGGCCACCTTCTGCATCTCGGTTTCGCGGTAGAGCTCCTGCTCGTGCTGCAGCGTCCGACGGCGGAGGTCCTCCTGCCGCTGGGCCGAATGCTCCTCCCGACGAAGGCGCTCAAGGGCCAGCGCACGCTCGGAGGCAATGCGATTCTGGAGGTGCTGCTCCTCCAGCTGGTTCTCGCGCTGCAGCGCCTGCGCATAGGCCTCGGTGCCGATCTCCAGCGACTTCCGGTGCTGCTCATGCACGCGGGGAATTCCCTGGACGTCGGCCGCCGCCATTTGCACTCGCTGCTGGTCAATCATGAGTGCCTCCTCCGCGGACTTGGTGATGATGGTCTCCTGGTACAGCTCCGAGAGGGGCCCCGAGTACTTGGAGTTGGCCATCGTCC
>NW_009242971.1:3979358-3980562 GCF_000388065.1 Fonticula alba | reverse complement strand
GGGGGGGGAGGGGAACAGCGGAGCGAGACGCCGAGAGGGAACGCACTTCAGCGACTCGGTGGCCTTCTCGAAGGAGTCCAGACCGAAGTTGGCATCGTTCTTGTCGCTGGAGGAGTTGCCTTTCAGCGCACTAAACATGGCTGCTACGGTGGGGTGGCGTGGTGAAGGGGGAGGGGTGAAGGGGAGGGGGAAGGCAAGGAAAGGGAAAGGAGGGGACGAAGAAGGAGGGGAAAGAAGGAGGTAGACAGAGCGGAGATGGTGAGTGGTAGGTTCGTATGGGAGAGGGTGTCGAAAGCGGCCCGGGGAGCCGAGAAGATGGGGGGTGTCGCAAAAGGCCCGGCCTGGAGGGGGCAAGGGGGAGGGGGGGGGGGGGGTGCCCCGCACAGCCAGGGCCTACGTCGCCCCATGCGGACCGGCCCTCGACAGGCATCGTCGGCGACGCGGCACGAGGCACGGGCAAATGGTCAGCCGCCCTTGCCCGGAGTCATCGCACCCGTCCGAGGACCCGGTGTGTGCCGTCCGCCTGCCCGGGTCGAGGGGGCCAGGGCCGGGCGCGATCCGAGCCCGCCCCCGGCTGTTCGGAAGCCCCGCTCCAGGCAGGCGCTCCTCAGGCCCCCCGCCTCCGTGCACCAGCCGCCTTCCTCTTCGGGCGGGAACCGCCCCCCCCCCGCCGGACCCCCCCCGTGTGCCCCCCCCCCCCCCCCCCCCGCGCGCGCCCCGCCCTTGCCGGGCCGGGCGGGACACGAAAAACACATGTGGTGGGCCTGCTGGCCGCGGAAGGCTGGCATGCCCGCGGAAGGGCACTTCTGGCACCTTCGGAGTTTGATGGGCCTCCTCTCGTCGCGCTTGCCACACGCATGCATGCGTGCGCACGCCTCGGGGCCCCGCGGGCAGCCGGATGCGCGGTGCTCCCCAGGTGACAATGAAGCAGTAGGCCTCGGGACTGCCAACGGCAGACAGCATATGTGCTTGGGCTGACTAGCGCCTGGGGGCATGCTCCGGCGCAATCTTCGCCCGGCCCATGCCCTGACGGCCGAGGCGAGGGGCGACGGTCAGCGCGGCCCCGGCCATCTTTTCGGCCGGCAGGCGGCCAGCCACAGGCCCCCGCCTGTGGGATACACACACCCACACCCACAGCTACCGCTGCCCCTTTTGCTATCTCTCCCCTCCCCTGTCCGCACACGCCTACGTCGCTGCCGCCCCC
>NW_009242971.1:3976091-3979200 GCF_000388065.1 Fonticula alba | reverse complement strand
CCCCCCCCCCCCCCCCCCCCCCCCCCCCCCCCCCCACACACACACACACACACCGAATCAACCGTCATGTCTCTCGGACTTGCACTCCCCCGCAGGGCTGTCCTCCTGCTGGTGGCTCTGTTGGCGCTCTTCAGCGTGCTTGCCGCTGCGGCCCCGGACGCCGGTGCCACCACGGCCGACGTGGTGGAGAATGACATCGCCACGCCTGGCGATGCCGCCGCCGCCGAGGTCGCTGCCGCCGCTGTGGCCGTGGCCGACAACCTCGACGATGAGGATGGCCATGCTGAAGCCGCCGTCGTGACCGGCGACGCCGACAACGAGGAGGACGATGCTGTCGCCGGGGCTGACGATGATGCCATCGCCGCGGTTGACGCCGACAATGAGGACGCGGCGGCCGGTGTCGCGGAGGTTGTCAACCGCATGGTCAGCCTGGATGATGGGAACTTCGAGAGCCTTACTCAGGCGTACACTGGCTCGACCACGGGCGACTGGTTTGTCATCTTGTGCGTCATTCCCCTCGGGCTTTCGTCAACGATTTGATCCATTTCCATGCTCCGCCCTCTGCCTTCGTCTCTCTCCCTCCCTCCCTCCCTCCCTCCCTCCCTCTGGCGCCTCTGTCCTCTGACTCGCCACCTCCCCAGCTATGCCGATTGGTGCCCGTACTGCCTCAACGTCATGCCCACCCTTGAGGAGCTGTCCCACAAGTGCGCTTTGCCTTTTCCGCGACACAGTTCACGCCTGAACCGCCCCTCCCATCGCCACACACACACACACACATACATATATATATATATATACCCGTGCATGGAGGTGAACATCTTCCTGACTGCAAACCGAACCTCACACATGCGCAGCCACTTCGGTGAGGTGAACTTTGGTCGCCTTGATATCTCGGCTTCCCCCGGTATGTTCACGCGCCGGGCCGCCGGGCTGCTCCCGCGGTCCGCTTTGCCCCCCCTTATTCTTCGCCCTCCGCTTTATTCACCCGCACACACCCAACCACAGACACCAAGGCCCGCTTCAATGTCACTTCCGTCCCGGCTCTCATCCAGTGCGTGCTGCCCCCTGTTGACTTCCACCCTGCCCTCGGCGCCCCCTCGAACTGACATGTCTCCTCCCCCCCCCCCTCCTCCCTCCCCTGGCCCTGGTGGCCAAAGCCTCCACAAGGGCCAGTACTACCGCTTTATGGGCCAGCGCAATGTGGCATCCATCTCCCACTTCATTACCGGGGGCTTTGAGGAGTTTGAGGGAACCCCGGTTCCGCCTCCCCTGCCGCTGAGCGTTCGCTTGCACCGTGTGTACCAGACATTTGTCAGCGATCTGAAGGCCTCTCTGGATCAGCACCGTGCTGTGACCGTGTCCTTCTTGATGCTTGGCGTGCTGGCTGGCATGGCTGCCGGTGTGGCTGCCTCCCAGAGCCTGGCCCCGCCGCCGACCTGCCCATCGGTGGACGCCTGCCGGCTGCGCATTGCGGCGGCCACCGCGTCGGCCTCTCGCAACAAGCCGCGCGCCACCGCCACTCCCGCCGGTCCGAAGCAGGATTAAGGGGGTCGTGAGCGTCTGGCCGGTGGTGCCCCCCGTTTCCTCGTGGCCATGCCCGAACGGGCATGCAAATGCATTGGGTCCCCCTCTGACATCCAGGCAGGAATGGGTAACGGGGCGGCCGGCGAGGAGGGCCGGGGAGGATGACGAAGAGAGGGTCAGAGAGGGTCGGAGAGGGAGGGGAGGAGGGAGAGAGAGAGAGAGAGACCGACCGACCGAAAAGGCAAGTGGATTACAGCCACAGGGAGGCCCGAAGGCCGGGCAGAGGGGGGGGGGGGGGCGCGCGCGCGCGCACGCATGCGGCTGGCTCCGAGCGGGATCGCGTCGCTCGACCATTGTGTCGTCCTGTGGCGGAGACTCTCACGGTGGAGCCGACATGGTGAACGGAGCTCCCCACGCGCGAGTCACCCTGGGGTTCCCACCGACGTTCGTGCTTTCCCCTGGTGCTCTCAACGCTCGGGGGAGGGCTCCCCGAAAGCAGACATCCCCGGGTCCAGGCCCGGGGCCCCTGGTGGCTGGCCGAAAAAAAATGCCCGGCTCCTTCCCTGAACGGGGAACGAGCGCGGGCGGGAGCCCGGCCCCGGGGGGACAAGGCCGGGGGTGAAGCCAACCCTTGGCTGTAACAGTCCCAGGCCGATGCACTTGCAGCAGGCCAGGGGGAGGGGCGGGGCGGGGCGGGGCGGGGCGGAGAAGGCCTTCTGGGAAGTTGGCCGGAGTGCCGGAGGCTGGGAGGGGCGCCTGGCCGCCGCACCTCGGCCGGACGCTGGTGTGCGAGCATCCCTCCTGCGCGCCTCCCGCGCGCCCGTACACTCACCCGCCTTGACGCGGAAACGCCCCCTGAGAGAGGGGCGGGGGGTTCGGGGAGGCGCACCCCAAGGGCCGCCGCGATGGGTCCCCCGGTCGCTCGGGCGCAGGAAGCCAACGACACGCGCCCACACCGATGGGGAGAGCTTCTAGCGCGGGGGGCGCCCGGCGGGGACCCCTGTCCCCGAAGAGATAAGCGTAATTGAGGCAAAGGGGGGGGGGGGGGGGGGGGGGCGCGGGATAGCGGAAGGTCCCCGAAGCGCCGGGACGCGCGTTCCCCTCGGAGCGATACCGCCTGTGGGGTGGTGCTACATTCTCTGGCATCCCCATGAAACTGTGCGCGTGTGGGGGGGGGGGGCCTGTGTACGCGAACTGGCGTTTCGGCAGGTGTGGGCACCCCCCCCCCCCCTCCGTGCAGCCCTGGCCAACGCCTCCCATTATTCCGGCTCACTTGCGCTTACAAACAGGTTGCCGGGATGCAACGCGCGCGCGCGGGCAGTGGGGGGACACTTGTCCCCTCTCCCCCAGGGGTGGCCCTCGTCGGGCGCCCCCACCCCGCCAGGGAACCCCAGATAAAAGTGCCCAGCCAAACGGGGATCGCGCGGGACCCCGCTTGGACTTCGGGGGGGGCGTGCGCGGCTGGGCAATAATGGCCATATTATTTATTAGGTACACACAGAACATATCCCGGGGAAAGAGCGCAGGCATACTCGGGCGGGGAATTGGTGGCGAGATAAGCTCAGCGCGCGTCGCCCTCGCCCGC
>NW_009242971.1:3972439-3972933 GCF_000388065.1 Fonticula alba | reverse complement strand
TGGCCGTCGGCTCCTTTTTTCTTTTTTGCTGTGCATGCATGTCTTCCATGTCACACACACACACACACACACACACACATTGTGGCCCGAGCAAGGCCACTGTTCCCCCCCCCCCCCCCCCCCCCCCCGGCCCTGCCCCCCTGTTTCTCCCCCCCCCCCCCCCCCTCCCGTCCTCCGTCCCTCCCTCTCCCCCTCTCCTCCCCTCCTCCCCCCTCTCCCTTCCCTTATCACTGCCCTTGTTCTCTCCCCTCCTCACGACGCTCGCGGGTGCCTTTGTCCGCGTAGCATGCACCATCTCCATCTTCCCTTCTCCTCCTCGGCCGTGCATGTGGCTGCCCCCTTTCACGCCAAATCGACCTACGTGCACCCCACTCTCCGCCATGTCAGTTGCCTGGCTGGTGAGAAACAATCTCCCCCCTCCGCTGCAGTGTCTCTCCTAGCCTCCGCAATGGGCCGCGTTTTACGACCTGGCGGAAGAGAGCACCCCCCCCCCC
>NW_009242971.1:3968965-3971888 GCF_000388065.1 Fonticula alba | reverse complement strand
CCATCATTGGCCATGGGCGCGTGTAGACGCACCGCGCGCCGCGCCCGCCAAGCACCCCGCATCAAGCCCGGCGGTTCCTCCAATTGGCGGGGGCCCACTGACCTTGTGCCCAACATTGGCCTCCAGGGCTGTGTGGGAGATTCGGCCGGCCGAGAGCGGCCGGGGGCGGGCCGGGGCCGGCGGGGACACACACCATCTTCCCCCCTGTCTGCGGCCCCCCCCCCCCCCCCCCCCCGCTTGATGGTCCCCCTGTGCCGCCGCGAGCCCGTCCGCTTGCCCGCGCACCATCCGGCAGCTCGACTGCCACGGCACCTTGATACCTCATGCCGCCTGGGTCCCAAGGGTGAGACCGGGAGCCGTCGGGGGGGGGGGGGGGACACGCGCGCCGAACGCGCGCGCACAGACACACAAATACAGACACACACACCAGGACCCGACCCGCCTGGTGAGTCAACGAGTATCCATGGTGCTTGAAAGAGGGCCCTGCTTTAGCGCCAGCTCAGGTTCACTCGCACGGCCCCCCCCCAGCCCCCCCCCCCCCGGTCGCGAGCCAAAGAGCCCGAGCCTGACTGCCATGAATTAATGCCGACCCCCATGCAGGGTGTGCATTCCCCCCGGTCTGTTGCTTGTAATTGGTGCCCGGGGCCGCGGCGTAGCTCATTCGGGCCTCGCGGCTTGTGATCCTTTTCTCTCGGGGGAACCGGGTGCATTCTCTCCGCGCTCCGCCGCTGCCCCCCGCCCCCCCTCCCCCGGTCCCTGCCTCCAGGGAGGGACAATAACAGCCAGCGCCCTTGGGAGGCCCTGCACTCGGGCGGACGTGCGCGCACACGCACTTCTCCCTCCCGCGCCCGCCCCATCAATATACTCCGATTCACCGTGTGTACCCCTCGTTTGGTGGCTAGCGACATCTCCGGCTTCTGGCCGGCGCGGAGAGCCGTTGGGAGTCTCGTGCGATTGAAGAGACGCCTGCGGCCGGCTTCCAAGGCTCATCGCGAGATAGCATTGGACTCCACCCCCCCCCCCCCTCCCGGCCCCCCTCCCGCTTCCAGCCCCGGCTCCGCCCTCCATCACACCCCCTGCCCTTGACGCCGCCCGCCTTTGCGCCACACCCCTTTCTTCCCTCCTCCCCTCCCCCCAGCCCGCGGAAGTCCCACACGTGCAGTCACCGCTGGACACGCGCGTGCCCCTCGCCTTCCATCCCCGCCCCACCCCGTGTGGGTTTCTGTTTCTAGGTACACCCGCCCGCCGGCCCTCCCTTCCGCCTCCTCCTCCTCTGAGCCAGCTCCACGCATGTCCCCTCACGCGATGCCTCTTCTGACGTCTCACAACACGCCCCTCGCGCCATCCCCTCTCACAGTAAGCCATGTCCCGGTCTCGATCGGCGCCTTCCGGAGGCTCGTCGGCAGGCTCCGGCGCATCTGGCACCCCGGCTCTCCATAAGCTGATTGTCGTGGGTCTCGGTGGTGTTGGCAAGACTGCCATCATCTTCCAATACGTCTATGGCGACTTCATCTCCTCCTATGACCCGACGAAGGCCGACTCGTACCGCAAGAAGGTGCGAGCATGCCTACCTGTCGCCCTGCTGCCCTCTTTAGCAGTGGCACACTGCCCCCTCCCCCCCCCCCCCCGTCTCTCTCGCTTGCTGGATACTGACCCGTCGTCTTGGTTGTCGATGCGCCACCGCTGCTGACGCATGTAGATCATGTTCGAGGACGAGGAGATCAACATCGATGTGCTTGACACCTCTGGTCAGGAGGAGTATGCCGCCGTGCGTCCCCTCTCTCATAGGCCTTCCCTCTCTCCCTCTCTCTCTCTCCCTCTCTTTGTGGCCCCTTTCTCTCTTTTGCCACTCACATCCCTCTCTGCCTTTCGTTCCCTGTGTGCGAATGCCACAGATCCGTGACAACTACTACCGCTGTGGCGAGGGATTCCTCTGCGTTTTCTCCTTGACCGAGCGCGAGACCCTTGATGCCCTTGATGATTTCATCGAGCAGATCCACCGCGTCCTGGATGACACGGAAATCCCGATCATTCTTGTCGGTAACAAGTCCGATTTGGAGCGAAGCCGCGCGGTCTTCTCCGAAGAGGCCCAGGCCAAGGCTGACCACTGGAAGATCCCCTACTACGAGACCTCGGCCAAGACTCGGTACGCACTCACCTGTCCCTCTCTCTCTGTCCCTTTCTCTCTGTCCCCCCCCCCTCTCTCTCTCTCTCTCTCTCTCTCGCGCGCGCGCGCGCGCGCGCCCTCCCACTCTCCCCCTGTCTTTCGGTGTTCCCCCCCGTTACGCCCTCCCTCTGGTGATCCTTCACACTTTCACAAAGTCTTCTTACCCACTCTCCACCCCCCTTTGCCCCTGGCCCCTCGTCCCGTCTCCCCTCCCTCCCGTCCGTCCCCGTGGCAACCCGCGTGCAGCCACAACATCGATGAGGTTTTCACCCACATTATCCGCTCGATCACCCAGCGGAAGCGGGCGGCCTCGACAGCGGCCCGGACCAACCGTCGTCGCGGAGGAAGCGGCAAGCGCCGTGGCTGTGTCCTCCTCTAATCGCATCACGTCTGGTGGTGTTTCTTCCCCCTCCATATGCGCGGCCTCTCCTCGCGCAGGCATCCACACACACACACACACACACAGGTGTACTCAAGCACGTGCATGTGTGGAAGCCTCTGCTGCTTCTGTCACGCGTTTCCGATTACTCCATGTACTCTACGGCGAGCAGGGAGGCCGCGGCCGCGGGGCCAAATGCGAGAGTCTGCGGACTTCAGAGGGCAAACATACATCTATATGGATGCATGTGAGAGAAAGGCCGACGCAGGGGGGAGGGGGCGACCGCGGCAGCAGGACGGATGGCCGTCGGCTCCTTTTTTCTTTTTTGCTGTGCATGCATGTCTTCCATGTCACACACACACACACACACACACACA
>NW_009242971.1:3963777-3964895 GCF_000388065.1 Fonticula alba | reverse complement strand
CGCAGATTGGGATTGGACTTTCATGCCTCCAGTCTCGCCTTCCGGAGGGACTGCCCGGCAAATAGCCCCGCGGTGGTGCGGCGCGCGCGCGTGCAACCGCCCCTCCCTTTCCTACCCCCGATCGGCAGCGGCTCGGCCTCCCTCCCTCTCGAGTACCCACGCGCCGGGCGCACCCCGCCGCCCGGGACGCAAGAGCGCATGGGGCGGCTGGGCTGCTCCCGGGGCCCGGGTGCAGGGGGGGGGGGGGGGCGGGGACTTTCACGCTCCGGCCGCCGGCCCCGGTGCGGATGTCAGCCACGCTTTTGCCCGACAAGAAAAGGGGTCTCTGGGAATCTCATCATTTTCACGCAGGACCGACCCAACGGCAAAGTATGGAAGGGGGCGCCGCCGGGAGCGCGCATGCGCGCTCTCTTGAGGACACGCGCCCAGGTTGGACCGGCAGGCACTCAGCCCCGGCCCCGAGGCCTGGGGGCCTGCCTTGGGCGGCCCCCCCCCCCGCCCCCCCCCAAAAAAAAGGGGCCCTCCGCATTCTCCGTTCGGCCGCCAGGAGTTGCCTCGCCCTTCGGGGGGGGGGGGGGGGGGGGAGAGGCCGCTCACGCCTGCGCTCGCAGCAGGTCAGGCGCCCGGGCGTTTTGGACCTCTCTGGGGCGGTGACTCTCCCTCCTGGGCCGCACCTCCAGGGCGGCGGGCAGACCGGGAGATGGAGGCGGGGGGAGAGGAGTTCGTCCGCTTCTGAGGACCTCCAACGCCCGGTGTGATCGGTCTTTCGTGTCGTGTAGTCGGGTCTTGTCCGGGAAGGCGTACCAATGTCCTGTCCCTCCGGCCGTCGTGTCCTGTCCGGCGCATGTGCCCTCCGGCGCGTCTAGGCGGGCGTGCCAGGCAGTTCGTGTGGCGTGCTCCGGGGGGGGGGGAGGGGCGTTGAGCGGCGACTGTCCTGGGTGCCAGAGCGGCGGGCGGAAAAATTGGGGCTCCCTTCGCCGGCCCGGGCGTTTCACTCGGACGCCTCCGGGTGCGTCGAATGGGCGAGTGCGTGCGGCGTGACGCCCCTTGCACCGTGGCTCGAGGGTGCCTTCGTGGGTGTGCTCGGTCGGCGGTTTGGAGGTCCCGCCCCCCCCCCC
>NW_009242971.1:3961665-3963767 GCF_000388065.1 Fonticula alba | reverse complement strand
CTCCCCCCCCCCTCCCTCACACGCGCATGTGCATGCACAGGCATCCCATGGCATGGGTGTGTCCCTTTTTTAGCGGCCTTCACTCAAGGGTGCGCATCGGTGTGTCTCGCCCCTTCCCCCCCCCCCTCCCCTCCCCTTCCCAGCGAGTCCTACTCCCACTGCCATACTTCTCTTTAAATATAGACAATCGCTTCACCTTTCCTCTCCCTCTCCCTTCTCCTCCCCCCTCTTGCCCTGTCGGCACCCTTCCTTCCTGCTCCAGCATGCAGAAGGCACGAGCCGCCATTCCGATGGGGACCGGCTGGGGTTTTTCATGCTGCAAGAGTGGCATTATCGTGCGTTGTACGCGGCCCCAGCCCGGGAACGAGACACCAGCTTTCCACCGGTGTTGAAGCGGTGTTACACCGGGGCTGTGCATGCGGGCTACGGGGGGGGGGGAACGGGAAAACAAAAGAAAGGCGAAAAAGAAAAAGAAAAAAAAAACAACAACATCAACGGATGCCGATTGGGCGTGTTGTCTCACATCACATGACTCCAATGCAAATCACACACCGGGCACCGCAAAGCCCGGCCATGGGCTGCCGATCGACTGCTGCCCCAATCTCTCATGGCAGATTCCGCCGGCTGGTTAAGAGGCCATTGTGTCCTGGCCCGCGGTCCTCGCGTCCGGGACGCCGGAACGGGCCGAATATATTATCCGGGACGGGCGCAGGGAAACGCCCCCCCAGCGTTCGCTGCCCCTCTTGGCGTTCCACGGGCTTTTGTTCGCGGCCGTGTATCCCCCCCCCCCCCCCCGTCCGCCCACCCGGCCGCCCGGCCGCCAGTCTGTGCATGGGCGAGTCAGTGCGTGAAATGAGCGGATCTCATGGAAAATGGCCTGGCAGACGGTGACTGGGCGATCCAGTTGGCATGTCCGCTTATTCGGGTCCCCTGGCTGGTTCCAGGGTGCGCGCGTGGGGGAACGGGCTGGTTGAGGGCGGGGGTTAAAGGTCCCCCCCCCCCCCCTCGCCTCCTTCTTAGCCAGAGTCCGGCCGGTCCCGGACTTCAAGCCTGGGCGCGGCGCGGGTCCCTCAAACGGCAACGGGGGGTATACCTTGGATCGGGGGTGTGCGCTGGGGGGGGGGGGGCAGATATTCACGCAGATCCAGGCACGGGTAGGCGGGCTCACGGCGGCGCTCCCAAGGAGGTCGGTATGTTAGCGCGTGCGCGCATCGGCCGGCCGGGCAGGCGCGTCGTACACGCACACACAAACACATATATACGCCCCGGGGCTGGGCTGTCTGCCTCTGTGAGGAGGGGTATACGGGGGGGGGGGGCGTGCGCAAAGATCGAACAGAGGCCCTGTCCCGTCCTTCGGCGGGTTGCTCGCCATTCACACGTCTCCTCGTCCAGCGGGCTGGGGCCCGTAGGCACACTCCCCTTGCCGGCGGCGTTCTCAGTCGCGCCGGCGCTCAAAGGCGTCCGAGGCTCGCGCCCCCCTCGAAGCTGCCTGGACCGGCTTCCCCCTTCGGCTTGGTGGGCCTCGTCCCCTCCCGCTCCGCAGGTGGTGAACGGTATGGGATGACTCCCGGCAAGGGCGGCTGACCATTTGCCCGTGCCTCGTGCCGCGTCGCCGACGATGCCTGTCGAGGCGGGCGGACAGTCCGGACGCGGGACGCCCGGCTGTGCGGGTCCCCCCCCCCCTTCCCCCGTCCGGAGCGCGTTGTACAGCGGCCAGCGTAGCATGTTTTCCCGGCTTCCGTGGCCAAACAAGCCCGCTGCCCGCCGGGCGGCGGCCACCGCCGGAAAAGACCCTGGCGGGGGAGGCAAGGCACATCGGGGCACTCATGGGGGTTTTCATGCGGCCAAGTGCACATGGCAGGGCGCCCATCCTTGGGTCGATTGCCTGGCCCGGGCCTGCCTCGCTTACCCTGCCTGCCGGTCGGCGCCCTCGCCCTGCCCCGGCCCGAAGGGGTCTGGGCTCGCCCCAAGCCAAAGCTCGGATACAAGGCCAGGCCATCTGCCCCTTGGTCCTTCGGTCGCTGACTCTCCCCCCCCCCTCCCCCCTCTCTCGGCTTCTTTCTGTGAGCTACATTCGGGGGGGGGGGGGGGGGGGGGGGGGG
>NW_009242971.1:3956320-3960730 GCF_000388065.1 Fonticula alba | reverse complement strand
CACCTGCCCGACAATGCCGGGCGAGGGCGGTGGAGGCCGGGACACGCCCCCACCCCTGGCGCAGTTTCACACCCCCCTACGCACATGTCCTCGCAGGTGAGCATGCCTTTTGGCTCACGTCCGGCGCCGGGAGGCCCCGCGTGTTGTCCCCCCCGCCCCCGACCCGACACCGCGAACACGCCAACCGCTTTTCACTCAACACTGCCAACCGGCGCTTGAGGCACACCCCCCTCGCGGCTGGCCACGAGCCCGGCAACCATTGCCTGCTGTGACCTGCGCGTCTCCCATGCCCCCCCCCCCCCCCCGTTCCCAGGAGAGAAGGGGGGGCCGGCGCTCGGTCGTGGGGAACCCCCACGTTCAATCGGAGTCCCAAAAGAAGGCCCCAGAGGGCGGGCGAGCTGCGCCCGGCAGTGCGCCGGCGTGGGCGCCCTTTCCGTCCCAAACCGGCCGAGGTACGCTCGCCCTTTCATATGGGGCGTGTGTCCCTCCCCCCCCCCCCCCTCGAGCTTTGGGGGTGATACTGTGGGGCCCGCGGCACCGATCGCCCCCCCCCCCCCCCCCCGGGGAGGGGAACGAGGGGGGCGGGGCCGGGACTGGGGAAGCGACACTCGGTTGCCACTCAGGCCGGGGCCGGGGCCGGGGCCGGGGGCAAGTCCTCTCCACGTACCCCCACCCCCCGGCTGGCATGGGCTGCGCTTGAACGTCCACGCCCGCGTAGAGGCGCGCGTGAGAGAAAGGATTATTGTTCCGCCCGCCGCCCCCCCCCCCCTGTCGACCGGCTTCCATCGTTTCTTGGCACATCCCCCCCTCTCGGGCTGGGCCCCGGCATGCCCTCTCCCCGGCCCGCGGCCTGTGAAGGGGCCTTTTTCAGCATCCTATCTTCGGACCCGGACCGGGCGGCCGGGGGCAGTCCGCCGTTTGTCACCGTCGCCCTCCTTGTCTTCCCGCCTTTCCCTCCCTCCTCCCTCCCCCTCCTCCCCTGCCAAGAGCCTCGCTCCTCCCGCCGCGCCCCTCCTGTCACTCCTCCCTCCCACCTCTTTGTGATGGACGCCGATTCCCATACGCCACTTAACCAGGGCACCGGGTCGTCGTCGACCCCCACAGCTGACGCGGCTTCGGCCGGCGCCACTGCGGTCGATCCCTCGGCCAGCTTCGTGTCCAAGGCCGTCAACACCCTCTCCACCCTGTATGAGACCGGCAAGTCTTCCTCGTCCCTGATGAAGGTACACCGTCCTCTCCCCCGCCCCCGCCCCCGCCCCCCCTCCCCCTCGGTGGGCGCCGTCTGCTTGCCCATCTCCCCCGGTTTGCTGCCATCTCAACATGCTAACTCGGCCTTGGCGCCGGTGTCCCCCCCCCCCCCCTTCCCCCGCCCTCCCCCTCCTCCTCGGCCATCTTGCTTCCATGGCAGATTGGCGAATCCCTCTACAAACCCCTCCAGTCGCTGGTCGAGGCGGCCGCCGCCGCATCCATCGAGGGCGCGGACTTCCCGGCCGCCAACAGCTCCGGCACCCGGACGCCCACTCAATCGACCGATGCGCCCGGCGGGTCGGGCGCCCAGTCGCAGCAAAATGCCGACACCTCGGCCGGCGAAACCGAGGCCATGTCCCTGCACAATGCGGCCTTCCAACACTGGGAGCGCATGCGCCAGAAGGGCTTCGATGTGATTGCCATCTTCCGGGAGGCTCTCAATTACATGCAAATCGCCCAGAACCACGTCCACCAGAACTCCACTTGGCTGCTGGAGCAGCTGGAAGTGGCGCGCACGATTGTCACCAATTACGCGTCGCAGTTCCACGCCAGCCTCCAGTTCCACGAGCGCCAGCTCCTGTCACCGGAGGAGCGCCAGCAGCAACTCCTTCAGGCCCGGCAATATCTTCAAGTCCAGATCTCCACCATCTACTCGACTCTCTTTGCTCGGATCCAGTCCATCCGCTCGGACATTGCCGGGTGCGTGCATCTTCCTGCCGCCCTTTTCTCCTCCCCCCTCGCGGTGGCGTGTGTGGTCTTTGCTTTGCCTTATTGACACGCCGTTTGCATCTCAAAAAAAATATGCCCCCTCCCCCGCTTTCTCCCGCCCTTCCGCTCGGTGTGTAGAACCCTCCGCACGGTGGTCGAGCTCGTGTCCAAGTCCGCCAGCGCCCTGCCGATTGTTTCGCAAAACGCTGTCCGCCAGATGATCATGTCGATTCCCGGAAAATGGGTACGCCCCTCGGCTCGGCTCTCCTCTTCGCCCCGCTCCCGCTCCCGCTCCCGCTCCCGTTCCCGTTCCCGCTCCCGTTCCCGCTCCCGCTCCCGCTCCCGCTTCCCCTCCTGTCACCTCGCCTCCCCCACGCCCGCCGCCCCTCCCATCCAGCGCCCTAACCTCCCGCCCTCCCCCGCTTCCCCCGCATCAAGGCCGCCCTCTCTTCGGCTTTCTCGCTCGAGGGTCCGGCCCAGACGCAGGAGTATGTCATCCGCGTGGGCACCATCGTGGCGCACATTGCCCAGGAGATTTCCCGTGCGCTGGCATCCATCGCCCAGGTGTTCGAGCAGAACATCACCCGGGCGTCGGGCTTCCTGACCAACATCAACCGCTGGGTGCCGGGCGGGCACCCGGGGCCGGTCTTGCTGACGACCGGCGCTGGGTCCGCCGATGCCGGGCCCACTTGCGACTCGAGCGGGTCTGCCCACCATGGGCATGGCGGGCACCAGTCGCAGGCGCATTCCGCATGCTCCGGCTCGGCGACCGGCGGCGGCGGCGAGGCCGCCGGCGGATCGCCGACCGACGAGGACCTCGGTCCCGCGGTGGAGGCCGCCCTGGGTCTGGCCTCGCCCACTGGCACCACCGACATTGATGCATCCACGGCGGCCGTGCTGCAGAGTCTGCTGAACTCGGCGGCGGCCGCGGCCGCGGTCGCCTCCTCGCAGCAGAAGGGCGCCGGGCCGGCCGGTTCGGCTGTCGCATCCACCGGCAATGGTCCGCTGATGACCCCGGTGTCGGTGTCGGTGTCGGTGTCGACCTCCCCCTCCTCGGCCGGCCAGTCGCCGGACACCGCCGTCATGGTCGGCGGTGGTGGTCCCGCCTCGGTGCCGAGCACCCCGCCCCGGTCGCACCGGCTGAAGGGCGTGCGCGCCCTGCTCAATGACGAGGCCGAGGGGAACTCCCCCTCGATGGCGGCCCCGGAGGCTGCCACCATGGATGTCGACGCCTCGGAGTCGGCTGCCGGCTCGCCCCTCGAGGCGGAGGCCGCCCCGGCCGCTGGTGGCGCTGCCTCCTTCGGCGTCACCGATTCCAGCTCCGACTCCGAGATGGCCGACATGTCCGGGTGACACCTGTG
Organism: Fonticula alba; assembly: GCF_000388065.1. Classification (NCBI taxonomy): domain Eukaryota; order Rotosphaerida; family Fonticulaceae; genus Fonticula; species Fonticula alba. Next base: position 3,957,413 of record NW_009242971.1, on the reverse strand, counting down.
CCGTCCGCCGTCCGCCGTCCGCCGCCGCCGCCGCCGCCGCGCGCGCACTCGTTCGTTCGCTCGCATGCGCGCATACATATCTACCTTCCCCCCTCCCTTCCCTCATCTCTGTCACCCTCCTTTCAAAAGGAGGCCAGCGTGCACTTCCCGTGCCTCAGAGCGATCCCTCCCTCCTCTTGCGCGCACGCCATCCGCGTCTGAGCTTGTCTGTCCTTGTTTCTCCCCAGCCTCCCGCCCTCTGGTGCACGGCCCTCCCCCCCCCTTGAGGAGGTAATATACCCGAAAATAGTGTCCCGTTCCCTCCCCCCCCCCCCCTCCCCTGTGTCTGTTCTCCAGCCGGTTCTGTCGTCGGTGAGCTTCTGCCGGGTTGCCTGCGGATCTCCGCGCCGAGGTTGGCCCTCCCCCCCCCCCCTCCACCTCGCTCTCGCCACCGAAGCGCTTCCCCCGAACAAGGCTCGACTTGGAGGGAGGTTGGGCCAGGATCGGCATATCCATTGGTACTTGCGGCGGCACTTCCTCGCGCGGCTTCAACGCGTGGACCATCCTCGATTAATGACGCCGTGGGGACCCGGGCCCCAAGGAGCGGATCCCCGGCGGCGGGGGCCGGGGCAGCTGCCGGCGCCCGTGCCAGAACCTCTCCTCTTCTGCCCCTCCCCCCCCCCCCTCGAGATCCGATAAATGTCTCTTGCCACCACCAGGGGGCGCGGGGGCCATGGAAGGGGGCGGTGGCCCAGATGGCAGGTGAGTGCTGGGCTCTTTTTTTCTGGGGCCGCGCGGGGGCAGATCGCGCCCGAAGTCAGAGATTGCTCCGGCCCCTAGCCTGCCCTCGCCTCCCCCCCCGCCACCCTCCTGGCCCGCTTCTTCTCTGTCGTCTCGCTTGTCTTCCTCGCCCGTCTCTCCGCCCCTCCGTTCCTCTGCTCCGCCTCACAGTTACCTCCTTGCTCGCGCGTGTGCGCGCTTCCGGCTCGGTGACTGGTCCTCCCTTTCCATTCAGGCCACGGGGATCTCCCGCTCCCCCCCCCCCCCCCCCCCCCCCCCCCCCCCCCCCCCCCCCCCCCCCCCCCCCCCCCCCCCCCCCCCCCCCCCCCCCCCC
>NW_009242971.1:3954978-3956300 GCF_000388065.1 Fonticula alba | reverse complement strand
CGCGCTCGCTTGCCTCTCCGGCCCGCCACGTCTTTGGCCCCAGGCGACTGATCCTCGCACCTTGATATGCCGGACGAGGATCTCCTCCCCTTTTCCGGGGGTCCGAGCTGGCCTTCCAACTGTGCGTCTCCCATCCTTTCCCCCTCTTTCCCATCCTCCTCCCCAGCTGCTTATCTCACCGGTCTTTTTTTACGGCACCGCTTCTCTGGCCATCCCCCTTTTCTTGCTTCCGAATGGATGAACAGTTAACTTTGGCACTGGCATCGCCCCTGACCGGACGCCGGCCCCTCCGTCGATCACCGGCGCCGAGGCCGCACCACCTCCGGCAACCGAAGTCATCCAAGTCCAAACTGCCCGTACGCACGCAGGTCCTCCGGCGCCCTCTTTTTTGTGTTTGCGCCACTGACTCCAGCATGCCCTTCCTCCCCGCCCCCCCTCCCCCCTCCCTCCCTCCCTCTCTCTCTCTCTCTGTCCCGTGGACACATGCACACATACGCACGTACATTCAAACGTGCACATATCGAAAGGCACACGCTCCCTGCGGCCCGTTATCGATGTCATCTCCCGACTGACTCGGGCACGGCCAACGCCAACACACTCGCATGCACCGCCGTTGGAGGTTACTCTCCCGCTTCATGTCTGCATCCGCGGTAGGTCAATCGTTCTTTGCTCCATCTGTCCATGCGATGTCCTCCCCCGCCCCCCCCCCCCCTCCCCACCAAAGGGCGCCCTTCGTAGGTCTGCCGCCGGCGCTAACGCCCCCACACTGTGCTTTATCGCAGATTCCATGGATGCATTCATCTCGGATCATGGATTCAGCTCCGAGGATGACCACCTGATGGATGAGGACCGGTCTGATGGCGAGGGGTGCACTGGCCTCGACTGGAAGAACTCGGCCACGGCCACGCAAATGTCCCGAGCCGTGTTGGACTTCGAGCACTCGCTGCTTCTTGACTACCTCCTTCTGGCCCCGGTTGAGGCCCTCTTGCTGCCGGGTACCTACGCTGCTTTCCATTTCTCCTTCCTTTTCCTCCTGTCCCCCTCTCCTTACTTGTTTTTTTTTGTTTCCCTGCTCCATGCGGATTCCAAACATTTGCTCATGCTTCCGCCGCCCCCCCCCCTCTCTCCCTGTCCCTCTTCCCTCCTCCCCCGTTCCCCAGCCAACGGTATCGACAATCTTGTTCTCCAAAGGCTTCTGGGTTATATTGCGGCTGCGCTTGCGCGTAAAGCCGCCGTGGTGACCCCCCCTGCGCCAAGTCTTGGTTTCGACTCCCTGCGCCATCTGGATCTATCGCGTGCGTGTTGCCCACTCTGTTGCCCCC
>NW_009242971.1:3942349-3954966 GCF_000388065.1 Fonticula alba | reverse complement strand
CCCCCCCCCCTGCATCCCATCCAGAGAACACCATCCCAGCCAGCGAGGCCGCCTACCTGGCCCTGCTTCTCCGGCCTAAGTCCCTGGATTCCTGGGCCCGGCTCGCGGACACCGACGACCCCCTGCTCGATCGTTACCGGTCTCTGCTCGGTGTCTCGGCCGATCAATTTGGCTCCAGCATGAGTGACGACTTTGATGACGATGACTTTGACGATTACTCGGACGAGTTTGATGATGATGATGATGATGATGACGACGACGACGACAGCCACAACGATGGGGATAGCAGCAGCGTCAAAAGCGAGGATCTGGGACGCGACGCCGACAGGCACACCGCCACGGCCATGACCACCCCGAATGCGCCAGCTGTTGCGTCGGCCGCCCAGCCGGATTCCTCTTCGCCGGTGAGCATTTCACCAATGGCCAGTCGGGTGTTCTCCCTGGCGCCGAAGCTGGAGAGCCTCCAAATCAGCGGTACCTTCCTCCCACTGTGTTGCTCTTTACTCCATCCCCTCCTCGCCCGCCTCGCTCTGCACATGGTGTTCTTCGATGGTTCTGTCCATCCCCCCGCCTTGCCCTGACTGACCGCCTTCTTCGTGTATGGTGCATCGGTGGGCCATGAAAAAAAAAAAAAGATGCCATTGAAAACTCGGTTTCCCTGGAATTGCTGCTGACCGCTTTGTCGGGCGACCACCCCTCCCGGGCATGCGAGGCGTGCCAGCGATTCATGTCCCGCCACCCCGGGACTTATCCCTCGCCGGAGGACTGCACCTGTAATGGGGCCTGGCGTGGGGCTCCCTTCCCTGGGCTGCGTCGCTTGGACCTCAGCTACACCCTCTTCAAAGCGGGCCCCCTGCTGCCGGCCTTTCTGAAGTCGCGGCTTTTCTTTGCCCCGCGCCACCCCCCCGCCGGGCGTGGGCTCCATTCGCGCGGCGACACCTCGTCCAAATCCTCCTACTCCGGCAGCGACGACGATCCCGACTCCTACCCCTCCGAGGACGAGTACCTGGATGGGGCTGACCTCGGGAGCGGGTTCTCCTCCTTTGGCAGCGATGTCTCAGACGACAGCGATCATGGGGGGCTGTTCAACGATGGCTCGGGCATGGGGATTGCCCAGCTTTCCGGGCACCTGGGCCGGCCCCCGGCCTTGGCGCTGCCCCTGCTGTCGGAGCTGGACATCACCTGTGCGTACATGACGCTGTGGCGCTTGCTTTCATTTTCGCCTCTGGGCGCCTTTTCCCTCGCTCTCTCTCTCTCTCTCTCTCTGTCTCTGTCTCCGTCCCACCCCTGCCACTGACCACCGGCCCACCACCGACCCGAACTCGCCATCAAAGCCACCAACCAGAGCAACAATTCCTTCTACTCGCTGTGCTTCGCTCTCGAAGACCGCCAAGAGGTGGCGGCCATGCGATACTACTCTCGATGGGTGGACCCGGCGGGCGAGGGTCTTGGCGACGAGCCTCCGGCCAATGCCGACTTCTCCGGCGGCCGGGGCCTGGCCACCCTGCACTTGGGCGAGAATGCCATCTCCGATGCTTGCCTGGCCAATGGGTTCCTCAAGCTCTCCGGCGTGACGGGCTTTTCGCTGGATCGTACGCGCGCACGCCCTTCGAGTCTGCTTCGTCCATCTCCTCCTTGCCCTGTTCGACACGCTAATGCTCCCCCCCCCCCCTCCGCCCTGTGCCGGCGTCATGGCCGTCTCATCGTGGCCTCCTTCCGGCACCCAGACACGGCGCTGTCTACGGCCGGCATCATTGCCCTGGCCATGCGCGTGGCCCCGAGTGGGACATTCACCGGGGAGCTCGGGTCGCATGTCAAGCTGCGCCTGCTGCCCGGAGCCGCGGACTACCGGCCATACCTGCCGGCTGGGCTTGAGTTCCTCCCGGCTGCGTCGGCTTCCACGGCTCCGCCGCTGCCTTTGCGGCATCTGTCGCTCTCCGGCCGGCAGGTGACCGTCCCGCGGCTGATCCCCCTGTTCTTCGCGTTGAACATGGCCGCGGCCCCGATCATCGGCCCCAGCGACATGGCCATCCTCCAGCGGAACAGTCGCCAGACCTCGGCCGGCCCACGGGGGATCGTCCTGCCGGATGAGGCGCTGGCCTCCTGTGCCCCGACCTGCCCGGTGGGTCCTCTGCAGTCCACTCCCCAGGGCCTGGCCGGGCGGGCGTACGCACGTCTGGCCGCAGATGCCTCGGCCGCCGATCAGGCGGCCCTTGGCCAAGCTTGGGCTGACCAGTGGTCGCGCTTGGAAGCCCGTGGCTTGTCCCTCTCCTTGCCATACTGCGGGCTGGATGACCAGGCGGCCGGCTGCCTGGCCGATGTGCTGGAATCGTCGGCACTCGGAGCCGCCTCGCGCCGGGGGACGCTTCTTCCCTCTTGCGGGCGTCTTTGGCTGCGTGGCCTGGTGGCCCCCTTCAACCGCATGACCGGCCAGGGGGCCGAGCGCCTGGCCGATGCCCTCCTGGCCGTTGGCCGACTGGGCTGGCGGCCCCCGGCCGAAACTCCCCGGGGCATTGCCACGGGCTGCTCCGCACACTGTGAGCAGGCCCCGGCCAGCCTGCGACACCTGTCCCTGGCGCACAATCCCCTCGGGGCGGATGGGGCCCTGGCCATTGCGTCGGCCCTGGCACCGCCCTGCTCCGCCTGGCATCGGTGCCACCCGGCACGTCGGATGCCCTCGGAGGCGGCCTTCCTCCAAGAGCGGGCGGCCGGCCGTGCCGGCCCGGCCCTGTCTCGTGCCACCAGCATCATCTACCCGGAGGATTCGCCATTCGCCTTCTTGGACTCGGATGCCGAGGACATGCCCTTCCTGCATGCCTTCCTGGTGGAGCGTCTGCCTTGCGCCTGTGGCCCGGGATCAGGTGCCGGGCTTCATGCCGGGACCGGCGAAGATGAGGCAGATGAGGATGACAATGACTACGATGAGGATGAGGATTTCCACCTCCTCGAGCCGAGCATCCTGCTGAATGCCTCTGTGCGGCATTTGCCCGGCGAGGGCACCGGCACGCGGGTTCGCTTGGCCCTGCCGTTGCCCATCAACAGTGCTTCCTGGTTTGCCGCACTCACCGACCTCTCGCTGGCCGGGGTGGGCCTCGACGACCGGGGGGCCTGTGCCATTGCGGACTTCCTGCAGTTGCGTGTGTCCCAATGGGCACGCGCCCTGGCTCGATGCCCGGAAGCTGGGGCCCGGGCCGACAGCCCGACGACCGGCATGTCGGAGCTCGGGGGCACCCTCCAACGGGTGGATCTCTCCCACAACGCCATCACCAGCACCGGGGCCATTGAACTGTTCCGGGCTCTGACCCTGGCGATTGAGGTGGATCCCCTGGCGGGCCCTCGGTCGCCGACTGGCGGGTCTCGCTCGGCGGTCAGCCCTGGGGCGCATCGCCCCCCGCGGCCGCGGGCCCCGCCTCCGCCGCCACCTGCTCCCTGGCAGGCGACCGGGTCGGGAGACCATGGCCTTCCGTCGCCCGGGCCGCTGTTGTTGACGTCGCCCTTCCGTCCGCAGGCCGATCCGGGGAGTCTGTCGCCGGCGCTGGCCAGCTCGGATGCCCATTTGGCCAGCCCGCTGAGTGGCCAATCCCCGGTCGGCAGTTGCCTGTCACTGGCCGCCGTGGTGCCGGGCGGGTCTCCCACCTCGCCGGGGGGGTTCCCGGCGACCGGCGGCGGCGGCGGCGGCGGCGGCGGCGGCGGCGGCGGCGGTCCCGGGCTGGTGGTCAACACAATCGGCCTGCCCCTGGCCGGCACGACCATCGAATCGCCCACCGGTGTCTTCCCTGATGGGGTCTATGCGCCGGAGAATGATCGTCTCATGGTCGAGCGCATGGAGGCCGGGGCTCTGAGCCGGAGCATCGGCTCGGCCCTCATCCGACACCGTCGCGCCAGCGCGGTGTTCGTTCCCGGAATCAATGTCTTCCCCGAGGGGGAGGTCGACGCGGGGCCCGGCGGGGTCAGTAGCAGCCTCAGTGCCATGTCGTCCTCCTGGCGGTCTGGTCAGTCCCCGCCGTCGGTGGTGTCGGGCTTCGAGGACATGGTCTGCCCCAATGCGGGGGACGAAACCTGTTCCGATGAGGAGTTCTGCCAGCAGCGGCTGGCGGCTCGTCGGGAACTCCCGCGTTTCACTGCTCCATTGGATGCCACCCTGGCTGGGCAGCATCTGCCGCCGGTGGTTGCTCCGGCGGCCGGAGCTCCCCGGGGCACACCGCCACCTCCCCCGGTGCCGGCCCACCGGTCGACCTCCGACGGGGGGGTCTCCGTGCGTGGCCAGGTTCGGCCGCCGGCGTCCTGTGTCGGGCTCGAGCGCTTGGCGCCCCGGTCGGCCGTTTTTGCCCTGCGCGATCTGGACTTGTCTGGCAATCGAATCGACGACCGGGCAGTCTTCTTCCTGTCGGAGTCGATCTTCGCCCCTGGTGCCGGTGCTGTTGGCGCCGGCAGCGCCGATGGCAGCCGGCATCACTCGCCAAGCGGCCCGGGCCCCGGGCGCCACACCCCAGCCCGGGCTGTTGTTGCTTCCATCGACCTGCGTGGTGCGCCATCTGCTTTTGCGCCCCCTTCTTCAGAGCTGTTTCTCTCTGTCTCTCTCTGTCTCTCTGTCTCTCTCTCTCTCTCTCTCTGTCTCTCTCTCTCTCTCTCTGTCTCTCTCTCTCTCTCTGTCTCTCTCTCTCTCTCTGTCTCTCTCTCTCTCTCTGTCTCTCTCTCTCTCTCTGTCTCTCTCTCCTCCCTCTCACCTCTCTGTCTCTCTCTGTCTCTGTCGCTCGCCCTCCTCCCCTCCTTATGTCGATATGGTCCACTGATGCACACCTGGGACTTTCTTCACTCTTGTTCCTCGACACAGAAAACACCATCACCGTCGACTCGGTCGACACACTGGTGAATCAAATCCACCTGGACCCGTTGGATATCGCCAGCGGCTCAGGTGCCCCGGTGCCCCCAGGCGACCGCATGGCCATCGAGCAGGGCTTCCACTTGCCGATGGTGGATGTCCGGCACAATCACCTCTCCTCGCGGGATGTCCGTCTGTTGACGTCGCTCGCAGCGGCAGGGACTCGGTCATCCCTCGTTCGCATCGTCTGAGAAGCGCGCGCTCTCTCTCTCTCTCTCCCTCCCTCTCTCTCTCTCTCTCTCTCTCTCTCTCTCTCTCTCTCTCTTTCTCTCCCTTCTCTTGATGCGCACACGTGCACCTTCTTCCTCATCCTTCGTCGTTCCCCTTCCTTTTCTCGTCCATATGCCCGGCTTCGGCCATTCTCTTGTGTTTCCCCCTCCTTGTTATTCTCCTTCTCCCTTGTTCCTTTGATATTTCTCCCCTTTGCCATGGCCCCTTTCCCCAGCCGGTGCCGCATCCCAGGCCCACAGCATTGTTGTGCGTCTGTGCGCTCGTGTGTGTAAATCCGTGTTCATGCCATGTACATACTCTTGCCATGCGCATTCGCACATCCCTCCTCTTGCTCCACCCACCCACACGGCCAGGGTCGGCTGGCTGCGCCCCAATAGACTTCAGCACACGGAGACTCCGATTGAAGCACCACACACATGTCCACGAATGCGCACGTGATGTCTCTTGCGCCATGCTTCCGGCTCGCCCGACGCCCACGCTCCCCGTCCCATCCCCCCCCTCCGGTGCCACCCGTGTGGTGTCGCCCCCCCCCCCCCCCCCGTCCTCACCTTTGTCGGCTCGGTGTTCCGCTCGTCCCCGCCCGCCAGATGCACCCCGAGGCTTCTCGCAACACCAGGAAGGAGATCTCACGCGAAATTTGGCAGGCCTCGACTGCTTCCTGTTCGGCGGCCTCCTTTTGTGCCGGCGTGGCCCAACGCCATATCGCCACCAGTTCCCCAATACCTCGCCTCGCCTTTCCCCTTTTGTTCCCCCTCCCCCCCCCCCCCCTCTCTCTCTCTCTCTTTCCCCTCGTCCTCTCTGCATTTCCCCCCGGTTTCCACCCTCGCTGCTCCTCCTGTGTCCCTCCTGTGAGCCACTCGTCCCATCCATCGCCGTCGCCACCAACGATGAAGGTCGCCCGCCAGCACTCCAAGGGGAAGGCCCCCCGCACCAAGGATGGCCGTAAGGACCGGCTTGGTGGCAAGGCCGCTACTCCGACCGCCACCTCCACCAAGAAGGCTGACCCGGTGACCTTCCTAGATCTGAACCTCAGCGACAAGACCATTGCCGGCTTGACCAAGTCCAAGTACACCAAAATGACTGAGATCCAGAAGCGCGCCATCCCCCTGGCGCTGACTGGGAAGGATATTCTCGGCGCGGCGAAGACCGGCTCTGGCAAGACCCTGTCCTACCTGATTCCGGTGCGTTATGCTTGCCCATGCTTTTCCCCACCCCGCTCCCTCTCTCTCTCTCTCTCCCTCTCTCCCCCTTTGCTTCTGGTCTTCATTGTGGCCTTTCTCTTTGTCCTCCCCCCCCCCCCAGGGTCCTCGCATTGATCTTGCACCATCTGACTTGCCTTTCTCTGTCCCCTTCCCCTCCAGATGCTTGAGCGCTTGCACAAGCAGAGTTGGTCTCGTGTCGATGGTATTGGTGCCATCGTCCTTTCGCCGACGCGCGAGCTGGTACATTGCCCGTTCACGGTGTCCTCCCGCCCTCCTCCCCTCCCAGCTATCTGACGCATGCCCCCCCCCCCCTCTCTCTCTCTCTCCTCCCCCTCCTTCCGATGCGACCGCCCGGTCCACGCCCTCCGACATAGGCTCTTCAAATTTTCAATGTCCTGCGCAAGGTCGGCCGGGAGCACAACTTCTCGGCCGGTCTGGTGACCGGTGGCAAGGACCTGCAGGCCGAGGCCGGCAGCATTCGCCACATGAATATCCTCATTTGCACCCCGGGTCGACTGCTGCAGCATCTGAGTGAGACGCCGGACTTCAACTGCGACAACCTGTCGATGCTGGGTATGTTTCCACATGCGCCGGGGGTTTCCCTCGTCTCTCCCTCTTCCTGCCCCCTTCCCCCTTTCTTGGCATTCAGCATGTCTGTCAGTGGTCATGCTCATCGGGTCGTGCTCACCTTCTCTTCGCCCTCTCCCTCCGCCGGGCCCCCTCTGCCTTGAAGTCCTGGATGAGGCCGATCGGATCTTGGACATGGGCTTCGCCAAGACGCTGAACGCCATTTTGGAGTACTTCCCAAGCGAGCGCCAGACGATGCTCTTCTCCGCCACGCAGACCAAGTCCCTGTCGGATATTGCCCGGCTGTCGATGAACGACCCGGAGTATGTGGCCGTGCATGAGGCGTCTGCGCATGCCACTCCCCAGGCGCTGCAGCAAACATACATCACTTGTGCCCTGCCGGAGAAGCTGGATGTCCTTTTCTCCTTCCTGCGCAACCACCCGCGCATCAAGTGCATTGCCTTCCTTTCCAGCTGCAAGCAGGTCCGCTTTGTGCAGGAGACTTTCCACCGCCTGCGCCCGGGCATTCACTGCATGGCCCTGCACGGGAAGCAGAAGCAGCTCAAGCGCATGGCCATCTTCGAGGACTTCCTCCGCCGAGAGCACGCGGTCCTGTTCGCCACCGACATTGGTGCGTTCGCCAAGGCCGGGGCTCTCCCTTTTCCCCATGTCCTGGCCGGGCCAATCCTCCCCCCTCCCTTCTCCCCCCACGACGAGGCCTCCTCGGCACGTGCTAACCTCTCTCCCCCCCCCTCTCTCTCTCTCTCTCTCCTGCTCCCCCCCTCTCACCATCTTGCCGGGTGTAGCCGCTCGCGGTCTTGATTTCCCTTCGGTCGACTGGGTCGTGCAGGTGGACTGCCCGGACGATGTGGATACCTACATCCACCGGGTGGGGCGGACTGCTCGCTTCAACTCGGCCGGGCAGTCCATGATGCTGCTGCTGCCGAGCGAGGAGCCGGCCATGATCAAGCTGCTGGAAGAGCGCCGGGTGCCGGTGCAGAAGATCCACATCAACCCGGCCCATACGGTGTCCATCTCCAAGCAAATGGTGTCCTTCGCCACGCAGGACGCCGAGGTGAAGTACCTCGCCCAGCGGGTGCGCTCCGCCTGCCGCCGGCACTGCCTTGCTATCCCGTGCTCTTCTGGCCATCTAACATGAAGCATCACCATGCACCCCGCCGCGGGGGCGGGCCCTCCTTTCCCTCCCCCTCCCCACGCTCCCTCGTTTCCGCCAATGGCAAAGGCCTTCGTCTCGTATGTCCGGTCCATTTTCCTGAAGTCCAACAAGGAGGTCTTCGATGTGACGGAGCTCCCTCTCGAGGAGTACGCCTATTCGCTGGGGCTGCCGGGCGCGCCGCGCATTCGCTTTGTCACGGTTCGTGGTTTTCCTTTTCCCAACAAAAAGCGCCCTGCACTTTCTTTTTTTTCTTTTTTTTTTTTTGCCGGCCATTGGCGAGAACGGCCCTTCCTGACATGTGGCCCTTGCTCCGATGGCGGCTCGCAGAAATCCAAGGCCCTGAAGAATGCCTCGCGTGACATCCAGCAAGTCCTGGAGTCCATCGAGGAGACGGAGGAGAAGGACGACAAGGAGGCCAAGGGCCAGCTGGCCTCGGACAGCAGCGATGCCGACTCGGACGGCGGGGAGAGCTCGGACTCCGGCTCGGACTCCGGCTCGGACTCGGACTCCGACGCCGAGGGCAAGAAGCCCCTGCTTGACGGCTTGAACCCGGTACGTGGGCGCGCCCTGCCCGGGTGCCTTCCTCCCCCCCCCTTTCCCCCCTTTGCTCGGCCGCCGCTCTACCGGGGGGTGATCATCTTCTGACTGGCTTTCAACTTTCGGCATGCATGTGCATGTGTGGGCGGATGTGGCCTCCCTGCTCGCTTGCTGTCCATGTGGTGGTCCCCCCCCCCCCCCCCCCCCAGCGCAACCGGCCCTCTCAGCGGATGGAGAAGCTCTTCCGCCGGTCGGGCACCCGGCTGACTGCCACGCGCGATGTCATCCATGACAGCAGCTCGGATTCCGGCTCGGAGTCGTCCGACGCCGGCAGCGATTCGGACTCCGATGATCTCTTCAAGATCAAGCGTCACGACCATGAGCTGGCCGAGGAGATTGATGCCATCAAGGTATGGGCATGCTTTCCTTTTTTTCCCTCTTTTTTCCTCTTTTTTCTCTTTTTTTCTCCCGCTCCCGGGAGCCTCACTTTGACTGCCGTGCCGCTTCGGGGTGTCTTCGGCTCGCGCCGTGTGCGGCTCTTCCCGGTTTTCTGACGCCCTTACTCCCCGCCCGGATCGCCCTTTGCATCGTCATTCCCGCGTGGTCGCGCGCGTAGCTCCTGCCCTCCGGGCCCCAGTCGCACCGTGACAAGTTGAAGACCCTGAAGCGTCACCGGATGAAGACCCTCGGCTCGGGCACGCGCACCCTCTTCGACGAGGAGGGCGTTGGCCGGGAGCTGAAGTTCGTCGAGGACGAGTCCACCTTCCAGCATGACACCGCGGTTCTGCAGGCCGAGGTACGTGTCCACCGGCTGTCTTCCTTCTTCCCTGATCGCCCCCCCCCCCCCCCCCCCCCCCCCCCCCCCCCCCCCGCCGCACCCCACAAAGTCCCGCCACCGCGCCGGGAGAGGAGACGTGCCCCGGGTCGCGCGGGTGCCACCCCGGGCACAGGCCCCCCGACGCGTGGCGTCTGGGACACGACCGCGTCTCAGGCCCCGGGCGCGCGGACACGAGCGAGTCGCTGTGGTACCGACAACAGAGCGTTCGAATGGTGCGCACATGCCACGCGGCCCCGGGGCCCGGGGCCGGCCGAGCCTCCCTACGCTCCTTCGCTTTCCCCGTCCCGCCGGGTCCTGAGGGGATCTTCTCCTTCCCGGCCCTTCGCCATCCATATCCCCCCCCCCCCCCCCCCCCCCGGCCTACCTTGCTGGGAGCGGGCCGGCCCAGGGTCTGCATGCATTGGTCTGACTGTTTGTTCCCCCTTCCCCCCCTCCCTCCTTTTGGACGTCTGCCCGGGCCGCGCGCGCGTCCAGGAGTACATCGCTCGCGAGCGGGAGACCCTGCAGGTGGCCGACATCCAGGACAAGGATCTTCAGAGGCTGAAGCTGCGCGAGCGCCGTGTCCTGGCCAAGATGAAGGAGAAGCAGGAGGCCGGCGAGATTGAGAGCGCCCGGGTGGCCTTCGAGGAGTGGCGCAAGGCGCGCGACGAGAAGATCGCTGCGCGCAAGGCCGCCGGCGCCGCCCGGGCCATGCGCTCTGACGATGAGGATGACATGGAGGAGGATGCCGCTCCCCCGGGGGACGAGTCCTCGTCCGATGAGGAGGATGCTTTCCGGTCGCCGGCTGGCAGCAAGCGCGGCTACTCGCCGGCTGGGGAGGACACCTCGCCGGCCAAGCGTGCCCGCCCGGCCGAGATCCCAGCCACCCTCGAGTCCCAGGAAGACCTCATCCTGCAGATGCTCAACTCTTGATTCGCCAGAGGACGCGCGTCGTGCGCACCCGCTATCCCCCTCCCCCCCCGCCTCCCTCCTCTGGGAGGCAGTGTGTGTGTGTGTGTGTGTGTGTGTAAGAGAGGGGGAGAAGAATATGTGATCGAGAAGGAGAGGGGATTCGTGCCCCCCGTGCTTGTGTGGTGTTGGCATTGTGCTTCATTCCCCCTCCACCCTTTCTCTTTCCCCTCCTGCGCCTCCCCCTCCCTTGTGTGTGTGCTGCTGCTGCTGCTGCTGCTGCTGCTGCACGCATGTCGGGAGAGAGGGGTGTGTGTGTGCGAGGACGAGAGGGGAGGCCGGGAGCGCGCCGAGTGGAGAAAAAAAATAGATCTGTCCTTGTGTCCATGGTGTGTGCGTGCCGGCTCTCCCTGGCGGGGGGGGGGGGGGCCAGCCGGCCGGCTTCTATTCCCGTTGTTCGCTCCCCCCTCCTCAGCGGCGGTCCTGGGGACCGCGCCCGAGGCGAGGCACGTCCATTGGCATGCCGGGTGTGGGAATGGGCATCTGAAGAGCATGCGGGTGCTCGCTCTGAGCTGGAGCTTTGCGGTGCAGCTGGGGCACGGCCGGCGGCGGCGCGCGAGCGGCCGGGCCCCGAGCGGGATTCCCCCTGAAAGGGGGTTCGCATCGGAGTGTCGGGCGCCGTGCCGGGGAGGGAGGGCGGAATCGCTGGCGCGGCCGTGGCCGGACCCGGGGTGTTCGCCGGCCCCTTGTCGGGGATGAGCCTGGGCCAAGGTTGCTACACCAGCATCGAGGGTCTGCCTTCGTAGATGGGTCACTGGGGCTGGGGTGTCCGAGGGTTGGGAGTACCTTTCCTTGGCTAGCCGACCCGGCGGGGCGGGGGGGCCCGGAGCAGCCGGGCTCGCCCGCGCGCCTCAGCAGAGTGGTTGGCCGCGGCTCGAGCGCGCGAGAGGACGCCGCGGAGACAGCGGGGGTCCAACGTCGCCCCGCCGCGTTTGAAGCACGCGCGCGCGCGCCCCATCCCCCCTGGGCGTCCTGAGACTTGGGGTTGTCCGTCGAAGACCGACGCCCCGGTCGGCCGGGGGTGGAGGGGCACAGGCCGGGGGGGAGGCTGCTGGGGCAGCAAGGCGCGCGCGCGCCCTGCGGCCCGTGGCCGCACTCGCCCACCGTCATGGCAGCCCCGGCGGCTCGGGCGGGGTTTCGTGGCCCGTGGCCGCCCGTGAACGGGGGCGCGTGGATGCGCGCGGCCAGGCCGGATGACGCGCATGGGTCCCGCCTCCCCCCCCCGGGCCCGGGCCGCTCGTCGGTGTCCACCGGCCGTGTGGCTGGGGGGTGCTGGCTGCGGGGGGGGGGACTGAGGGGACCATCTCCCTGCAAGTTGGCTGCCCTCTGGGGTGCTGTAGGACTGCACCAGCGCCTGGATGCCCCCCCGCCGCCGCCGCCGCCGCCGCCGCCGCCCCGGGCGCCAAAAGTGGCGGCGGCCATGCCAGGGTTCCCCTTTTCCCCGCAGGGGCGCCCTCGGGGATAGGAGCGTTCCATCTGGCCGCGCCCCCACGCCGGGGCATGTTGGAGCACACTGGTGGCCCTAGCGAACCCCGTGGGGGGGGGGAGGCACAAGTGGAGGCCCGGGGTTTCTGCCCCCCTCTCCGTGAGGGCCGGGCCGGCCATCGGAAAAACTGACGCGCCGGAAGGACCAACCCCCGGGCCTCCCCCTGCAGGGCAGGGCCCGGCCGCGCGGCGAGAGCCCCCGGGCCCCGCGCCGGCTCTGCGCTCGCCCGAGCGCAGTGACTCCGCGCAAGGGGGCAGAGAGGCCCGAGGAGGTCGACGGCGCCCCTGGCGGCTGGCGTGCTCGAGTCGAGATGCGCTACGCGGCGGGCGCGGAGCCGGCGCGGCCACGACTGTCGCACGGGGAGCACCGCGCGCGCGGCTGGACCCCCGCCCTCCCCCCCCCTGCCCACACTGGGTGCCTAAATGGCCGAGCGCACACGGATTGTGGCCCGAAAGGCGGGGCGCCTATGTCCGCGTGTTAGCACATGTCTCCCCCAGCCGGCGCCCGGCCTCTCCGCCCTCCGGCGGGCGGGCCAGGCAGCGGAATGAGTCTTATGGCGCCGCGTTGCCGCTGGCGCTGCGCTGGTCATTGGCCCCCCGGCGCCCCTTGGCCGCGGAGTGGCCCGCGCGGGCGACTGCTACCCCGGGCGCGCCGCCGCCACTACCACCGGACACATGCCAGCGCCCCCTGGCTGCTGAGACACCTCCCCGGTTCGCGGTACGGCGTCCGCCTGCCCTCCCGCCCCCGGC
>NW_009242971.1:3940497-3942149 GCF_000388065.1 Fonticula alba | reverse complement strand
CACATTCCCGACGAATCTCCAGGGAGGGCACGCGGGGCGGCGCGTGGATCCACTCTGGCGGGGGAAAACCGCCACCCTGGAACCGCCAGGGGGGCATGCGCGCCGCCGCAGGTGCCTGCTAGATCGGGTATCCCGGTCGGGGGGGGGGGAAGGGGGGGGCTCGCGCGGGCGCACCGGTCCGGGAGCCTCTCCCCGGAAAAGCCGGACGCGGGCGGGGAGTGCCGAGGCGCCGGGCTCCACCGGCGGGCCAATTGACGACCCGTGCCCGGCCCCGCGCCCTTGCCGCGGGGAATCGAACGCCCACCCGGCCCGCCCCTGGCCGGCATCCACCCAGGCAGGCCCCGGTGCGAGGATCTTGGCGCGGCAGGCGCCCGCCATACAGGCACGCACCGCTGGCGATGGTACCACCGAGCAGGATGGTGTAACTGCACGACCCGAGCTGCCACGGTGACCCGGGGGGGGCGGGGGGACGTGGACCGGGAGGGCGGGTGGCAGCCCAAGCACGCGCGCGCGCGCGCGCGCGCGTGCGCCCCCCGGCGGCGGTTTCTGGCCGGGGGAAAATAGCGGCGGCCCGGGACTACCCCTAAACACGAGGGGCCGTTCCCACACCGAACCCCGTATCACCTCAGAACTTGTAGATGCCAATGCCGCCCCGGCGGCCCGCCGGCAGTCGCAGCCACCCCGCTGCTTCCCCGGATGGGGGGGGGGGAGGAGCACACGCGCGGCATGGGCGGTCGCCCGGGCTCGCCCGGACTCGTGCGTGGGCGCGCGCGCGCGCGCGCGTGCGCGTGAGTCCGCTTTGACACCCAGACACTTGCAGACGCACTCGCACTCGCACCAACCCGCGGGCGCGGTGGCGGCCACACCACCCGTAAACATAGCATCCACACGCACACATCATCCCCACTTAGAGACTCCCCCTTCGGACCTCCACGTCTTGTTGTGTACACCGAGGGCACAGGGGGCGGCGCCCCCCCCTGTGGCCGACGACGGCCCGGCTCCTTTTTCCTCCCAGGCCCCCGGCCGAGGGGCGGGGGAAACGGCCAGCGCCTCGGCCGGACCGGCGACCGGCGGTCCCCTCCCCCGGACCCGGCCGGGTTCCACAGCCCGACTCATCGGCATGCCCCTTGCCCGGGGCGGGGGGGGCCGATCGCGCCCCACTGTCATACAGACCTCCCTCCTCCTCCCTCCTCCCCTTTCTGGCCTTCTCCCCCACTTTTTTTAGCTACATCTGCCCCTCTTCGCTCCTCCCCAACCAACACCACCGCGCGCCCACGCAAAGCCCCCTCCCCCCCGCCCCCTCTCTGCCTCTGGATCGCGCACGCTCGCTTGTAGGTCTCCCCCCCCCCCCCGCCCTCCGGCTCTTTCTCTCTCCCCCTTTCTCGCTCCCTCTCCCCGTCACCGTCGCCATCCTGCGCTCACACCACGGTCCATCCTCCGAGCAGATCCTTGCCAGAGCGCGCGCACGCGCGCCCCCTTCCCCTTCCCCCCCCCCCCCCCCCCCCCCCCCCCCCCCCCCCCCCCCCCCCCCCCCCCCCCCCCCACCCCCCACCCCCCCCCCCCCCCCCCCCCCCCCCCCCCCCCCCCCCCCCCCCCCCCCCCCCCCCCCCCCCCCCCCCCCCCCCCCCCGTCTGCCGAACATACACACGAAG
>NW_009242971.1:3934702-3940120 GCF_000388065.1 Fonticula alba | reverse complement strand
CGAGTTGGCTGCCTCCTCCCTGAGCCTGTCGAGCCTGCCACACACTTCGCTCGTCTTCTCCGCCTCCCTCTCCAGGATGTACCCCTCTCGGGACAATGCCGCGCAGCACCACGGCCGCCATGGCCATGCCAGCTCCAACCCCGGTATGTCACCCTCCTGCTCCCTCCCTCCATGCCCCAATGGGCTCCGACTGACACCCTGTGCCCGGGGGTACATGTGCAGATCCGCGGAATGAGGCGGCCGCGGCTTCGACCCTCTCCAACAGCGCTCCCGCCCTGACGGAAGCCCCCTCGGAGACGCACCACCTCATCGTGCCGGATGCAAGCGTCCTCAACGACATGAAGGCCCTGATCAAGGACCTGCTCGTACGGCCCCTCTCGCTATCGCCCGGTCGCTGCCCCATGCCCCTCCCCCCTTTCCTCACCCTCACCCCCCCCGGCCCTCGCACTGGTCTCTTCCCATGCAGACCCAGGAGGATGTACTCCTGAAACTGGGCCAGGCTCAGCGCTCCTTCAATTCCCACGCGCAAAAGATGGCCGAAATCAAGAGTGCGCCCCTCCCCCTCCGCGAGACACACACACACACACACACACACACACACACACATCCAATGGCATCAGTCCCGGGTCCATCTCCTGCTGGAGCCCATGGCCTCCTGCCACGCTCTCGATCCCTTGTTCTTCCTTCCGCCGTCCATTCTCCTGACTCCTCCCCCCTTCCCTCCGTTCCTGGCCACGCCCACACTCATGCCCTCTCCCCTGCCCCCCCCCCCCCCCACCCGCCCCCCGACAGTGCACCTGAAGCCCTTCCTCACACCGGAGCAGCTTGGCTGGCCGACCATCCAACTTGTCCAGCTGGTGGAATCCAACCTGACCATCGACCCGAACCAGCGGGTGCAGCTCTACCAGCTAGCCTCGGAGCTCCTGAAGCACGAGCAACTCCTCGCTTCGACGCACGAGTCCATCCGCACCGATTCGCTGGCCATGCTTCGGGCCCTGGAGCTGGTCCTGCAAAGTGCCCGGGCATACCACAACGACCTGCTCAATCGGCTGGTCTACTTCAATGACACCTACCACTCGGCCGCCATGGCCGCCCTGACCATGGCCACCATGTACCAACAGCGTCAGCACCAGCCCTCCGACTCCGAGCAGCAGAAGGCCCGCCGGGCGCCGGCCCTCCGCGCGGCCGGGTCCTCTCGCAATGCGTCGGTCCCCTCGAGCGATCACATCATGGACAGCGGCCCCTCCACCCCGGC
Organism: Fonticula alba; assembly: GCF_000388065.1. Classification (NCBI taxonomy): domain Eukaryota; order Rotosphaerida; family Fonticulaceae; genus Fonticula; species Fonticula alba. The sequence continues at coordinate 3,938,865 of NW_009242971.1, read as the reverse complement.
CCCCCCGGTGCTCAACCTGGATGCCACCTCCACGGTGGATGGCTCGGCCATGGCCGTCGGGTCGACCACCACCACCTCGGCCTCTCGCACGTTGGATGCGCTGCAGCCCTTCTTCGAGGTCCTCCTGACCATCCTCCGCTTTGCCGGCAAGCAGCTGGCCCTGCTGCACTCGCTCTATGCCAGCCGGCCGGTCGCCTCGCCGGGGGACGAGGTCCCCGGCCTGATTTTGGCCCTGAGCAAGTGGTGCAGCTCCGAGATCGGGGCCGTCATCCAGGGGTATGTCCCGCTCGAGGAGATGGCATCCCTCCTGTGGCGGACTCCGCACCGCCACCCCGCCGCCTCCCCTGCTCGTTCTCCCTCTCTCTCTCTCTTTCTCCCTCTCTCTTTCTCTCTCTCTCTCCCGCTTTCTCCTCCCTTGTGTCTGCCTTTTGGCCCTCTCGTCGCTGACCATGCCCTCGCCCTGTGCCCTAGGTCCTTCGTGTTCGAGCTCCAGCCGCCGCAGATTCTCAAGACCCAGACCAAGTTCAACGCGACGGTCCGTCTGCTGGTCGGCACGCATGTGCACCGGAGCAGCCGCGGCAATGTCAACCTTCCGTACTTGTCGGATGCCCCGGTGCAGAACACCGGCGCCGGCACCGGCGCCCTCCCCGAGGTGTATGCGTCCATCGTCAAGTGCGTGCTCTTCCTTTTGCCCGCGCCTCGGCTCTCCCGATCAAGTGGTCTCTCTCTCTCTCTCTCTCTCATGGGCCCCCCTCCTCGGCATGTCTTCGTCCAACGCACTCGCACTTACACACTCCCTCTCTCTCTCTCTCTCTCTCTCACACACACACAACAGCCAAGTCCAAGCGCAGGCCATCCAAAAGTACTCCAGTCAGGCCAGCTCCGTTGGCCTGCTGGGCATCTGCAATGACACCTCGCGCGCCATCTTCCAGGGCATTGTCGCCGAGCAGACCGGCTCTCTGAAGGACTCTCGCAAGAGTACGCCTTTCGGCGCATGCCATCCCGCACAGCGCGCCCGCTTCCACCCTTCCCATGGCATCCCCTAACCCTGTGCTCTTTTCTCCCCCGACGGGGGAGGGAAACTTCGCCCGCATCCCGATAGACCTGGAGTTCAGCTCGACCAAGAACCAGTCAACGGCCACCCTTCGGTGCCCCTTTAAGAACCTGTCGCTGACAAAGATCCGCCGGCGCGACGCCAAGGACGAGGTGGTCACCGAGGAGAAATTTGCCCTGGTCCTGCACACGCAGTTCGTCATCGATGGGGTCCGGCACTTTGTCTTCGCCCTGGCCCGGCCCTGCGTGGTCACGGTCCACGGCAACCAGACCACCAATGCCGTGGCCACGGTCCTGTGGGACAACTACTTCTCCGAGCGTGTACGCCGGCATTTGTCCTTGCCACTTCCCCCCCCCCCCCCCCCCCCCCCTCCCCCCCCCCCCCCCCCCCCCCCCCCCCCCCTCCTCCTTCCTCTGGTGGCCTTTCATCGGTGGGCCTTCGAACTGACCGTGCGCCCCTCCGCTCACTCTGACTCGGTGCTTCGTGCGCCCGGATGCTTCGCACCCAGAATCGCATCCCCTTCCATGTCCCCGACTCCGTGTCCTGGACCAGCGCCGCGCGCGCTCTCAACGCCCACGTCGTGTCCAACACCCAGCGCCTGCTGACGCCGATGGATTTGGACCTGCTCAAGCAGAAGGCCATCTTCTCCCACACGGCAGGCACTCCCTCCTCCTCGGCCCTCGGATCGCTGGATGCCGATGAGGCTTTCCCCCATGCGGCCGGCAGCGGTGGCGGTGTCAGCGACGATGACCTGCAACTTACATGGAGCATGTTCAATCGTGATGCCCTCCCCGGGCGGAACTTCACCTTCTGGGAGTGGTTCCACGCGGCTGAGGAGCTCATTCGCCGGCACATGTCCAACCTGTGGGCTGACAAGTGCGTGTGCTCCCCCCCCCAAGAGCACCCCCAACCAAAACCAAAAACCCACACAAACAAACACAACAAACACACCCCCCCTCCCCCCCACCTCCCCGCCTGACCTCCCTGCGCCCTTCTTTTGACATCCACCACAGCCTCATCATGGGCTTCGTGACCAAGCCCGATGCCGAGGCTCTCCTGTCGCGCTGCTCGCCCGGAACCTTCCTGCTGCGCTTCTCCGACTCCGAGCTCGGCGCCATCTCGGTGGCCGTCCTTTATGGCCCGGATGGCGACACGCCTGCCCACTGCAAGCACTTCCAGCCATGGCTGGCGCGCGATTTGCAGATCCGCAGCCTGGCCGACCGCCTGGGGGACTTCCCCCAGCTGCACTACCTGTACCCGGGCCGGAGCAAGGACAAAGTCCTCTTCAAGTACTATAGCAGCAATGGGACCAACGCCAACAGCGAGCCGTCCTATGTGAAGACCAGCATCGCGGCCACGGTCCTGTTGGACGGGCCGAAGAACCCGCAGGGCAACAAGCGCACCATGGCCGTGGCCAATCCGTGGGCCGTGGACCACGCTTCCGGGTATGCCGGCCTAGGGCCAGCTGCGTCCGGGCCGACTGTCGCCCCTGGCGGTGGGGCCACCGAGCACACCGGCGGCACATGTGGCTCCTGTTGCACCTGTGGCAGCGCTGGCGCTCAAACGGCCAAGGGACCGCAAAAGCATTCGTCTGCGCCGCCGTCGGTCACCTTCTCCGAAAACACCACCCACCCTTCGACTGCCACAGATCACCACCACCACCACCATCACCATCACCACCACCATCAGCAGCAGCAGCAGCAGCAGCAGCAGCAGCAGCAACAGCAGCAGCAGCAGCAACAGCAGCAACAGCAACAGCAGCAGCGCACTGGCCTGGCTGGTGGCGAGTCATCCACTGGTCCTCCCGGGCCGGAGGCCTCGGCAGCCGGCAACCATGGCCCTCCCGATGCGACTGGCTACTACTTCCACCCCTCGTCGGGGTCCTCGGTGGCCCAGCCGGCCTACACTTCGCCGGAGTATGTGGCCTCTTCATCGCCACGGTCGGCCAGTGTGGTGCCGGGCAGTGGCGGCCACTCGCACGTCCATCCCCATGCGCTTGCCCATGCACACCAAGTGGGCCACCTGGTGGGGCATCATGCGCATCCACATGCCGCCATGTCGGCCAGTTCGGCGCACCATAGCCCGCTGGAGGTGCACTCGGACCGGCAACACTCGCCACACGAGGTTTCCACCGCCGCCGCCGCCGCCGCCGCTGGGGGGGCAGGCGGCCACTACACCAGCAAGTCGTCGCCACCGCACGAGGCACCTGGACATATGCATGCCACGACGATGTCGGCCCATTCGCACATGCCCTCGCACCAGCAGCTGCATAGCCAGCTGCAACAGGCGCAAGCTCAGCGCCCGGGCCCGGGCCCGGCGGCGCATATGTACCCCACGGCCGGAGGCTCGGAGGACTCGGCCGCGGCCGTGCGTGGCACCGACCGCATTACACAGGATGTCATCGATGCCACTGCCTCGCTTGGCCTGGGGCCGCGCCCGGGGAGCGTCATCCCCCCGCGGACATCGAGCCCCCGTGGCACTGTCGACGACTCCGGCCTGGCCGGCGGGGCAGCCCCTCGCCACCAAGGGGGGGTCTCCTTCCATCTGTCGCAGCATCAGCAGCAGCAACAGCAACAGCCGCAGTCTGGCGCCAATTCCTTTGTCGCCTCGCCCTCCTTTGCCCACAACCAGGTCCGTACCCACACCTCCCCGGGCATGCACATGCGCGCGCACACACACACACACACACACACACACACACACATGCTCCGCATTTGCTCGCTCACTCGCTGACACTCCCTCCACCCCCCCCCCTGTCCGGCTTTCCTCTCTTCTCCCCAGCCATCCGTGACTGGGCTCTATTCCCAGTCATCCTCCGCGTCCAGCAACCCGATGATTGCCCTTACCTCGCCGGTCATTTCCTCGTCGGCCATTCCGTCGGCCCTCGGATCGCTGTCAGCCTCGCCGAATGTCCTGTCCCTCTCCCGCGAGTATAGCTCCTCGTCGGACAGCCTGCTCGGGTCGACCTCATCCTCGCCCCCGGCATCCATCCTCCTGAGCGCCGGGCCATTGACCAGCAGCAGCAGCAGCAATCTGCTGACCCGCACTCACGGAGATACCGGGTCCATTCCGGATCTGGCATCGCTGTCCAGCGAGTTGGCTGCCTCCT
>NW_009242971.1:3930514-3934292 GCF_000388065.1 Fonticula alba | reverse complement strand
ATTTCCCTTGCCTCCGCCCAGCAACAGCTCCAGCAGCAGCTCCAGCAACAGCAGCAGCAGCAGCAGCAACAGCAGCAGCAGCAGCAGCAGCAGCACGCGCTCAATGTGCTAGCCGGGTCAGCGGCGGCCGTGGCCGCTGCCGGCACTGTCAACTCCGTCGCGCCCATGGCCAATGCTTCGACCGCGTCGATGGCCACTGCGGGCATTGGCTCGGGCACCGGGGCCCCCGGTGGCGGACAGCCCGCCCTCGGGGGTGTCTTCTCTGCTGGGCCAGCTGCGCCGGCGGCCACCGCCACCGGTACGGCTGCCGCCTCTTCACTCTCCGCCGGGGCTGGACCGCCGCTGTCGGTGACGCCGCATCCACGCCTGTCGCGACCGCTTCTGCCGCTCAATCGCAGCCAGGGCTCGATGGACACCTTCCCGGCGCACCAGCTCCCCTCACAGGCAGCAGCTGCCATGCACCTGGCCTCGTCTTTGGCCATGCACTCGGCGCCCGGGGCCGGGGCCGACGTCGGCGGTGCCGGCGGCCCGGCGCCAGTCGACTCGCTACTTGGCTCGGTGTCCGGCCCGCTGTCACTAACCGACGATAAGCTTGGTGTGAATGTCCCAGTTGACGGGGGAGCCGATCACTTTGCCCCACAGCCTTGGTTGGGCTACTCCTCGTCGTATGGCCAGTAGTGTGCACGCGCGCGCGCGCGCGCGCGCTTCTTCCCCCCTCCCCCCCCCCCCTTCTCTCCCCTTCCTGCTTCTCCCCTGCCGCCCGGCTCGCGCCTGCACATCCATTCCTGCCTCTTCCCTCCTGTGCTGCAGAATCAACTGCGCATACGTCTGTGCGAACGCGCGCACCCACAGGCACACAGACACACATATATTCCCGATGTGTATAAGTGGCACAAACGCCCCTGCTGCTGCGCGCCGGGACAGGATCCGGCGCATGTCCTTGTTTCCCTCCATGCCTTTGAAAGCACACACACACACACACACACACACATACATACACACACAAACACATACATACATGCATACATACATACACATGATAGCACCCCCTTTGATATGTCGATCCCCTTCCTCCCATCCCACTTGTTGTGCATTTTGTATCTGGCGTAGGTCTGGGTCCCTCTCGTGGGTTGAATTCAATTGCTTCTTTCTTCTCCTTTTTCTTTTCATCTGGAAGGGCCACACATTTATCAGGCGTGTACGGTCTCTCTCTCTCTCCCTCTCCTCCTCCCTCCCTCTCTCCCTCCCTCCCTTCCTCTCTCTCTCTCTCTGCCTCCCCGCCTCCCTGTCCCTGCATAACATCCTCCACTCCTTCCCTGTCCGCCCCTTTCTCGCTTCCCATGCCCATGGACAACTCCACACACATACACACACACACACACACACACACACACACACACACGCGCGCGCGCGCGGGGGGGAGGGGGGGGGGCAAGGACATAATACACGAAGGCCCAAAATGCCTCACGCACGCACACAATGCCGTGTCGCTTCTCTCGTTTCTCTGTGTATGCTCGCATGCTCGCACATGATCGCCCCCTTTCACACTCTCAAAGGGCGGGGGCTTCTCTGCAGCGGTGCCGGCAAGGGGCAGGGGAGGGACGGGCGGAGGAGTGGGGGAGGGAATATGGTCAAAGGACATCTTTCTATCCACACGGGGGAGGGAGAGAGAGAGAGAGAAATAGACACAGACGCGCATCACCACCGGCCTCATCTCAACGCTCCAGGAAGAATGCGTAGGGGATGCGCAGCTCGCTCAGGGGCCGGCTCGTATCCCAGAAGGCCAGCCAAGCGGGAGTACGACCGGCCTCAATGTCAGCAGCCAGCAGGCGCCGGGCGCTGGCGGCGATGCGCTGGCCCAGGGCCACGCGCTCGGCCTCGGCGGCGGCCATGTGCGCCGAGGGGCTGATCTTGCGGGCGTCCGACAGGTGCTGGTCCGGCGAGCGAGCCTTCATCACACGAGCACGCTCCACGGTGCTCAGGTGGCCGAGCTCCTCGAGCTGCTCGACAATGCCGTCATCGGCATTTTGCGTGGCCGCCGAATAGGCCGAGTATGTCAGGGCCGGGGCCGGGGGCAGCAGATCGTAGGCCGCCCGGGGGCAGAGCGTGGCAAAGGCCAGGCCATTGAGGCGCAAAATGCGCGAGAAGGTGTCCATGGTGAGGACAATCTTGCCGACGGCATCGCGCCGCGCCTGCTCGATGATGGCCTGGGCCGCGGCCTCCTGGGCCTCCTCCGTCGGGTGTTCCCGGGGATTGACCCATGTCCGGGCGGTGCCCTTCATGGGAGGGGCCATGGCGAACTCCATGGCCAGCCAGCGCCGGGCCAGCTGGGCCGGCGTCCAGTTCAGGCAGGACCGCTGGCTGATGGGCTCCAGATGCCGGAGGCGCAGGCGCCCAATTTCCGGATACAGGTTCGGGCTCAGCAGGGCCGGCACCAGGCTGCCGCCCTGGCGCACGGCATTCGGCGTGAGGAAGTCCTCCATGTCGGCCGCCAGCTCGTCATCGCAGCTGGCCATGTCCATCAAATCGGCCCATTCCTCGGGCGAAGGCTGGACCGGCGCCTCGGGATCCTCGGTCCACCAGGAGTAATCCGGCTCGAAGAGCAGGCGCTGGGGCTTGGGCTCCGGGGCAGGGGCGGCCGCCGGCTCGGCCGGGTCGCCCTTCTTCTTCTTGGCCACCTCCGGGCGCCGGGTCACCCGGTACTTGACCTTCAATGGCCAGGCCAGGCCCTCGGGCTGCGGGGCCAGGAGATCGCTCGGGGCACCGCCCCGGACGCGGCCCCGGTGCCCGCACCCGCCGCAGCCGGCCACCCCGCCGGAGTATGCCAGCAGCAGGGCGCGCGTGACGATGGTGGCCGCGCGTGCTTGTGAAGTGTCCAGCACTCGACGAACATCGCTGATGGTCCGGTGCCGGACCAGCACCGCCAGGGCCGTGGCCGAGTCGCTGACACGCTGGGCAATCTCCGGCGGAATGCCGATGTCCTCCAGCCAGACCCCCGTTTGCAGGTGGTTAAAGGCATGCAGGGTGATGGTCAAGTCCGGCGGGCAGGTCACCATGGCCGGATCGTCGAGGGCCGGCCAGTTGTCCGGAGCACCGGGCCCGGGCAGCTCGGCGGCCGGGCTGCCGCCCGATGGAGACCGGGACCCGCCTGCGGGGCTGGTCGGGGCGGTATGGGCGTCGGTGTTGGAGTCGCTCCCGTCGGGCGTGGTGGCGGTGCCGGTGGCGGTGCCGCGTGCGATCTCGGCCCCGGACCCGGGGATGCGAATGACATCGGGCGATCGATCACCGGCATCCGCATGCACCGGCGGCGTGGTGGCCCCTCCGCCGACATTCAGGCTGAACCCCTCAAGGGGCCCGCCGATGGGAGCCGACCGCAGGCGCGCGACCGCCACCCGGACCAGCTGCTCCTGAGTCAGGTGCTCGGTGGCCGGGTCGCTGGGCCGCACGGCCAGGATGGCAGCCGACCGGCGCCCGGCCGCGCGCACGGCGCTTGCCAAATCCGCCAGCTGGGCGTCCAGCACGCGCAGGCGGCCCAGATGGCCGGGAGTGGTGGTCAGGATTTCCTCCAGCTCCTGCTCCATGATCGTCAGGGCCACTTGGGACATGTTCTCCACTAGAAAGAGGGATCGGGGGGGGGGGGGGGGGGGGGGGGGGGGGGAAGCCGTTGTGCTCTGCGTAACAACCATCCGCCCGCCGGTGGACAGCTGTTGCCAACAGGGGGGGGGGGGGGGGATTGGATCTGCGCTCCTGCGCCCCCAGGGCCGGATCCCGGGGGCGC
>NW_009242971.1:3926941-3928121 GCF_000388065.1 Fonticula alba | reverse complement strand
CCCCCCCCGGGACGTCCAACTCCTCCCTGGCGTCGGCTACTCTCCAGCCCTTGTGCTTTCGGCGTCTCTGCCCCTGCCGGCGAGGTGGCCCTCCCCCGAGCCAGCTGTCTCGAAAGAATGCCCACACCGCGCGCGCACTGACACAGATGAACGCACACAGATGAACGCACATATGGGCGGTTCGCATGCAGGCCGACACAGCGACCGCCGCCGCTCCCGGTGTCCCTGCTGGGCGGGCGCCGGGCCGATGAGCGGGCATTGCCCATCCCCCGCAGGAGGTCCCCCCCCCCCCCGTTCCTTGGGCCAGACAATGGGAACAGACCATTTTGCCCACGAACAGACTGATCGGGGGAGCCAGGCCAAGAGAGGGTCGACCGCGCGAAAGGGGCCCGGCGAGCCGCCGGTCGGCCTGCCCGACTAGCAGGGGAGCACCGGCATCACTGAGGCCCTCCGGCTGGCAGAGCCGCCAACAGCCAGGCACCCTGCCAGCCCCCAGCTGCGTCGCACGCCCCAGCGTGCCACCCCATTCGCTTGCGTATGCCCAAAACCACGCAGGCACGCGGGGGCGCCCCGGTGTCACCAGCGCGCGTGTGCCGGCGCGAGAGAGCACACACACACACACACGCACGGGCCCAGCAATGATTGAGGGTGAGGCATGCGCGCGCGCGCACGCGCGCTGGCCCCCCTCCCTCGGGGCGACGCGCGGGCCGGGCCGCGGCCCGGCCCTGTAACTCCGTGTCAATCCCCGTGTGAGACCCATTCGCCCGCATGCCCCGATCGCTGGAAGTGCTGAAAGTCCCTCCCGGGCCCAGGGGGGGCAGCAGGCCCGGGGATGCGGGGTGTCGGCCGATTCTCCGGGGCGCCCTGCCAACACCGCGCGGCATGCGAGCAGGGGGGAGGGGGGGGGGGGGCGGGGGATGTCGGCGCACACGCGGGCGTGCATGCGCACGCACACACACAGGTACAGCCAGGTGGGGCAGGCCAGCCCGGCATGCTGCGGGTTACTTCGCCGAGTACCCCTCTCCCCCCTGCCCCATCGGTCCGGGTGGCCAGAAAAAAAGGAGGGAATTTATCCACCTCCCTCATGCCATCTGCGCTGATATGCGAACCGCACGCCGGTCTCTGGGAAAAAGGGGCGCTGCCAGACAGACGGGTGTCGTGTGGCGAAGGAAACGGCCTG
>NW_009242971.1:3925435-3926731 GCF_000388065.1 Fonticula alba | reverse complement strand
CCGGCTCCGGACAGCGAGCTTGCCCTGCTCCGACGTCCATGGCGAAACTGTCACCGGGGTGATCAGAGCGGCGCCCCATCGGGGCGTGATGCGGGGACGGCGCTGTGTGCCTGAAATGGCGTTCCGTGATTGCCTGGTTCTGAGGCATGGGTGCCGAGCATTCTGGGGTATGTGCAGTGCAGCCCTTCGGCAGAGCCACAGGCGCATGCCGTTGCCCACAGCGAGCTTGTGTGCCGGCGCGCTTGCCAGGCCAGCCGGCCTGTGAGCCCGCCCAGTCAGGCCCATGCGCCCATGGGAGGCAGTGCGCGGGTGTGCGCGCATGGACGTTGGTGAATGCGTGAATGCCGCGCACCCTGCTGCTCAGCCCGGAGGGCACCCCGTAGCAGCCTGCCCCCTGCTTGGGCGTCGTCCGCGCTCTGGGAGGGCCCCGCGAGCCGGAGCTTCGAGCGCGCCTCCATCCTTCCGGCCCGTGCTCTTCCTCCCCCGGGTCCTGATGCGTGTGTACACACGCTATAACGGCCGGATTTGGCCGGGCGCTGGGCAGGCATCCGGCCAATGTGCCGTGCCCGTTACAACGGCCCCGTGCGGCGAAAGCCTCGAGAGACAACGGCCGCCCCGGGGCCCCAGGGCGTGGCCGAGAGCCCCGGCTTGCCCCCGCGAAAGTCGGCCGCGCCCGAGTGCAAGCATGCCCCCCCCCCCAGGTGGTGGAAGGGACCGTCCAGCGGGCTTATTTTCCTTCACCAATGACTGACACATGCATTGATGTGGTGGTCTACGTATGTGTGTGTGTGTGTGTGTGTGTGTGGCCGCGCCCCGGGCCGGAACCCTGTCAGACGCGCCTGCCCAGGCCGGCCAATGGGACGGGGACACAATGTCCACGCATGAATGTCGAGGGGGGCCGGAGGTTGTGCCGCGTTCTCCCTCCTTCTCCCTCTGCCTCGAAAGCATGTCTCTCGAAGAAAAGGGCGGCATGGGCTGTGGGTCCGGGGGGGGGGCGGGGACGGGGGGGGGGCGGGGAGGCAGACTCAAGGAGCTCGTCCGAGAAATCGGACTGCCCCCGTACGGAAACCCCAGCCCGCTCCTGGGCTGGCCTCTCTCTTTTCCCGGGGGAGTGAGGCCGCTTCAGGCCGCGCTCAGGGGCATTGATCAAGACAATGTACATCCCGGCCCCACGTCGCCCCGTAGGCCGCATCTCCCATGAGGCCCGGCATCCCTCCCCCACCCCGTCAACAACCTTCGTCCGCGACGCGCCCGCCCCCCTGGCACTTTCTCATTGTCAGTTCGGTGAAACACCTC
>NW_009242971.1:3923292-3925425 GCF_000388065.1 Fonticula alba | reverse complement strand
GAAGGCGGCACGGGGAACACCGGGTGCCCGGTTAGTGGCCATGAGGCGGGGCATGACACGATGCGGCTGGGCAGCAAACGCCCGGGATCCGGGGGGAGGGGGAAGATGGCGTACCCTCTCGGCGGCCGATTCGGTACTCGGCCAGGCGATTGGTGCGGATGCGGTTGACCAGGCTCTGTCGCGTGGCGATGGCCGTTTCCAGGCGGTTGCGCAGGAGCCGACGCTCATCCCGACACGCGTGGAGACCGAGCGAGGCATTGGAACAGGGGTAGGGCAGCTCATTGAGCTTGCCCAGCGGGACGCCGCCCCAGGCTGGTGGCCGAGAGGGTCAGCAACAAAAGGCGGCGCAGCGTGTGGGCGTGGGCCGGCGCATGCGGGCACACGCACCATCCATGTCCACCTGCAGGACTTCGCCCTTCTCATGGGCTTGGCGCTGGCGCTCGCGCTGGTCCTCGGCGAAGTCGGTGAAGTCCATCCGCGACACGCTGGCCAGGTAGGCATAGACATCCTCCACCGGGGGATGGTCGGCGGGCACGAAATCGATGGCCGCCGGTTCGGAGCTCAGTCGCCGCAGCTCATCGTCAATGGTCCAATCGAGGGCCGACTTGAAGCCCGACTCGTCGCCGGGGTTTTCCACCAGGCAGCGTAGGTAGCTGGCAAAGGCGCCGGAGCCGGCTGTGAGGAGGAGGCCCGGGAGGGTGGGCAGCGGCGGGCAGGCGGGCGAAGGAGCATGTGAGTCGAGGCACACCGGGCCAAGGGGGGGGGGGGGGGGGGGGGGGGGGGGGGGGGGGACAAGGTCGCATGCATATTCCCCGGGCCGAGGGGAAATGCCGGGGGCAGTGGAAGAGGGCGAGGCGGCAAGTGAGCCGGAACATACGCAGGGAGCGGATTTTGCCCTCCAGCAAGAGGGGAAGGTGTGGCCGCGAGCGAGCCGGGCCCAGGGTTTCCACGTATTTGGCAGTCTTCTCGGCCGAGGCGTCGAACGCCTGCCGGGAGAATTGGCTTGCGGACATGGTGCGCGCCTGGAGCGGGGGCCAGGGACGGCGGAGCGGGAGAATGAGCAAAGGCCGGCCGAGTGAGCGAGGGCTCACTGATTGGGGAGGAGGGGGAGGGCGGGGGAGGGCGGGGGAGGGCGGGGGAGGGCGGGGGAGGCAAAAGCAGGGAAGGGCCGAGCGGCGCCCAGATAGAGATATGCTGGAGAGGCGCGTACTGACACGGCCTGGATGAGGCGGTGAGCGGGCTCACAAAAGTGCACAGCGCCAGGGGGAAATGGCGGGGGAGGGCGGCGAGGGGGCAGGGCAGGGGGGCGTGATGGGCAGGAACCGCGAAGGCGAGGGCGAGAGACAGGAGGGTGTTTGTGGCTTTGGATCTGGGGCGGATGTGCACCGGTGTAACGGGCAATCTTCAATTGACACTGGCCCAGGGAGGATGAGGGATACCAAGGGGCAGGGGGGGGTGGGGGCGGGGGGGGGAGAAGGCGAACGGTCACCCGGCGCCAGGTCCCTTGAGATCTGACATGCGCAGCCGGTGCCCGGCCAATCCGGCCTCCCAACGGCTCCTGTGTCGTTCGAGGGCGAAGCATGATGGAGGGCAATTGCCTCGCTCGTCCTCGGGTCGGTGTGACAACCGGACGCGAGGGGCGGTCGGGAAATTCTCCCACCCGGGAGACCGAGAGGCGGAAGGGGGAGGGGGGGGGGGGGGGGGTGGGGAAGCCGTTGTGCTCCGCGTAACAACCATCCGCCCGCCGGTGGACAGCTGTTGCCAACAGGGGGGGGGGGGGGCGATTGGATCTGCGCTCCTGCGCCCCCAGGGCCGGATCCCGGGGGCGCACCCGAGGACACCCGGGCCTCCCCAGGGGAGATTGCGCTTTCCGGGCCACAAAGTTCCGGATGTGGCAGTCGCGCGCCCGGCCCCTCCCCCGGGGGGGCATCAGGCCCGGGGTGATCGCCTGAGGGCAAATGCCGGCCGATCGGTCGCCAGTGCCGCCTGCCGGCCTGTCTGTCTGGCTGTCTGTCTGACACAATCCCGCAGGGAGCACTATGCCCACCCGGCCGGATGCGAGCCAGGGGGCGAGACGAGACATTGTGAAACGCATCGGGACTTCTTGGTTTCCCCGGGGGGGGGGGGGGGGGG
>NW_009242971.1:3908347-3919757 GCF_000388065.1 Fonticula alba | reverse complement strand
ACCTCGGCTCTGTCATGTGATCGTGTGGGGTCGTGAAGGGGATTGAAAAGCGCAATTGCGGAGAGCAAGGAATTGGGTTAAGTCGAGGCTCCTCCGCAGGTGTCTCGCCTTGCGCATTCAGTTCACATGGTTGCGCGTTTGACCAAGTTAAGGCTCCAGATCCTTGGTGCTCCAGTCGCGGCCTTCCGGATTGACACGTGTGGCATCCGGAGATTCTAGACTGGACTCATTACATATCAGTGACAGTCTCCCTCTACCGCCGAAAGTGCTCCGTCCGAAGAGGGTCACTACACTCGGGCAAATAACCAACAATAAAGAAAGGGGGAATATGCTGGTGATCTGCATCTCGAACAGGGAGTACATCCGGGACCAAATCACACCGTTCGAGGGTGAGCGGCGTACACAGAGACCGAGCAACGGAAAGTCACGACCTCTGTTAAGAGAATGACCATCCTTTCGGGCGCTGTGTCCTTGAGGGGGGGGGGGGGAGGCGAGCAGAGGGGGCTCTTGTTTAGGGGGCGCCCGGAAGCGAGGAGATACATGCGAAAGGACCGGCAAATGAAGTGGAATGAATCACATCGCTGAGGAGCGACGTCGACACCGTCCTCCGGAGCAAGGGCGATAAGAGATGGATCTCCTCGCTATCTGGTCATGCGAGAAGGGCTTGACCGGCTTTAGCGGACAGACGACAACAGGCGGCAACTCAACAGGGCGAGGGGCGGCGGGTGTGGAGGAGGTGGACGGGGCGAAGCTCCGACGGTACGTCGGGGGGGGGGGGGGCTGACGTCGCAGATGCACGGGGTCAAAAGGGAAGGGGATAAATATAATAAATCCCTGGCGAAGTGTAACATAGTCTAATGGTATGATTCTCGCTTTGGGTGCGAGAGGTTCCGGGTTCGATTCCCGGTGTTCCCCATATTTTTGACCCTCCCCTTCTGGGCATGTCCCATGTCTGCCCAAACATGTGTGCGCGTGCGCGCCGGCGCCTTGGTCGGACGGGTGCGGGTACCAAACCACAGTTCATGCATTGGGGGAGGGGGGGGGGGGGGTGTTTATTTTTTGGCCCCCTCAGAGGGGAAAGGGATATGTGCATGGTTTGTGTGGTTGCGTGTATATCGGGAGGAGGAGAGGGCGACCCCGCGCAACTTAGGCCTGCTCGGTCACCGCCAGGAAGACATCCTCCAGGGTAGTCTGGCCGAGGTTGAAGTCCACCAGCAGAACTTCGCCGGTCGTGGGGGCGGCGGCGGCAGCGGCGGCGGCCAGACCGGCACGTCCGGCCAAATCCGCCTCGCAGGCCGCCACACGCGCCTCCACATCATCTAGCAGGGCCATGATGGATACGCGGGCCACCGTCGACGGGAAGGTCACGGTCACGGTGAGCTGCTGCAGGGCGAGAGCCTGGACCGCGCGCACGACCCGGCTCCGGTCATCCAGGGCCGCCGGCGAGTCGACCACCTGCTGTGCGGTCGAGCCAGCGGCAGGGCCCATGCCCGCGGCAAGGGAGCCGCCTGGACCCGTGGCCGCCGGGGCCGGAAGCATTGCTTCGAGGCGCGCCGCATCGGCCAGGTCCCTGGGGCCAATGTCCCCGAGACTGGGCACACTGATGGAAAAGTCCATACCCAGACGGCCCATCCAGTCGGCCAAGCCCCGGAGGGAGCTCACCAGCCCCGGGAGCCCCCCGGCCGACTGGCCGTCAGCCTGTCTGCCGGCCGTCGGCGCGTAGGCCAGCACCAAGTTCAGCCGCCAGCCAGCGTGAGCCGACTTCAGAGAGAGGCTCGTGCCGACCGAGCACACCTGGCCATGGGAAATGATGGCAATCTTGTCGGCCAACACGTCGGCCTCCTCCATGGAATGCGTAGTCATGATGATGATGCGGCCGGTGGTCTCCCGGCGTGGGGGGCCGTCCGCCGGCGGGAGCATCGAATTGGCGCGCTTGCGCTGCCGGAGCAGCAGCGACCACACCTCCCGGCGGATGTACGGGTCCATGCCGGTGGTGGGTTCGTCTGAATTGACACATGGCAAGCCCGGCGGCGAGGGGGACACCACAGGAAGGACATCGGGCAAGAGTGAGACATGGCGCTCCCTTTGCAAAAGAGGCACCCCGTGCAACGGGAGCAGAGGGGGGGGGGAGGGGGCTGGCCTCAAAAGGCGGCACGCACCGAGGAAGACGATGAAAGGATCACCAACGAAGCAGAGAGCCACCGACAGGCGCCGGCGCATTCCCCCGCTGTACTCGCTGACACGCTTGTCCGCCACCTGAGCCGGATGGGAGGGGGCACGGGCGCCGGGCGTTAGTTGCGGGGAAGCCCAAGGGGGAGGGCAAAGGAAAGAGAGGGGGAGCGAGAGAGGCGCATCATGAACGCACGTCAAGCAGACCGACTTCTTGCAGCGACTGGCGGACCAACGCCTCCAGCGCGCCTGACGGACCGGTGATACCACGGAAGCGAAGGAAGAACTCCAGGTGCTCACGCGAGGTCAGGTCGTTCCAGAGGATGTCATGCTGAACCAGATGCCCGGGGGATGCATTGTCAGTGGGAGCCCAGCGGGCCATCTAGGGGGGGGGGGGCATGGCAGCGCACCTGCGGGCAGACACCGGTCAGCGAGCGGATCTGGTCCAAGTCCCGGCGCAGGGACAGTTGGCCATAATTGAAGAAGGCATCGCCGCGCGTGGCCGACAGGAACCCGGTCAGCAAGTTGATGGTCGTGGTCTTGCCGGCGCCATTGTGCTGGTGGAAGGCAAGCGCGTGTCCCACCCCGACAGTGATTCCCCAAGGAGAGATGCAAGCGGGAGAGGTGGCGCCGGAAGAGAAAGGGTCAGCTTGCAGGGGCAAAGTGTTGGAAAGCGGGTGCCGCAGGGGGAGGGAGGGAGGGGGGAAGCGCGCGCGCGCGACAAAAATGGCCACACGCACACCGAGGACCGCCAGGATGCACCCGGGATCCGCCGACAGGCAGACCTGGTCCACCGCGCGGAGGGTGCGCTTCCAGTCATCCCGGCAGCGGAGCAGACCCTTGGCACTGAGCGACACGAAGCTGTTGGGCCGCCGACATCCAAATGGCAGTTAGTGACGGTCGCAAAGATGCGGCAGAGACGGGGGGAGAATGACCAAGAACAAGGCCAAGCAATCAAGCGGCTCGGGCCTCTCCCCCCCCCCCCCCCCCCCCCCCGCGCGCCCAGCACAAATGGGCCGGGCTTGAGGATGTAAAAGCCACGCACTCCTTGCCCAGACCGGCGATCACCAGGCCGGCAGCGGCGCGATCTAGATGCTCGCGGTCCAGGTCATCCGCCCCCGGGGTGGCCAGCTGGTCCAGCGTGCGAACAACCAGATCCGCCTCGTGGGCGGCGCTGCCATCATGCTGCAGTTGGTTGGCCGCCGGGCCGCTGGCGGAGGGCAGACGCACCGGCCCGCCGGGGCCACCGGGCGTGGCATTCAACTGGCCCAGGGCAGCCTCGATGGCCTCGCGCGTGGCCGCATCCGACCCCGTGCCGGCCGGAAGCCAGGACCGCCAGTAGCTCGGGAACAGGAAGAAGACCGGATGCCGGCCCTGGCCATGGGACCCCGGCCACACCGCGTCAAAGTAGAGGAAGAGCACCGCAAACAGGAGGAAGTTCAGACCAAGCATGCCGAGTGAGTTGAGGGCCGATGGCACGACAAAGGCGCACGGCACACCGGCATCGGCGATGCAGTGCGTCTGGCTGAACTCCGTCCAGGAGTATACTGCGTGTCAGCAGGGGGGGGGGGGTGGGGGGTGGGGGGGGGGGGGGGGGGGGGGGGGGGGGCATGCTGTTAGATGTGGTGTCGGCGGGCACGACCAAGTGCCTCCCGTGGACCGGGGTCGACCGACAGTCGGGAGGCCGGGAGCCAACGTACCGTCCGAGTCTGGAACCTTGTAGGCGTCATTGATGTCGGCCATGATTTTGGCGAAGTTGAAGAAGGGCAGGAACTGGAAGAAGATGGTCACACCGCGGGGAACGATGCTCCAGTTCCACAGGAGCTCCAGCATGGCCCGGCTGTTGATGGCCGAGGCGAAGAGCATGCCCAGCACAAAGAGGCCCATGCCCACTTGGAGCGCGGTGCGGGCCTTGCTCACGAACACCGACGCCAGGTACACCACCATCAGCATGGCCACCGAGAAGGCCAGAAACACCACCCCCAGCAGCAGGGGATCGGTGCGCGTGAAGAACCGGAACCCAAAGAGATACCCGCAGCCCAGCTGCACCAGCACCGCCAGCAGGGAAAACCCCACGGCCAGCACCAGCCACGAGGCCCAGTACGCCGGGGCCTGAAGCCCGATCATGGTCAGCCCCCGGCGCAGGTGGTTCTCCGTCTCGAAGGAAATGTGGTACAGCTGGAAGACCAGCAGCAGGGTGAGCCCCGCAAAGTAGAAGGTCATGCCGTAATCTTCATCCGAGGAAATGAGCGCCTGTGTGTAGCCCATTTGCGGGAAGGTTTTGGACCAGGCCCGCAGGTCCACTCCCACCCTTGGCCGGGCGCCGGGCGGATCGTCAGCGATGTCCACCTCCACCGGGTGCATCTCCCCCGCCCCGGGGGTCGACGCCACGCCGAGGGTGTCATTCAGCGAGAGGGTGATGATTGCTCGGTCGAGGGCCACCTGGAGCTCGGTCCGGCCATCGGGCCGGGCGCGCGGATCAACCACCGTGTAGGTGGAATTGAAGAGGATGGTGTAGCTGAAGTTGGATGGGACGGCCGAGTGGAAAATGAGGCCTGGGGGATGGTCGAGCGGCAACGAGGAGCAGGGGCAAGGGGAGAGTAGGGAGGAAGCCGGGTGAGCGGACGAGTCCAAAGGGATGGACCTGCCAAGCAGCGACCTGGAAGGGGAACAGGCGCGCATGCAGCCACAGGGGCAAGAGGGCGTACCAATGCCGGTGGTGTTCGGGTGGCGCAAGATGAAGTCATTGAGCTGACGCGCGTCGGGCAGCACCTCGATATCCTCGTCGGCCAGGTGGTTTTCTGACAGGAGCGATGGTCGAAGGAGGGGGTGTGAGGGCGGAGTGTGCGAGCAGGTGTGCGGGCAGGTGTGCGGGCAGGTGTGCGGGCAGGTGTGTGTGTGTGTGTGTGTGTGTGTGTGTATGAGGGGGGAGCAGAGGAGAATCCCATGGGCAAGGCAGGGCACAGGCGGGGACCCCGGCACAGGTGAGAGCGCACCAAACTTCACCTGGTCCAGGATGCGTGCGACATTGAGCTCGGTGTCCGGATCGTTCCAAGCCTGGTGGGACCACTGGTTGATGGTGTTCACGGTCGAGTTGGGATAGTATTGGGTTGGGTCGACGGCATAGCGGATCGCCCGGCAGGGAGCCGATGGGGTTTTGCTGAAGGGAAGGCACTCGGGCAGAGCGCCGATCGCCAGGACCGGCTGCTCGGGGACTGAGGGCGAAGGCCCACCATGAGTCGATCAGTACATGTGACGGGGGATGGCATGGCCCACAGCCAAGGCCCCTCTCAGGGGAAGGCAAAATGCCACGCACTCAAGGGGAGGGGATTGTAGGGATTGCTACCGCCAGACTTAGGCAGCAGATCCAGGACGATCAGCAGCAGGGTAAACAGCAGCGGTGCCAGGATGGCCAGCATGGTGGATTTCCAGCTCCGAGCCTGTGGGGGCCAGGTGACAAGCGGGTCGAGGCATGTTAGTGTGGGGTGGCGAGGCGACGCGGAGAGGCAGGGGCAGGGGAGGAGGGGGGGGGGGGGGGGGGCGGCCAAGCCCGCTCCGGCATGCCGGTCGGGCGAGAACATACCGTGACAAGGGCCTGCTTGCGCAGGAGCGCCGTGAACTGGTGCCAGAAGGTCTGCAGGCCGGAGCGATTGCGCGGGATGCTCACCCCCGGGGCGAGGGTGCTGGCGTCCGGCATGGTGGCAAAGGCAGGGTCCGGCACCGGGGAGCTGGGCAGGCAGGGAGCGCGGGCGAGGAGACGGAAAGAGCCCGAGGAGGAGGGGGGGGGGCAGGGGCGAAGAGAGAGAGAGAGGCTCCGGGAAAGGTGGGGTGATTAGCCAGGCCGCCACTTGCCTGGTGCGGGCGGTACCTCCTCCTGAGGCGGGTGCTTCCAGTGTGTGTGTGTGTGTGTGTGTGTGTGTGTGTGTGTGTGTGGTCCGCATCGCCTCGCCTCCCTTCCCTCCCTAGCTAGCTCCGTCGGTCCGTGGTTCCGCAGTTCCGATCATCGTACCACAGGCTGGCAGTGGCCAATCGCGCCTCCCCTCCCCCCTCCGGGGGCCATTTTGAGCGGCGCATTGCCGCTGAGAACCCCGACCGCCCGGCCCGGCCCGGCCCGGTCCCGGTACCGGACTGGCGCCCCAGCTCCCCTGCCCCCGATCACCCCCACGTACTTCCGGGCCCAGCCCCTCCGGGGGAGAGAGAAAAAGAGAGAAGGAGAAGAAACACCGGAGGTCTTGTCGTCAGGGCCGCCCCCCCCCCCCCCCCCATGTCTTACACCTCCGCGTCTACCACGCCTGGTTGTGTGCGTCTATTTTGTTTTTTTTCTGCTTCCCCGCGCCTGCGGGCGCGTGTTGACCGGAGTCCCGATTCGTTGGCACCTGGTCGGGCATCAAACAAGGTGCTCGAAGAAGAGGCGTTCCCGGCACGACCGAATGTCCTCCCAGCTGCTGGGGGTGCGTCCCAGGGGCGATGAGGGCGCGGTGTCCTGGAGGTCGGCCTGCTCGTCGGCCGGGCCCACTGCCGGAGCAAAGTCCGGCAGGAAGGGGACCACCGCCACGGAGGTGAGCCCCGGCTCGTCGGCCACCGAGGGGTGCTGAAACTTGCTGGAGAAGATGTTGAAGGCAATGCGCGGGACCAGGTCTCGCGGGTCGCCATCGGTGTCGCCCCGGAGCAGCCGGTACAAATTGAGATGCTGCGAGAGGAGCATGTACCCCTCGTCGGCCGAGCCATCCGGCATGCCGAGAACAAAGGCCCGCGCGGGGACGCCCAGCCGCGTGGCAATGGCGAGGTACGCCTCGCGCGTGGCACGGTCGGGGTTGGTGTTGTCTGGGTGGTGGCGGAGAGGCAGGAGAGACAGGCACGTCGATGGCAGGCTTGCGGGTCAGGCAGGGCGGGGAAGAGGAAGGACAGGGGGGGGGGGCAGCGCCGCGATGGCGATACCGATGCTGATGGTGATGGAGGGCATGCTGCCCCGCCAGTTGACATGGGCATGTGCCGGGGATCCGGCCAGCGGGGGGAGACACGCACCGACGACAACGCTGTGGCCGGCGGTCAGCAGGCGGTCGGTCAGGCGGATGCACGCCTCGCGGGACTTCAGGAGATCCTGATTGACGCGCAGGTACCGACGGGCGGGGGTCTCGGGCGCCGGGGCGTCGTCAGAAGCGCCGGACCCGGCGACCGGGACCTTGGCATCGAAGCCACCAAGGCCGCGAGACCGGACATCCTCCGTGCGGAAGTACCGCCTTGCGAAGGTGGACTTCCCAGAGGCCGGTGGCCCGACCAGCAGGACCAATTCGGCCCCGGCAGCAGGGGCCCCTTGCTGGGTCAGGGCTGTGATGCGGTCCTGCACCTGCCGGTGCTCCGGGGTCCCGGATTTGGGGAAGCTCCGCGGCTCGAAGTGCCGCAGAACCAGCAGCTCCGGCACCACCGGGGTCCCGAAGAAGATCTCCTCCGGGAGAAAGAATGGCAGCCCGTTGTTCGCGGCGAACAGCCGATCCGCGGCACTGTGGTCGCTCGGCCGGCCGGCCGCGTCACCCACGAAGAACGAGCGCTCTTGATCTTTTTTTTTCGGCCAAGGGGTGCGGGGGCAAAAAGTGGACGCCAGGTGGCGGTATGGTTAGCATACGGGCATCTTTGAATGCATGTGCTTATGGGCGAGTTTGCGTGTGTGTGTGTGTGTGTGTGTGTGTGTGTGTGTGTGCGTGTGTGTGTGTGTGTGTGTGTGTGTGTGCGCGCGTGCGCGCGCGCGAATATACACACTCACACACTCACACACACATGCACCGGGCGTGTCCACATGCATGCGTTGACAAGCGGAAAAAGAGGGTGAATGCCAGCCACGTGGAGATGGCGTCCCGGCCGGACGCGCTAGCAGCCTCGCCGAACGTACCGATCTCAAGGCCGTAAGTGTCGGCCATGCGAGCCACAAAGTGCAGCCACATGCCCCGGCAGGGCTTGCGGTACCCGTCGCGTGAGAGGGCCGCCGAAAAGCAGAAGGGGATGTCGATCTGCCAGAGGGAAAGGGAGGGCGGGCAGGGGGGGGGCAGGGAGATGGGCAATGCCAGTGAGAAACGAGAGCCCAGGCGCCGGCAGGCCGGTGGAAGAGGCCGAGAAAGGAAGGGGAGGAAGCAGGAAGACCAAGGGAGTCCCCTTGGTGGGGGGGGGGGGGGGGGAAAAGCACGAAAACACCCACAAGATGGCGTACATGCGAAGCGATGTCCTCGAGCTTGGTGCGCATCTCCCTCCGGTGGGAGGCCTCCATGTCCGGAGAGACGAATTGGTTGGAGAAAATGGCAACCAGCCAGCCGGCCGAGTGCAGGGCTTGCAAGGTGTCCCGGACCTCCGACAGATGACCCGCCCCACGCAGGGGGGTTTCCAGGGCAGCCAGACTCTTGGGGTCCCGGCTGACCGTGGTCACCGGGCGCCGGGGGGCCTGGCGCTTGCGGGACGATCCGGTCGCGGCCTTCTGGCCCTCGGGCGTCAAAAACACCCAGTCACTCGGGCCACGGGGGTAAGTCCCCCGGTGGGGCCGAATCAGGGTGAAGTCCATGTCGAAGGCGGCCACGCGCAGGGGCTTCGGCGCGGCGCCCTTGCCGGCCGCGCGGCGCAGATGCTCCTCCAGCGACAGACTTTCCCCATAGATCAATGTGCCGGAGGTCTCGCGCGGCAGCCAGAACATCGGGTGCCGGGAGGTCCGGGGCTTTTCGTGTTGACACTTGTCGGACTGCGACTTTTCGGGCTGAGACTTGTCAGGCTGGCCTGGGCGCTCGACGCCCAGAGCTTGGAAGAGCGTCGGCTGGTTCCGGGGGCTGGTCCGCTTCATCGGTGGATCGTGTGTGTGTGTGTGTGTGTGTGTGTGTGTGTGCAGGGGCAGGCGCGGCTGGATGCGGATGCCGGCACGGGTGCAGACGCGGGCGCAGGTGTCGGCGCAAACGCTGGCGCAAAGGCGAGGGGACGGGGGATCAGGGAGTGGGGTGAGGGGGCGCAAAGGGCCGGAGGCAGAACCATTGATTATGGCATGCAACAAGCCAGTGCCAGGGGGGAACTTGCTCTTGACGACCGGCGGCAGATCCCGCCCGGCCGCCCGGCCGCCCCCATGCCGGAACATGGGCGAGGGCGATCTGCCGCGCCCGACCGTGTCCCCCCCCCCCCCCCCCCGTCCTGGGCCATCTACGCCCCCCCCCCCCCGGTGAAAAGACCACCAGGCCGAGGGTGGCGCAAGATGACGCGTGCCAATGGTTCAGCCGAGATGAGGAGCATTCGCTGCAAATGGCGCGCAGCTGCCGACGAACGAGATATCAAATATCGTGTCAAAAGTCGACAATCGAAATAACATTCCCGATTCACGGCGCTCCGCACTCACGATCTGCTCCGCCCGGGAGGTGGCGGGCGGGCGGGCGGGACGGCGAGGCCCCCCTCGTCGCGTCCGGACACGGCTTGGTAAACCAAGGAAGTCCCGAAGGACGTCCCCCCCCCCCACCCTCCCCCCTCGCGGGCTCGGGTGGCCTCGCGCACACTGGGGCCAGGATCGCTCCCGGTGCTGGGGCCTTTTTTTGGGCACGGGCGCCCCCCTCCCCACGCCCCCCCCCCCCCCGGATCACACATCAGATGGCCGCCGAAGCAAGCAAATGGTGCAGGCGCGTTGTGTTCGCTTGTGCACACTTGCCGCCACGGGGGGGGGGAGGGGCGCCTCGGAAGCGGGCGCAAGGGGGCAAGAGGGGCCCACGCCCGCGCCCACGCCTGCACCGGCACCTGACCCGCGTGCCTGGCCGTCCGCCGGCCCGGCCGGCGGCTACCCACAATTGATCCCGGCGCTCTGGGAAGGGATGGCCAGACAGATCACGGCCCAGCTGTTTATCGGTCACTCCCTGGGCGGGGCCCATCCCCCCGCGGCCGAGCAAGTGTCCCCGCAAACCCCTCCTCCCTGCCCCTTCCGCCACCGCCTCCACCTTCCTCCCCTCCCTGCCCCTTCCGGCCTCCCGCCCTTCGCCTTTGCCCCCCCTCCCCTTGGCTCCGGGGAGAAGGACTCGAAGCCGCAGGACGCGAGGACGCCTGCCCATCTACTCTCGCCGTGCTTGCCGGGCCTTCCTTCCCCTCCTTCTCCCCCTCGTCCTCGTCCTCCCCCTCGTCCTCCTTGCGCGGGGGGCCTTGCATTCCCTGCGTGCAGCTTGCCTCGATGTTGGCCTCGCAGCTGACCTCCCTGCCGCGGGTCTTCCCCAAGTCCGGGGTACATGCGCGCTTCTTCCCCCAGTGTCATGAGGACGCCTTCCGCATGTTCGGCGCGGTTCTCGGCTGGAACGCCGGGCTGGCCATCCGCGAGTCGCATTGGGGCGAGCCGGAGCAGCATCTTTGCCCGTTTGAGCTGGACAGCGGCGGGCCGTCGGTCTGGACGTCCGGCATCATGGCTCCCCGGCCACGCCATGCCCGACAGAGCTCCTGGGAGACGCTCCTCTGGCCGCAGCTCCCCTCCTCAGTTTCTCGGACCCTGGACAATGCGATCCTCGGGGGATTATACACCTTGGACTCGCAGACCCAGCTGCCTCCGCCGACACTCATTTCGGTCTTCCACCCGGGGAGCCAGCTGTTTGTTCGGACGATCCGCTCGCCGGTCGGGGCGTACTTCCTCAGCGACGAGCACATCCCGGCTGATGAGCTGGTCATCACGCACTCCGACCATTTTGACCGTGCGTCCACGCGCACGCGCGTCCCGGGCACTGCTGTGCCCCGACCGACTGGGCCCCGTGCTGGGCCCTCCCGCCCCCGACTCGTGGCTAACTCTCGTGCCTCCTACTGCTGCACTCGCTTCTTTTTTTTTTTTTTTTTTCGTCGGCTGTGCTTGCCATGCCGCGTCCCCTCCCGCCCCCCCTCCCTCCGCCCTCAGGTGCCGATGACATTGCCGCGCTCATCGAGTCCCAGGCCCCCCTCACAAGGTTCACATACAAGTGCTACACTTCCTGTGCGTGAAGCCGTCCTGTTGGCGGTTGCCTCTCCCCCCCCCCCTCTCTCTCCCTTCCTTTCTCGCCGCTGCCATCGCCGCCGCCTTTTCCCTTGCCCCCCCCCCCCTCGGCTGGCCCGATTGCTGATACGCAAGACCCAGTCTACTCGTCCGTGATCATGCGGAACAGTCGCTTTTATGCGGCCATTGAGAAGCACCGAGCCACGCTCAAGTCCTTGTCCCTCGAAAGTGCGCTGCCCCCCCCCCCCTCCCCCTCCCTGCTCCCCCCTGCTCCCCCCTGCTCGCCAT
>NW_009242971.1:3907499-3908196 GCF_000388065.1 Fonticula alba | reverse complement strand
CCCCCCCCCGCGCGCTCCCCCACACCACCAGATGTGGCACTCGATCATCATCAATTTGTCGCGTTGCTGAGCCAGCTCCGGTTGGAGAGGCTCAAGCTCAAGAGTGCGTTGCTAGTTTCGCCGTCCGCACGCCCGCTTGCGACGTTCTCCGCGGACCCATTTGCCGGACTTTTCTCTGACACACGGCGTCTGTCGTCCGGGGGCCGGGAGCTCAGACTGTCGCATTGGAGATGACTTCTTTCGGGACATCGTTGCCGAGTCCAAGAATCGCGAGTTCGTGGACTTCCTCTTCCTCGGTGCGCTGGCGCGGAGTCTCAGTGCTCTGGCCGCTGGAGAGGCCCTTGCGTCTTGGTTGTTCGCCATCTGACCCTCGTGCTTCCCTCATTCCTGGCGGGTTCCAGCCAACAATCTGACTGACGCCTCGGCCGAGGCCGTATACGAGGCCGTCTCCCAAATCCCGATCCAGCGCTTCAGCATCTCCGGTACGCGGGGCCCTCTCATCCTGTGGCCCTTTCCCCTCTCATGGGCCCGGACCTGCCCTCTGTCTGCCCTCCCTCCTCGCCTCCCCCCTCTCTCCCGCTGTCTTTCCCTTCCCCTTCTCCTTCGTCCATATGGGGGATCGTTTGTCGTTCCTCCGGCGCATCGGGATCCTCGTCACCATTATCACCACTAACACACATGCACCTATCCCCCCCCC
>NW_009242971.1:3904910-3907274 GCF_000388065.1 Fonticula alba | reverse complement strand
CCCCCTCCCCCTCCCCCCTGGCCTCCTCCCGCCACCATGTCCGTTGGTACTTACTTTCTGCCCCCCTCCTCTCTCTCTCTCTCCCTCTCTCTCTCCCTCTCGCACGCGCCCTCTGTGCCTCTCTGTCTGCATCCACTCCGCCGACCACATGGACCACGCAGGGAATGACCCTCTGTCCCCCCGTCAAGCCGAGTCGCTGGCCGAAAGTCTGCGCAGCCGCCGGCCCCCGATGTCTGATGTGCCATCGACTTTCTCTTCTCTTCAGTTCGACATCTTCGGTGCGACCTCTCTGCCGTGTATCTCCCCCTCTCGTCACCCCTCCTGCGCTTTCCTTGCTCCTTCCCCTTGTCCTCCTCATCTTGCTCGACACTCATGCGGATATTGTCTCCACCTCCGGCGATGCCCGGCCAGATCTCACCCTTCGGAAGAATGGCCGGGCAAAAAAGGGCCATAACTTTCTGTCCATAAGGGCGTCCCCCATCCAGGTGGCCCTCCTGCAGGGGCTCAATCCATGGGATCAGGCCGGCGCGCCAGTCCCCCTGCCGGGAGCCGGCACGGCCGCCATGCACCTGGCCCGGCAGGTGTCGCACGAGCAAGCCTCCATGCGGACTTGGGATCTGGTGTTTGCCACCAACTTCCTGGAGGACTTTGCCATGCTCTTCGGACTGCACACCCTGCCGGCGGGGATTACCACGCCACAGGCACTGGTCCATGCATTGACCGAGCTCTTTGGCCAGCTGGTGGATGCCCGAGAGGCGGGCAACGAGGCTCAAGTCGTTGAGGCCCTCCTGGGCCCTGGGACCCGGTCGGCCCGGCACCCGCGGCTGGCGTCCCCCCTGCGCGCCAGGCGCAAGGATCACTCGGGCTCGGGCTCGGGCTCGGGCTCGGGCTCGGGCTCGGGCTCGGACTCGGACTCCGACGACCGTCTCGACCCGAGCGCAAAGCTGGATGTGGCTCTGCGGCGCTTGCAGCGGGCCCTGGACGTATGCTCGGCCGGGACTCACCCCGGCACGCGGCATCTCCTCGGCCTGTATCTGGCCCATGAGGATCTCCGGCGGGCGGCGACCAACATCCGCCATGGTACCTGGGGGGCCGTGTCGCCGGAGCAACTGCTGAGCTTGCTGATGAACATCGGCCTGGTGGATGTGACCATGGCCGATGGGTCGCCCCTGACAGTGGATGGCCAGCAGCTTCTGGACATGAGCGTGTTCGACCTCTTCTCTCGGACGAACCTCTCTCTCGGCGGGGCGCTGATGCTCTATGTGCGCCTGGTGACCGAGGCCTTCGACACGAGCGACTTGGAGGCATGGTCCCCCCTGGCCGGGTCTCGGGCGGCTTCCACATGCCAGGACAGCAATGGCGCCGGGGCCCAGCCCCGGAAATCCATCGATGTGGCCCTGCCCCGGTTGGAGTCCTTCGTCAACTGGACCACCCCGACGTGTGACCTGTGGCTCGCCCGGCTGACGGGTTTCCCGGAACTGGCCGACAGGCTGTCCCTCTACAATGGGTATGACCTGCTGGCGCTGTTGCTGGCCGATAGCCCGGCTGTCCGGCGGCGGGATGCCACAACCCAGGCCCGCATGGCCGACCGGTATGCCAAGTGGCTGGCCGCGCGCGAGCACGACCCCCTGGCGTGGGTCCTGAAGCCGGCCCTGCACCAGGCGGCAGCCGGGTCCTTCGCAGCCGGGGCCAATGCACAGGACCTCCTGGAGATGCGTACCCTGGCGGAGATGCGCCTTCAGGCGGTGGAAGCCGGGGCCCTGGCCGAGCCCGAAGCCGCCCCGGGCGAGCAGTCTCCCCTCTCGCCGAAGCCGGCGGATTCCTCGGCGCTGGACGTCTTCGGGGTGTCGCTCGACACGCCGGCCGCCTTCAAGGCACGCACCCTGCAATCGCTGGAGTCAGCCATCAGGGCAGACGGCAACTCCGTCACCGTGTCGCCGGAGGTCATGGGTCTCATTCGGCAGGCCATTCTGGATGTGGTGGCCGATGAGTGCCGATCTGGCAAGCTTCCCTGGTGGATCGGCCAATTTGATCTGGCCATCCCGCTCAAGGACCTGCTGGGGCCGGGAGCCTCGGCGGCGGCGGCGGCGGCCCGGCTGCCGGCCAAAGCGGGTCTCCATTCCCCGCATCTAGACTTCTCGCCCTTCCGCAGCATCAACGACATGCGGCCGTAGTCGCGGAGCCGGTGGGCGTGCCGCCTGCACACACACACGCGCGCGCGCACACACACACACATGCACCCACAGACGATACATTTGCACACGCCGGACAAAGCACTGCCCGTGTAGCTCTGTCGCCTCTCCCTGTCCCCTCCTCCGGCGGGGGGCCGACTGAAACACATTTGCAGCCCCGATGTCCCCCCCC
>NW_009242971.1:3901575-3904375 GCF_000388065.1 Fonticula alba | reverse complement strand
CCCCCCCACGAGTGCACATACCTTGCCCCTCCCCCCTTGTCCGCGTGTCCACGCCCGGCCGGATGCACCAGGATGGCGACCCATCGCCGGCGGATTGTTCCCTCGCGCGTTGATGGGCGAGGGGAAGCCACTCCAAAGGCCGAGCCAAGCCCTGAGGCCGACCAGGTTGGTGACGATGCCCCACATACCTCGATACCCTTGGATGCTGAAGATGCCGCACTGTTGGTGGCTGCACCGGCTGGCACTGTGTTACGGGAAAGTGCGTCCGGTTTTCTCTCCCCCTCCTCCTTCGAGTGCTTTCCCTTCTTTGTAGCACCGTCTGGCGGGCTGTCCCGTGCAATTGCCTGACCGATGCCTTGCTCCTCTCGCGCATGGGTCGATGCTCCTGCCGGTGCACCAGCCCTTGTGGAGGTGCCCTTTATGATCGCCACGCAGGTTGAGCGGCTGGCCTTGATGCTGGCCCCGGAAATGCGTACCTGGGTATTGTGCCGGCTGGGCGAGGCCGGTCACTCGATCCACCGGACAGCCGATCTGCTCATGGAGCTGGCAGCCTCCTGGGCCGACGCCCCAGCTGGCAGCCCGGCGCCCACTTCGGAGCAGGCCCTCTGCCTGGCGGACCTTCTGCACCTGGTGCGCCTTCATCGTGTGGGCCTTTGCTCGGCGCCCGGCTCCCTTTGGCCGGGGCCTTTTCCCTTGCCTTTCTCCGCCTCGGCTCTCCCCCACGCGCGCGTGGGGCGACGCGCGACCACTGCAAGCTGACCATGCCACTGGCAGATTGACGCCTACATCGAGGTGCTAGATACCGCGGCTCAGTGCTCCCTGCACGCGGAGGCCCGTGCGTTGCGGGTGTACTCGGACTTCGTGCAGTCGATTCATGGCCCGGGCCCCGGCTCCCGTTCCTCGCGTGCGTGTGCATTTTACCCGGCCTGGCTTTGTCTTTCATCACATGTGTGTGTCTGTGTGTCTGTGTGTCCGTGTGTCCGTGTGTCTGTGTGTCCGTGTGTCCGTGTGCCTTTGTGCCCATCCATCTTTGCGTCGGTGTATGCGCACCCATGTCTGATCCATGTACTTCCCCTCGCCCCTGCCTTAGATTCACACCATCATCATGGCGCGGCCCGGGGACGAACCAAGTGCGCTGTGCTGGAGAATGTCGCGGGCTTGGCTCGGAGGGCTGAAATAGCCGCCGCGGCCAGCCTCCCTGCAAGTGCTGGACTCGTCCCTGTCGCCAGCCCCGCCAGTCCGAAGACAACGCTCCAGGCCCTAGACCAGTCGCTCGCCCGGCTGGGCTTGGTCAAGGCGGCCATCGTGTGGGACGACCTTCCGGCACCGGGCGCCTCCTTCGTCAGCCGGCCGGAGCAGCTTCAAGCCAAGCTCCGCCAGGCAGCCCGACGGCCGGCACCCTCTCGCCTCCCTTGGCTGCCGACTCTCCAGATCGACCTCGAGCGTCCGGCGTCGCCAGCGCCGTCGTCCCCGGCCGGCAGCGAGCCCTTCATGACGGCGGCCATGTGGAATGGGGCTGACGCCGCCCCTGCCCTCCCTCCTCAGGCAGCTCTTCCCATCGTACTTTCTACCTCGCTTTCACCCTGGGCCGATCGGTCGCCGCCTGCCCATGCCCCGCCGCGCGTGTCGGCGGGGCTCTCCTCATTGCCGGCGATGACCGCCAGTCCGACGCAGGTGACCCGGTCGCCGACTTCCTCGCCCTTGCCGCCTGGGCTGCACATCCGCATCCGCCACCGGCCAGAGGTCAGTCCACACGGCAGCAGTGCCGATCCCGAAGAGAGCTCGGCCACTGGTGTTCTTTGGCCCGGCGCCAGGGCGCCTGGAGTGTCGGATGCGCCGCTTGACCGCCGGCACTCCCGGCGGCTCGGCCCTTTGCTGGGCGTCTCGCCGTCGCCACCACTGCCGGCATCACCGGCATCGCCGGTGTCCTCGAAAAGACGGCTGTCACTCACCCCGCCACCGGCATCCTCGCCGCGGGCTCCGGCGCACGACACGCCAGGCGGCCGACCCAAGCGTCTCCTGCGATCGACGGCCGCGCCCGACAGCCCTCCTTTGCCGGAATCCCAGCGCCTGACCCGGGCCGCCGCGCGCCGCCCCAGCTTCGGCAGCGACAGCAGCATCAACATCACAGACACCTCCTCCGAGAGCGGCGAGGATGATGGGGAATCCTCCTCGGGTGCTGAGGGATCCTCCTCGGATGATGAGGGATCCTCCATGGATGATGAGGGATCCTCCATGGATGATGAGGAATCCTCCTCGGATGATGACACCTTGTACTGTACATGCCGGCGCCCGTCGGTCGGGACCATGATCGCTTGCGACCGGCCCGCTCGGCTTGGGCCCTGTCCCTATGGTGAATGGTTCCATTTCCGCTGTGTCGGCCTGTCGCCATTACGCCCGCCGGTGGGCGATTGGGTGTGTGCCGGGTGCCAAGCTGACATGGCCAGGGCCAGGGCCAGGGCCAGGGCTTCAACCAGAAGCCCACGACGGCCACCGTTGCGACGCTCAAGTCGCCGACTCCGGTGACACCCCCGCAATACAGCCATCATCTTGGTGTCCCCACAAAAGGGCCGGAGGGAACGCGGACAATCGGCGCCGAGGAGGCCTGAGGCGCGGGGAAAAAGACCAACAACACCGTGACACCGAGGGCTGGAAAGACCGGGGGCGGTGGGAAGACAGAGAAGGGGCCGGGAAAAGCCGCGGATGGCGGGTGCAAGCGTGGGGTACAGGGCGCATGAGCAAAGCAGACGGAGGGAGGGGCGGGGGAGGAAAGGAGGCAGAATGAAGATACACCCCCAGA
>NW_009242971.1:3897997-3901344 GCF_000388065.1 Fonticula alba | reverse complement strand
GGAGGAGGAGGAGGAGGAGGAGGAGGAGGAAGAAGAAGAAGAAGTGGCAGTTGTAGCGGTGGTGGCGGCGGCGGTGGCCGCAGAGCGCCCGGCCTCAGCGGCCGAGCCACCGGGGCCGGGATCCGTCCCGACCGAAGAGGGCAGGCTCCACCCATCAAAGCCATGGCTGTGGTCATCGAAAAAGAGGCAGTCCTGCCCGGTGCGAAGGGCGCTGGCGGTGCCGGCCGCGCCGGCACACCCGGCAAGTCGGGACTCGGTGGCCACCGATGTGGCGGCCAATCCGGCGCGCGATATCCCCCCGGACCAGTAGAGGGTGTTGGAGTCGGACTCGGCCGTGGCCGCCTGGATGATGGTGATCCAGGCGGTCAGCTCCTGGGCCGAGGAGGTCCGCAGGACCAGCTTGTGGTAGGTCCACTCGCTGCCGGGGGTGCTGAAGTAGCCGGCATCGGGGCCGGGGCCGCCGGGGCCGCCGGGCCCGGCACCGCCGGCCCCAGGGCCCGCCTCGCCGGAGCCACTGGGCCCGGTCGGCGCGGCAAACTGCTCCAGCGTCCCACCGGCCAGGGAAGGCCCGGACCCACCGCCGAGGGCCCCACCGCCGAGGGGGCCGCCCCCGAGCGGGCCACCGGCCCCGGCCCCGGCGCCGCCACCGCCACCACCGCCACCGCCATGCGAGGGGGCCGCCACCAGCACCGGGGCCGGGGCCGGGGTCCGCCGACGCTCGATGATGGCAAACTCGTAGATGTTACGCTGGGTGTCCAGCCGGAGCTGGACCGCCCCCCGGACGGCGGCCAGGCTGTGCAGCACATACACCGGAGTGGAGGCCTGCTTGTCGGTCTTCAGCAGGGCAATGTACCGCTGGCTCCAGTTGACCACGAGCCGGCGCTCGGTCCAGGAGGAGTCGGCCGCGTCGTCGCGCGTCGCCAGGGAGGATAGGCCGAAGTTGCGCCCGGTCGCGGCCTCCGGCGCCTCGCCGGCCATCAAGTACAAGGGGGCCCCGATGTCCGGGGAGGGGGCCGTCGGCGCGTGCCGGCCGAAGGACCGGTGCCGGACGATGCCATCGATGAAGCGCCCATCGGAAAAGGGCGACCCAAGGTCGTCCTGCGGCCCGCCGGCCCCGAGGTACGACTGCCCATGCGCGCGCACCGACAGCTTGAAATCCAGAGCCAGGGTGGCGGCCATGGTCACCTCGCGCGAGACGCCGCTCACGCCCCCGGGACCACCGGTGGCACCCAGGCCGCCGGCCTGCGAGGTCTGCCGCCGGGCCCGGTTGAAGGGCGAGTCGGCGCCCAGGTGCTCGACGGCCCCCATGATCAGGCGCAGGGGCTGGGCCGTGTCCGGCAGCTGGCGGATCTCCCCGGTGTCCGGGCGCTCCTGATACAGGCTGAACATGTCCAGGGGCAAGTGGTCCGAGTACTTGCGCAGGACCAGGGCCACCACTTCCGAGGCCGTGGTTGTCTCGGCCACGTAGATGGTCTTGAAGGGGGAGTCCGGCCGGATGGTGTCGCCGTAGATGCGGATGCAACCGAACTGGATACCAGACTGGGAATGGGGAAGAGGAAGAGGGGAGGGAGAGGAAGAGGGGAGGGAGAGGAAGAGGGGAGGGAGGGGGGAGGGAGGGGGGAGGGAGGGGGGGAGAGAGCGAGAGCGAGAGCGAGAACGAGAGAGAGAACGAGAGAAAGAGAGAGAGAGAGAGAGAGAGAGAGAGAGACGGGACTGCAGTGTAAGTTTGTGGAGACAAGGCCGCAAGCAAGAACCTCGGAGGAGGCAGAGAAGAGCAAGAGGACGGCGGCGGGCGGACGATGGCCAAGCAGTACCACGCGCAGGCGGGCGGCCAAACAGCCGGCCCTCGTGCCACGCATTGTCACTGCCCTCGGCATGGGTACGACGCACCGAGAAGGGCTTCCCATGGGCAAAGCCCCCGAGATCGGCACTGGCATTCGCCGCCATGGCCATAGCCGACGATAGGAGGCTCTTGTCCCCGGGACCCGGAGGCAGGGAAGACCCGGACCCACTGCGAGAGTGCCCACCGGCCCCCCCGGGCGGGGGGAAGAGGGTGCGCGTCAACGGCGAGGGGGGCGGCATGCCGCCGACCACCGGCGAGGAGGGATCGGTCCCGGTGGCCCCGCCGCCGGCCGACGGGATGACCAAATTCGGGAAGCCACTGGCCGAGTAGCCAAGCGGCAGGGCCGCCACGCGGGAGGCCCGCCGGCCGGCCGACACGCCGAGCGCCGGGCCCGGACTGGAGATGGCCCCGGCCCCGGGGCCCGGGCCGCCAGGGCTGCCAACCCCCTCGAGGACCGGCGAGCCGGCCTGCGTCGGGGTACTGGGGCCGGTGCTGCCGGCTTCGGAGCCCGGCTCCTCCGGCGCGTCCAGCACGGCCGCCGTGAAGAAGGGATGCTGCAGGAGTTCCTGGGCCGAGGCCCGCCGCGAGGGGTCCTTCTGGAAGCACCGCAGCAGGAGGGCCTTGACCCCGGGCGAGGCCAGCTCCGGCAGGGGGGGATGCTCGTCGCGCACGATACGCACAATGGCCCCCATGGGCTGGAAGGAAAAGTAGGGCGGCTCGCCGGTCAGCAGCTCGATGACCGTGCTGCCGAGAGACCAGATGTCCGCCCGGGCGGTGATTGTATCCTCCAGCTGGATGACCTCCGGCGCCATCCAGTAGGGGGACCCGACACCGGCATTGAAGTCGTCCTCGTCGTCGGCCGACCGGCGCCCGGCAGC
Source organism: Fonticula alba (assembly GCF_000388065.1). Classification (NCBI taxonomy): domain Eukaryota; order Rotosphaerida; family Fonticulaceae; genus Fonticula; species Fonticula alba. The sequence goes on along the minus strand of NW_009242971.1, from coordinate 3,898,623 downwards.
GGCCGAGATGGTTCCATTCCCATCGCCGGCCGTGTTCATGGAAATGCCGAAGTCTGGTGGGCCAGGGCGGGAAGAGGAGAAGCAAGGCCGCATGGTCAGGGGCGCCGGGACACAGGATGGGCAAATGCAAGCTGGGGAGGGGGAGGGGGCGGGGGCGGGGGCGGGGGCGGGGCCAGGCAAGGGGGCAGCGCACCGGCCAGCTTGACCAGGCCGCCCTTGGTCAGGAGGATGTTGGCGCCCTTGATGTCCCGGTGGATGACACCCTCCTGGTGAAGGTATGACAACCCGTTGAGGGTTTGAAGGATGTACACGGCCACCAGGCGCTCGGGCAGGCGGCCGAACTTCTTGAGCAAGTCCTGGAGACTGCCACCGTCACAGTCTGAGGCGAGGTCCGAGGGAACCGGGAGGAGGAACAGAGGTCAGCTCGGGACTCGTGGCCATTGATGAAGGTGTGCGAAGGCGTGGAGGACGCGCACACTCGATGACCAAGTTCAGGTGGCGCCGGGTGCGGATGGCGCCGAGGTAGCGCACGACATTTTCGTTGTTCAGCCGCTCGAGCAGCTTGATTTCGGCCTGGCACCGGGAGCCAAGCCAGAGAATGGGAGAAAGGGGCAAGGGGGGGTGGG
>NW_009242971.1:3888688-3897937 GCF_000388065.1 Fonticula alba | reverse complement strand
GAGGGTGCTATTTGGAGTGAAGGAAGAGGGCAGCGGGGGGGGGGGGGGGGGGGGGAGGGGAGGGGGAAGGGACGAGCTGTCAGGAGCCAGGAAAAAAAAACAACCCAGGAGACAGAGGAGGAGGAGGAACAGGAGGGAGCCCGGCTTGGCGTGACGCACCTCGAACGAGGAGAGGATCGACTCGTCCATCTTGCCCGAGCGAAGCTGCTTGATGGCCACAAACTGGCCGGACTCGGAGTTGACACCGCGATACACCCGGCCGAACTGGCCCTTGCCAAGCAGGTCGCCGAGGAGCTGCCACGGCCGAGCAACCGGGGGACAGGCGCCGAGGAGGGCCCGATGCCAGGGGCAGGGCGCGGGGGAGGAGGGTGCGAGGAAGGGGTGGAGGGTCAGAGGGAGGATCGCCGAGCCCCCGGGGGGGGCGGGGGGCGGGGGGCGAAAAGCGCAGATGGCATGCACATACATAGTTACCCACTGGCTCGGCCTTGCGTCGGGCCTTTGGCTCCGGGGGCGAGGCCAAAGGCCCTGCGCCTTTGGCCGCCGGGTGCAGGTGCGCGCCGCCGGGCGACTCGCCGCCAGGCATCATGACACCCGGGGGGGAGCGGATGGTGGTTGCCGGCATCGCCGTCGGGGTGTCCTCCGCGGCGAGGATCGGCGCACCGGATAGCCCGGATGGCCCCGGGCCGGCCGGGCGGGACTCATTGAACACCTCGAAGACCGACCGCCGGGAGCCGTCGGTTTTCTTCGGGTTCTTCGGCGGGCAGACGATGCCCACCGGTGGGACAGACGACGCTGGGGACTCCATCAAAAGACTGGCGGCCCGGCGGCCACTGGCGAATGCCGATCATTGGGCCGACAAGCAGAGAGGGGGAGAGCGCAGCACAGGCAGAGGTGAGGAACGCGGCGAATGTGGGCCCAAGCGACGGGGTATTCAACAAATCCAGGCGCCCAGGCGACGGGGCCACGGGGAACGCACCGCGCGCCGCCGTATGTCCCGCGCTTGGAGTCCTGCGGGGGAAGCATCGCCTGGTGGGCCTGCATGGTGAAGGGGAGGAGGGGGGGGGGGGGGGGAGTGGGCCGAGGCCCAGCTTGTGCGCCTTCGCTGCCGGGCGGGGGTCGAGGCCGGCGCGACGCGATCGGCGACCGATCGGCCCGGCTCGGGCGATCGAGGGAGCGAAGCGCGCGGCGAGGCGGGGCGGGGGGGAGGGCGGGGCGAGGCGAGGCGAGGCGAGGAGTGCTGTTGGCGGCCGGGGAGGGGACAGGACGACCAGCAGTCACAGCAGGCGGAAAGGGGCGAGCCGAGGAGAAGGAGGGAAGGGGATGGCACCGGCTCGTGACACGCCCAGGATGCCGAGGCGCCGCGCCTTGGGCCCGCCCTTCATGCCGGGCAGCATCAACACGGCCTGGCGCCGAGGGGGGGGGGGGGGGGGGGGGGGGGGGGGGGGGGGGGGGGGGGGGGGGGGGGGGGAGACGGCCGGAGGAATGAAGACTGGCCCCTTCCTGGGCTCGCCGCTGTGTGCCTGGCGCGCCCTCCGCCAATTGCGGACGCGCCAACGCGCGCCCGAGAGGGGGGGAGAGAGAACGTAGACACGCATAGGCGCGCCAAAAGGGGGACCGGGCGGGGAAGGGGCTTCTCACCGGCCCGCCGCTCGGTACCCGACCCCCGGTGCTGGGGGGGAATCTGCTTCCCCCTGGGGGTGATGTCTGGCAGCTGGTGAAAAAAAACAACATCCCATTGCTGTGCCGGAGGCCGATCGATTCACGAACCACTCCGCATGCAGCAGGCCGCCGGACCGGGGCCGGCCGGGGGCCGCACGCGCTGGCACCCTCGTCTCTTTTTTTTTTTTGCCCAAGCAAGGGGGCTCGGCCGCGGCCGCGGCCGCGCCGGTCCGGCGCCCATTCACTTGCCCCCCGGGCCGGGGCGCGCCCGAAGCACACACACACACACACACACGACGAGCGGCCGAGGCCGCACACGACATGACACGGGCCTCCAGCTCCGGGATGCTCCTTCGCCAGATCGCCGGGGGGAAGCCGGCCCGATGTGCGGTGCCATCAGCCGGCCCCGAGCCACCCCCGACCCGGGCCCCTGAAACCGCGGCACGCCGCGCGAGACCACAGTATGTATTCTGGAGTGGGCATGTGATTCCGGACGGCCCGTGAGCCCTCCCCCACGCCGATTGCAGCCATCCAGGGCGGGCGGAAGGGGGACGAGCGGCTGGCGGTCGGGAGGAGCACAGAAAAGGGGGACCCGGGGCGCGCGGACAGGGGGAGCGATGGGGGGGAGGTGCGCTTGCCTCGACCGGCGGGCCTGCACCTTCTTCTTCCGCGTGTGGGACCGCGCCCGGAGGCCTGCCTCGCGCGGGTTGCCCCTTCGGCGGCTGGGCCGGCGGGAGCCCCGGCCCCCGGGGAACAGCCAGCTGTTCATTGCCTTTCAGGGGCACACGCGGGCCCCACTCCGTGTGTCTGGTCCGCCACTGCACGCCTGCCCGGGTATGGCCACAGGCGCGGTCAGGCCGCGGCCACCCGGCCACCTAGGGGGCGGGGGGGGGGACAACCGCTGCGCGGCGCCCCGGCATCATCGCCCAGGCGTCACGATCGCCGGCCGAATCATTGGGAGTCGGCCACCACTGGCCACTCCGGGCCTGCCTGCGCCTTGGGGAGATTGCCCACTTTTCAGGCAGGCCGGGAGCCCCACCCCGGGCGGGGACCCCCTCCCTGTCTCCCTCCCCCTCTCCTTGCCACAGCGCCCCGCGCCTCTGCCTTTGCCTCCGCTCCCCTTCCGGCTTGGCCCTTCCCCCCTCGCCAGCCCCTTTTTCCACGCATCTGGCCGCGGGCTCTGCGTGTGCCCTGTGTCTGTGAGCACGCGCGCGCGCGCGCGTACACCTATCTCCCCCCACCCACCCCCCCTGCCGGGAAGAAGGCACGATGAACTTCCTCAAGAGAATCATGCCGAAGAAGTCGCCCGGGGAGGGCGCACCTGGCGGCTCCGATGGGCCCCGGGCCAAATCCGGGCCCGGGGCCGGCGCCCAGCCGGCCGAGGTGCTGGTGCTGGACGCCCGGCTGCTGCCCTTCGACCCGGTTCCTTCGCTGCTGGCCACCCTGCGCGAGGTGCGCCCGGCGTCGCCTCCAAACACCGGGCCCCTGGACACCCTGCCGCCCGCCAGTGCCCCGGATCCCGCCTCGCAGCGCATCTCCTCCACCTCATCGGTGTGCATCGTCGACGACCCGACCCAGGACATGATCCTGCAGGCGGCCCACGACCCGGCTGACGCCGACACCAGCGCCCTTGCCGTGGACCCGGCCCTCTTTGCTGTACGCCACCCCCTTTCATGCGGCCTGGTTGCCATTCCCCCCTCCCGGCGCTGCTGACCGTCTGTCCTGCTTTCGCCACCTGGCAAAGACCCTCCTGTCGGTGCAGCCGGCCTTCGGGACGGCCATCTTGCGATTCCTGGGCTTCGAGCTGCCAACCGCCCGGGCCGGACAAAGCCAGGTGGCCGAGCTGGATCGCGCGGCGGTCCCGCAGCTGCTCGATCGCCTGGCGCTGCTTTGCTCGGATGTCCTGGCTCCGATTCCCGCGCCTGCGGGGTCCGCCAGCACCGCGGGCCACACCTCCGGCGACAATATCCCCCCGAAGGAGTCGGCCAGCTCGTCCAAGAGCAAGTCCAAGGGCCGGAGCGTCGCCCCTCTGCCATCGACCCTGTCGCTGGGGACCGGCCGGCGGGTGTCCGAGCGCCTGGGCGCCTGGTACCGGCTGATTGCGCGGCTGGACCCGGGCATGGCGGCCCCGGGGCACGACCTGCCGGCCGGGCTGCACATGGGCCCGGCCACTCGGCCCGAGTCCATCACCTTCGCGCAGCTGGCCCTGGTGCTGCAATCGCTGGCACACCTGGCCTGCCAGATCTACCGGCAGATGGCCCTCTCGCTTTTCCACCCGGATGTCATGCTGTCCGTGCGGGAGATCCTCCGCCAGCATGTGGCCGGCCGGCTGGCGCTGGATACCGTTGACAGTTTGCCCGGCCTGCCGGTGCCGGTGGCGGCCACCCTGCGCCGGTGCCACCCGCCACAGCAGCTGGGCTTCGCGCGCGTGCTCATTCGCGGGGCCGCGCAATTTGTTTGCCGTTCCCGGAACCCGGCCGACCAGGTGCCCCGGTCGCTGGAGGCCGTGGATGCCCTGCTGGCCGATCCGGCCCGGTCGTATCTGACCCAGGACGAGTTCATTGCCTGGGTGCAGGATCAGGGTGCGTGCTGCGTGGCCATGTGCCAGGCTCGGGCCCACCAGCCCGAGCTCCAACACAGCGGCCAAGGATCCCGGACATTCCACCCTGTCTCTCCTGCCGTCCCCGCCTGCTCTTCCTCCCGCCGGGGAACCCTTTTGATCGGCCACTGACATGGAGATGCCGTTCCCCGCCCCCCCCCCCCCCCCCCGGCAGTCCCCCGGCTGTTTACCCTGCTTGAGTGTTCGCTGGCCAGCAACCTGCTGGGCGTGCCGATCCCCTCCACCCCGCCGGCCGTCTCCAAGCGCAATGCGCCGCGCGCCCGGCCCACTCGGCCGGCCACCGCGCCGGCCACCACCCTCACCGATTCCGATGCCGAGTCTGTGCCTTCGGCCACGCCGGCCAGCGACACCCACGACACGGATGACCATGATGACTCGGTCCTGGTGGATGACCCGACCACCATGGATGCCGACATTGAGCCCTGGTACCTGGTCCACGGTATGTGCCGCTGCGGGCCCGTGCGCCTCCTGCAGCTTCTCCCCTTTCTCCCCTCCTCGCCGCGCCCCGCGCCCCGGTGCTCCAATCCTCCTCCCTCCCCGGCTCCGGCAGCGGCCAGCCACTGACACACTGGCCCCGCGCCCCGTCGCATGTGGCAGGCATCCCCATTTTCAGCTCCTTCTCGGACAACTCCACCCTGGCACCGCTGGTGGCCTACCTGCTCCGGCTGACGCCGATCTTCACCCCGGACCATGAGGCCATCCGCCGAAACACCCAGCCCCCGGGATCCTCCGGCCTGCCCGGGGGGCCGGCTGCCCCGGCGTCCGATGCCCAAGCCACGACGGACCTCTCGCGCGCGGTGCTGGCTCTGTCACACCTGTCCTCCGAGCCGGTGGACATGCTGTTCGATGCGGCGCGCGATGGATTCAGCCTGCAAACCTTCTCCAACCGGGTGACCGACTACCCGGCCCCGACGCTGGTCATCTTCCAGACGACCGGCACCGGGCCGGCCTACCCGGCCCGGCAGATGGCCCTCTTTGTGGCGGACCGCTGGCGGTCGCCGTCCATCCCCTCGCAGCCGGCCTGCTTCGGCACCTCGCACTCCTTCGTGGTGGACATTAGCCCGATCTTCCACCTGTCGCACCCCCGGCGGGAGCGCTTCCATGCATACAATTTCTTCAATGCCCAGGCCACCACCTCGGCGCCGGGGTCCCTGGGGCCGTACCTGCCCCGGGGCGGGCCGGATGCCCCACCTCCGGCCGTCCTCCCCCCGGGGACCCTGCCCTCGGCGGCCAACTGCGTGGGCATCGGCGCGGGGGGCACCTCGCGCGAGCCCTTCCTCCACATTGACGGGTCTCTGATGGCCGGCGCCTTCGGGTCCCCGGCCCCTTGTCAAACCTACCGGCTGCCGGCCTTCCCGCGCCGTGCATTCGAAGTGTCTCGTCTGCAGGTGTGGGGCTTTGGCGGGACGTATGCCATGAGCCGTCGCGATGGCCAGCGCCTCTGGGAAAAGGTCCAATCGGCGAAGGTGCGTCCCCTGCCAGGCTGCCTGCACATTGACGTCGCATCCCGAGAGGATTTACCCCTGTGTGTGTGTGTGTGTGCATGCTGTAGGGACAGGAAAAAGGCGGGCTGCCTTCGAGCGCCCATCCTAATCCCCCCCCCCCTCCTGCTCTATCTCTCCGCCTGTTTCCCATCCCTCCTGCACTGCATCTGTGTCATGTCTCTCCTCGTTTGCTCTTGTCTAACCACCCACCCTCTTGCCCGTGACGCGTGTCCATGTGCACGCTCCTGTGCTTCTGTCCCTCCATCCCCACCCCTCAGTCTCGCTACCGAGCGGAGAATGCCCGTAGCGAGTGGGAGGTCGACCGGGAGATCATCCGCTGGGGTTCCATCTAAATGCTGTGTCAAGCCCCGGGAAGCCGGAGAAACACACGCCAGACGCATGTGCCATCTTTTCAGGCTTTCCATCTTTTTTGTCCCCCCCCCCCCCTTCCCTCCCTCCCTCCCCCCTCCCCCGCCCCTCCCTCCCCTTTCACGACCATATACCAAAGAAAGAGAGGTCTATTCAATCGGAATCCGGCGCTGAGTTGCCAATAGGGAGTTGAGCAGCTCGATGCGCGCGGTGATGCGCGGACGCAGGTCGCCCGTCGAGTGGCTGGGAGGTTGACACCGTAAATGTGTGTTGGTATGCGTGTGCGGGGGATGAGCATGGGGGAGGGCCAACAAATACATATATACACAGGGCGAAGGGGCAGGCAAAAGGCACGGGCAGGGCAACGCACGACAGGGCCAGGCTGTATGCCTGCAGGGCCAGAGTAAAGTGCTCCTCTTCCGACTTCGGCCACTCGGAGGGGCCGGATCCTGGCCGGGAGCCATCGGCCTCCGGGGGCTGCTCATTCTCCTGGTCCACCGGGACCACCGGCTCCAAAACCCCGGACCCAACGAGCTTCATGAGCAGGGTGTGCGTCTCGCCGAGCATGATATACAAGCCGACCGGTGCCCCGAGGCCCGGCTGTGCATCTTGATCGTCGAAAAACTCGGACATGCTAGAAAAAAAGAAAGACAGCCAGGAGGCCAGACGCGTGAGTCACCGTTGGAGAGCACCCAGGAGGAAACCCCCAGGCAGTGGCAGGAGGCCCGGCCGCATATGGGGCAGAACACGACCGGATGGCGAAAGGACGCACATTTTGAGCGCGGTCACCGGGCCGAGCCGGCGCCCGGCCAGCATGGCCGCCAGGCCGATGAGATCCGCCCGGCCAACACGGCCACGCCCCTGGCGGGCCATCGACAAAACCAGATAGTCCATGTCCAGCCACTCGTTCTCATGGTAGGTGGCCTGGCGAGCTTCCTCGCGCTCGATGGGCACCGATGTGTCGAAGGTCTGGGCCGTCAGGTGCAACGCCAGGCGCACGTAGGCCGAGACCACGCCCGGGTGCAGGCGGAAGAGCCCGCGCGACAGGACCGGCAGGTGGGTCGTGCTGCCCGGGGCCGCCGGGGCCGTCAGGCCGAGTGTCAGTCCGGACCCGGCGCCGTGGCGGAGGACGGCGCGCGCGGCGGCGAAGCACCGCCGTGCGGCCAGCGCCACACCAAGCATCACCTGTGTCCAGGCCAGCCCCGGGGCCAGGGCCCGAGCCGACGCCGCATGGCCAATGGCCGCCTCGGTGTCGGCCGTGACGCTCTCGGCCGCGGCCGCCTGGTTGACATCGACCCCGCGCCGGGCGGCGGAGATGGCATCGGTCGATGTTTGCCGGGCCCGGTCAACCAGCGCGGCGGCCGCCAGCTGATGTGCCCGGACCAGGGGATCGTTGGTCAAAAGCAGGCTGCTTGGCAGGGGACACACCCGGGCCTGGGGGGGTGGCCCGGCGCTCGGGAGCTTGCCTCCGGCCTCTTCGGGGGTCAGCCGCGCGAGGGCCTCCACTGCGGCCAGCAGGGCCGGCAGGTCGCGAGTACCCTGCGCTGCCCAGGCCCCGGCCACGAGCCACTTTTCCGGGCAGCCATTGTCCATGAGTGACACCCGGGAGAGGAGACTTGGGAGGGATGAACAGCCAAATGTCGGCCCACAGACCAGGAGGAGGGAGATGGGAAGCGTGCATTAGCCAGGCATGGGGAAGGGACAAAAGGCGAAGAGGGGAAAGGGAAAAAAAAAAACTCGGCCAGAAGGCTGCCATGCAAGGAAGCCGACCGCCCGGCCGGGTGGCAGCAACAAAGCCGGCCTCCGGGAAGGTGGGCCTCTGCCAGGGGCGATCCATGGGAAAGGGGCATGCGCACCGGAAGATATCCTCCTCGGCAAATGACGCGCCAATGGCCACCCGGCCGATGCCGGCCATGGCACCGGGATACAGGGAATCCAGACGCTGGAGGATCATGGATGCGGCGCGCCGTGCACTGGCGGCCGGCAGGCCCTCCAGGGCATGCCACCCATCCTCGGCCATGATGAGCGGCCCCACAGGATCCGTGCCATTCCCCGGGGCCGGGGTGGCCGGTTCGCAGATGTACCGACCGAAAGGCACATCCAGGGTCGAGCAGAGCGTGGTCGAGCACACCGAGCTGCATCGGAGGTGGGCCTCAGCTTGAGCGACCAGGAAGTGCGGGTGCTCCGGGAAGAGGGCCACCAAGTGCTCGGTGGCCGCAATGACAGCTGGAGACGGCCGGGGGAGGGGGAGGGGGGGGGATATGCATGCGTCGCGCAGGCGGAAAACGCATGCATGAATGTTGATGGAGGGTGAGACAAAGACGCCGACGATCAGGACACCCGGGCAGGAGCCGGAGGCAGGAGCCGGGGGGAGGGGGAGGGGGGGGGGGGGGGCAGAAGGAGAAAGGAAGCTCCAGCGTACAGTCCGGGTCCGAGTCGAGTGCCACGCCGGCCGCCGCAATGAGCCAGTTCCGCGCGATACCAGCACGCAGGGCCGGGCAGAAGCTCAACCCTCGGGGGAGGATGCTCCGCCAGAGGATGGCCCCGGGTCCGGAGTGTGTGACTTCCCAGTCGGCCAAATGGAAGTCCGGTGGGCGTAGGCTCGCGGCCGCGGGGTTGGCCGCGGCCGTGCCCGGGCTCGGGACCGGGACCGGATGGACCGTGGCATCGCACACGCACGATGAGTAGCTCACCGGCGGGATTGCTCGCAAGCAGGGATCCGCCGAGCCCTCGGTCCGAGGGTCAGCCACCGGACAGCGCCACTGTCCCGGGGCATTGGCCCGGTGCTGGGGGTCACAAGCACATCGAACCGGGCAGCTGGCCTGCTCCGGGCCACACCCGGGCGGCAGCATCCCGGCAAAGGATCCCAGTCGGGAAGTCCGGTGCAGGATGAAATTGGCCCCGTCGCCGATGGTGGCCGAGGGCATGCTCAAAATGAAGGAGCTGTACAGCTGCCCAAGCAGGGTCCAGAGCTCCAGAGCGACGGGACAGGCACTGGGCGGCCGGCGGGGGGTTAGCAGCAGCCCGGTGGCGGGGGCACTGACGATGTGGCACGCACAAGAGAATTTCCTCGATCAAACTGATTGCCTCACTGGGAGCATGGAGACCGGAGGGGGG
>NW_009242971.1:3886778-3888678 GCF_000388065.1 Fonticula alba | reverse complement strand
GGGGGGGGCTGCGAAAAGGGGGCGCCCAATTCTTGACCCCCCCCCCGGGCAGACCTTGGACATGGGGGGCACACCACTCCGGTGTCGAGTCAAGGCGGTAGCGGCGCACAGGGCTCTCGCCGGCCGGGGGATGATCTGTGGCTGGGGCCCCGCACCCGGCTGCGGGGCGTGGCCAGCATTTAGTTAAACATTCTTCTCGAGCCCCAGTCAGGCGGCGCCCCCTCCCCCCTCCCCCTGCAAAGCGCTCTGCAATCCGCCTCCCCTCCCCCGAGCAGGGCAGAGGACGACACGTTTAGCGGGGGCAACACCAAGATCATGGTGAGCTGGCGACACATTGGCCGCCGGGGAGGGAGCACAAACACAGGGGGGGAGGGGCTGGTGCGCACGCGCCGCGGCTCATGGCCATGTTTTCGCGCATGTGGATGACGGACTCGCGCAAGCCGCCCCACCAGACGGCATCCAGCCCGAGGTCCCCGGCTTCGACCAGATCCACAAAGAGGATGGCCTGATCGACGGCCGGATCATCCACCCCATCCAGGCCGACGGCCACGTCGTCCTGCGCCGCGCGGTACAGATCGGCCGCCGTGGGGAAGTGGGCGCCCCCGAGTTCGGGGTCCGCCTCGAACAGACGCCGCATTTGGGCCCGGAGGTGCTACGGAGGGCGGGCGAGGCAAGGCAGGGCAAGGCAAGGAGGTCAGCAACCCGACGCGGGGGACGGATGGCGACGGGGGGGAGGCGGAGAGCCCCGGCCGGTGAGCCCGCGTACCCGGGACATAGGGCGATCTCCGGCTTCCAAATAGATGGCGCTCGTCAGGGCCAGGAGGGTCGCTCGCGAGAGGGCCGACAGCTCGGTGCAGCGAAGAAGCATGAAGGCCTGCCTCGGGCGATGGGTTGGCCACGGTGAGCAACGCAGGGGGGTGGGGGACATGTATGCGCGGCACATGTGCGTCAGGACACTCAATACGGAGCGAGGCGAGAGGGGACCCCGGCCGAGGAGGATGACAATGCACGCACGCCGGTGCAGGCCGATGAGAGCAGCCCACAGCGAGCCAGTCCCCGGCATACCAGGGTCCCATCGACACGCTGCGAGAGGAAAGTCCTCCGAGCCAGGAGTTCCTGCTGTTGCTGCTGCTGGCGCAGGCGCTGTTGCTGCTCTTCGAAGTGTCGGAATTGGTGCTCGCGCTGGCGTTGCTGTTCGCGCTGGAAATAACCCGGTCCGCTCAGGAGCCCGGCGAATGAACCGGACCCCGGGAGATCGGGGCCGCTGGACGGCGGGCCGGCCACCGCGGCCGGGCGCTGCTCGTCGCCCTGCTTCGGGGCATCATCCGCTGCCCTCGACAGGAGGGAGCCCCCGAGGGAGGCCAAGACGTCGGCCGTGGCGGAGACAGGCGCACGCCCGGCCGGGGGCTGGAACCAGGCCTGGCTCATGTGGCCGGATGCCGCGGGAGGGGAACGAAAAAAGGAAGACGAGACAAGGGGCGCGCGGCAGCGGGGGCGAGGGAAAAGGGCGGGCAAGCAGGGGACAGGAGGGGGAGGGGGAGGAGGGGGGCGCTTCCGGAGCAATGGGAGGGACAAGGATGCGGCACTGTGGGAGGGGGGGGGATGACCAGGCCCTACCGGCCGCGGGCCGCGCCACACCGGGCCCCCTTGTCCAGGGGTGCGCGCCCTCCCCTCCCCGGCGGGGAGGCCAGCAAACAGGTGAGGGGAAATGCTCAAGGGCAACGGGCCGAGGCGCGAGATCGCGGGCATGAAGTGCCACCGCATCAGCGTCCCCATGCGCGTGATGTCCAGGTGATGAAGGGCATCTCGTTGCCGATTGGGGCAAGACGGACGTCCTCCGGCACGGGGCGGCAGGCGCCGCGGCGCCGGGCGCAGCCGGGAATGTCCCCCCTCCTTGGGG
>NW_009242971.1:3874778-3886460 GCF_000388065.1 Fonticula alba | reverse complement strand
CCCCGCCCCGCCCCGCCGGCACCCATGCCTGTCCATCCTGCTGGCCCCCAGGGGACAATACACGGCGTTGGTCTGCTTCCGCCTGGAACGGTCGCCACCCGACGCGCCGGTGCTGCTGGTGGCCACTGGCTCGGCGCGCGGTGTGCTGGCTGTGCACCTGGCCACCACCGGCGAGCGCCTCTTTGCCCTGATCATGGCCGGACCCTTTGCCGGGTCGGAGCTCTACCCCGGCGCGCGACTGGGCCACGACCGCGTGGGCAAGATCCACCTGGCATCCGGCACCGGGGCCGGGCTGAATGTGGTGGTCCAGCGCCGGCCGACTGCCGGGCCCCGGGGCCGGCCCTCTTCCGACGGCTTCTTCGGATCCAGCCCCTCCTTCAGCTCGGTGCGTGCGGTGGCGGCGGCTGCGGCCTCGGTCGCGGCCTCGGCCGCCGTGGCCGTGGCCGCCGGGCCTGGCCACGGGGCCGGCCACAGTCTGGCTGAACATCTGGCCGAGTCGGCCGCCGTCGGGGCTCGGCCCTTTCGCGGCCTGTTCGCCGGGGCCCCGACGTCGCCCATGCTTTCGGGCGCCCATGGGGATGCCGGCGGATCTCCCTCCCTGGCGGGCGCCCGGTCCCCGGACATGGACCCGGCCCTTGGCCAGCCGGGAGTGCCGTCGACGCCGCCCCTGCCGGGCTCCTTCGGCGCCGACAGCGCCACCGCCCAGCCGGATGGGCCTCCGGGCTTGGCCGACAGCGGGGTCGTTCACGAATGGCCGGCGTCCGAATCGGCCGAGGTATCCGTGCTGTCCATCCCCCTTGGGGATTTCCACCGCCGGGTGGCCCTGTCACTGGGCATGGCCATGAGGCCCGGCCGAGGCCTCACCCCGGCCGGCGTGTCGGACGGCCTGGGCGGCGTCCAGATCGTGTCCTTCGCCGTGGCCGAGCATCGGAACCAGGATCTCACCGTGGATGTCCCCCTGCCGGGGAGCCCCCGGGCGCCGGATACCTCGCCCTTCGAACGCCTGCCGTTGCTCCTTTCGCCTCTGGCCACCGGGCTTGGAGCCGACTTCCTGGCACTATCACCGAGTGTCGGGCCAAGCCCGGCCAGTAATCTGGACTCCCCGGGCCCGCCGGATGCCTCGTCTTTTGGGATTCTCCCCCACTCGCCGGTGGGGCTGCTGGAGAAGGCCCGCGGTGCGGCCCATGCGCTGGCCGCGTCGGCGGCCTCACCGCCGGGCGCATGTCCGCCTGTGGTCGGCGGGCCGCCCGGCGGCTCCGGGCCGGGGCCGGGACCGAGCCCAGGATCGACACTGGGCCCGGCCCCGGCGCCCGCCCTCCCCGGCTCAAGCTGGACCGCCGGCCGGATGGCCCTGCTGCCGGATGCCGGCCTCTCGGACACCATGGTGGACTCCCGAGGCTCGGAGCCGATGGCCGCCCCGGCAGATGTCGTCGCTCGGGCCCTGCGGTCGGATGATGGGCAGCAATACCAGCTGCAGCTGGCCGAGTCGCGGGCCCAGCGCCCGGGGCATTCGGCAGCCCTGGCCCCCCATCGCCAGGAAGTCTGGCCGGCCATTTCCGATGTGGCCATCCTGCCGAGTCGGATGCCCCTGGCGCCGCTGGCCGTGGGGCAACTGCTGGGCCGGGGCCTGGCCACCCCCGGGTCCCTGCCAGGATGGCTGCGACTGGCCGCCCCCGATGCCCGGCTGGGGTTCGACATGCCGGCCGAAGCCCTGCGCATTGTCACCTGCGGAGCCGGCCCGGTGCTGACCGTGCAAATGGCCACCACCCAAGATGTCGGAGCCACCCTGGCCCGGACCCGGCGCCTGGCGCAGGCGGGCCTCGAGCAGGACCACGCCCAGCGAGCCCTGGCTCGAAGTGCTGCCGGCGCCCCGGGCAGCAAGCCCGCCAGTGCTCTGGGCCTCGGGCAGCATGCCCACCGAGCGGGGCTCCTCGACACCTTCCTCAAATCCCTGCCCATGGGGCTGCTGGCCGGGGCCGGGCCCGGAGCCGGGGCGCCTGCGATCCCCGGGACCGGTGCCTCGACCACCGGCGAGGCACCTCCACCCGTCGATGTCCTGCCGCTGCCCGTGGAAGAGGAGGACCCGGACACGCTGCTGGTGGACGCGCCGGACCCGGGGCCCCCGGGGCCGGGCCCGATGCAACGACACCTGCAGCGCCCGCAGCAACTCCGGGTCCCGGCCCCGTCGGGCTCCCTGGCCAGGGGTGGCATGGCAGCCGGGCTTGCAGGCTCGGCTGCTCGGGCCCCGGGCCCCGGGCGGGCGAGTTCCCCCGCTCGGACGCCCACCCATGATGCCTCGAGCGACTCGGAGGATGACTCGGTGGTGCATCTGACCCGGTCCGACATCCAGCCCGCCTCCTTCCTGCAGGAGCGCCTGACCATCCAGTGGTCATCCGCGCTGGGGCCCCGCCGTGAGGATGACCCCCCGGGCAGTCTGGATGTGGACCTCCCCTGGGCGCCGATGGACAGCCCATCCGGCGGCCCGGGGCTGGGGGCCATCAATGTGACAGTCACCTCGGAGGCCGACACCCCGGCCGGAGCCCCGGCCGGCGGCGATTACCTGTGGGTCCCGCGTGAGGGTGCCTGGTCTGACGACCCGACCGGGGGATCCTCGCCCCTCAGCCCAGGCGCCTCGGCTCGGCGGCCATCCTTCTCCGGTACGCGGCTCATCCCCTCACCGGCTGGCTGCCCGCTGACATGGCACAAGAAAATGCCTCCAATTGGCCTGCCTACTTTGCTGTTTGCCTCGCCTGAGCTTGCTGACATGGCCTTCTTTCGTGCCTCTCCTGCCGCCAACTACCGCCATGCGGATGTGTATGTGCATGTCGGTGCGTATGTGTACACGCACACGCGCACACGCGCGCGCGCACCTCATCAGACAATATCTCGCTGCCGGCACATAACGAACTGGCAGACCCACCGAATGACGCGTCCGAGGATGACACCGACATGTTGACCCACGAGGATGTCGGCATGGGGGACTTTGGGGATGACGAGTTCTTCCAGACATTTGACGAGCAGCCGCTCGAGGCTCCGAGCCCGCCGACCGGCGGGTCTCCGGCAGCCGGCGAATCCTCCCCGCCGTCGTTGCTCGGGGCATCGTCCCTGCCCCGAGCATCGCCGGCGGCCTCGCCATCGGCCCTGCCCCCGGCATCACCCCAGCTGTCGCTCCCGCCGGGACCACCGCTGGGAGCCTCCCCCGGGCCGGCAGCACCTTCCCCCGAAGAGCCCCTACGCGCGGCTCCTCGCACCCCCCTGTCCGTGGGAGCCACCTGGTCGGACTTGCACCGGCGCGCGCGCACCGTGGCCACATCTCCCTGCGGGCGCTTTGTGGCCACCAGCGACGCCTCCGGCCGGGTGATGCTCTTCGCGGTGGATGCGGCGCTCGGGTGCGAAGTGCGCCTGGCGCGCACATGGATCGGCTATCGCGATGTGCAGCTGGCCTTCTGCACCAGCGAGCCGGCCACGTCCGGTCTGGCGGCCGGCCGGTCGCGCACTCTCTTGGCCTTGGTGCTTCTGTCCCCCCGACGGAGCATCCTCGAGGCGTGGAGTCTCGTCAGTGGCCAGCGTGTGCTGACCAAAGTCCTGACCCCGCGCGCGGCTGTCCATGACGCCCCCGGGCCAGGGACCCCGGCTCCTGGGGAGGAGCCCGAGGAGGGCCTGGCCCACGAGCCGGAAGCCTCGGAACCTTCGGGCGAAACACCGGTCCTGGTGGACCATGACGCGCGCCCGGGGCCTCGGGGGCTGGCTTGCAGCGAGGCCGAGCCCCCGGAGGCCGAGCTGTGGCACTTTTGCCTGGCCGTCGGGGCACAGCCCCTCCCGGCCACGATGGCCGGAGGCGCCTGGCTCGCCCCCCGACAGGATGTCTTCCTGGTGGACCGGCGCACGCTCACCCTGTCGCGCATTGTCCTGGACTATGACGTGTGTCTGCGCGGGTCGGTGGGGCTGGCGTGCGGCGCGGCGGCCGGCCGGCCGGGTGGCCCTGCGGGCCCGGGCCCACTCAGGCGCCTGCCCCCCTCGCAGACCATCCTCCCCTGGAGCGACCTTGTGGGTGGGACTCTGGCGGCGGCGGGGCGCCTATTGGACGAGGCGCCTGACGGCCTTCCCCGGCGGCCCTCCCCCTCGCTCGACGAAGCCAGCTGGTCCGGGCCGCAGTTGGGCGCAGCCTTTCTGGAGGCACAGCGGCACCTGGAGGCGCCGGCCCTGCCCGGCGCTGCCGGGGCCCTGACCCCGGAGCTGATGCTGCGCGTCCTCCGGCGGGTGGCCATCGACCAGCGGCCCTCCTCCCTAGCGGCCCTGCGCATCATCACGCTCATCGGCCTGCGCCACTTTGGGGTCAAGACCCCGGCGCTGACCCAATTGCTGGCGGACCCGGCTCGACATCCGCCGGCCTCCGTGTCACAGCTGTCTCCGCGCCATCCCGGGCCGTGTGTGGACTTCGCGGCGCTCGACGAGCTGGTTCTCTTTGATCGGGCCCTGCACGCCTTCAGCATCCTCGCCAGCCCGGTGAGCGTGGAAGACACCCGTCTGGAGGCCATCTGGATGGCAACCGGTACGCACCGGCCCCGATGGCCGGGCGCAGGGGTCCCCCATGCCCCGGGACCTGCCCGGGCCCATGTCGCATTGCCTGGCTCTCCCCTGCGTGCACATCGATCTGACCTTTGTCCGTAACTTGCTCGGTCGAAAAAAAAACCCCACCCAGGCCTCCCGGAAGTGTCCTTTACGGGCACCGTCTTCGAGGATTTGGCCGCCCTGCCGCGATCGCAGCTGGCGGAGTTCTTCGACCTGGGCAGCGGGGCGCACCCCCCGACGATGGTGACGCCGGCCTCCGGGGGGCCGATGGCGTCGGCAACAACAACCGCAACAACGAGCACCGACATCGCCGCCGGTGCCTCGGAGGCGGTCGACGCGCTGGCTTTCGCGCGGCTCTTCGTCTCCACGGCCACAAGCGAGACGCGCGATGCTGACAGCGCCACCCGCACCCCCTTGATTGCCCGGCTGACCAAGAGTGTCGTTGCCCCGGCCGATGGGTCTTCGCCGGACGCCAGCTATGTCCTCTTTCTTGCCGGTGCGTCCTGGTACCTGGCCAGGGGGCTGTGTCCAACGGCGCATCCTCGCCTCTGTCCGCCTTCCTCTTTGTCGCTCTCTCTCTCTCACACACACACACACACGCCCACTTGCCCATCGGGGGATTTTTGCTTCGCACCCTGCACTCCCCGCCCCCCTCTCCTGTCGCTTCCTTGTCCATCGCCCAGGCCGCCTATACTTCGAGGACTTTGTGAGCAGCGCAAGATCGGGGTCCTTCTTCCGGCTGATTCGTGCACTGCAGGTGATGCCCATCCAGTCAGAATCCCTTCAGGTGCGTGCATTTGCCGCCATGTCGTGCCCGGGCCTTGCCCGCCCATTTCCCCATATCCCTGCTGTGGCGGGGCCCCGGCACGATGTGCATGTCGAAGGCCATGCTCACGACATGCCCAAGGCAGGACATAATTAATTGCGCACACACGCGCCTGACACTGCCGCCCCTCCTCGCCCCTTAGCTTCTCTTGCGACTGTACCTCCGGCGCCTGGACATTCTCAATGTCCAGGGGAATGACGCCTCGGCCGGGTCCGATGGCCCGGCCTTCTGTCGGCGGATGCTGGCCCTGGCCGGGCTGCTGTGCTACGCCGAGGTGGCCAGCCCGTTGGAGACGGCCGCGCCGGCTGGCGTGGCTGACGCCTTCCCCGGCTACCGGATTGCCGGATGGCTGACACACCGACTGGCTGGGCGTGATGGCGGCCCGTCCGTGCATGCGTCCGATGTCCTGGCCCCGGGCTTGGTGGCTGGCGGCCAGGGCCCCGGGGGCCCGGTGACCAGCAACTCTGGCACCTCGCCGGCCGCCAACAGCACCAGCACACCGCCGGGCCTGGCCGCCGCTGTTGGGGAGATGGTCCTCACGCCGAAGCTCCTGTCCCATGGATTTGCCACCTCCCGGGCACCGAGCTCCGGCAACGACAGGCAGGCCCTGCTCAGTGTCCTCTTCTCTTGGTGCGCACAGTCCTACCGCATTGGGCATGCTCGTGCCCTGGCCAGCTCGGTGCTGCTGATGCAGGTCCTGCTCGGCGGGGGCGGCACCGCCGGCCGGGCCGGTGTGCCTGGGTCCACCGTGCTGCCCCGGCAGCTGGCCGGTCGATTGGCCGCCTCGGCGTCAGCCTGGCTGGACCTGGTCCACCTTCTAAATCGCTGCTGGTACTTGAGCGTGCAGCTGTCGGCTCCGGCACGTCATCGATCGACCGAGTCGGGCCCCGCCATCCCCGGGCGCCGATGCATGGCTCGCGGCGGGGTGGCTGTCACATCTTTGCCGCTGCCGATGCGCGTGTCACCACATCAATTGGAGCGTGTGCGTTTCCTCGCCTTCCCCCCTCCAGCCCGCCACCCCCAGTCATGGATCTGCCTCGCTGCACCCCAGCCCACTCACACTCGCCTGGCCGCGCCTCGCCGCTGTGATCCCCTCGCATGGCCACACGCCCATGCGCACGTCTGTGCACATGTGTGCCTGTGCACGGCCTCCCCGCGCACATAGAATGAGTGCTCCATCGAGCGTCTCTGTGCCATGAATTTGGCACTGCAGCCGAGCTTCCAGCCGATGGTGCGACCTTTTGGAAGGGCAGGAGCCTGCCTCGGGGCACACCATATACTGACCCTCGCGCGTGCCCCGCTCCTCCCCCCCCCCCCCTTTTCGCCTCAACTTGCACTCGATCCAGCGGTGCAACCACTTTGTCATGGAGTGCTTCCTGGTGTACTTCCTCTTTGACGACCTCAAGCGCGACCATCCCTCGGTGTCGGGAGCCGAGGGCATCCTTGCCAGTGACTCCTCTTACCTTGGTGCGCTCTCTCAGCCGCGTCCGCGCCTCTCCGGGGCCTCCCCCCACTCACTAACCCATGGGCCCGGGTGCGTGCCCCCTTCTCGTCCTCCTCCTCCTCCTCCTCCTCCTTCCCCTCCTCCCTTTTCAGATGTCCTCGCACGTCTGGTTGGGCTGATCGAGAATCTCCACCAGTCTTTCCCGCAAGAGCGCGTATCGACTTTCCCCCTGCGCCGGAGCCCGGATCGCCTGCACACGGGCCATGTGCTGCAGCTGATTTCGGCTCTCGGTGCGTGGGACCTCCTTCGGCCGATCGTGCGCCAGGTGTTCGGTCTGCCAGGGGCTGGACCCATCGGCCCGGACTCGGGCTTGTCGCCAGGTATGAGCGGCCTCCGTCCTCGAGGCGCCTCTTGAGCGATGCTCACTCCACGCCCACGACACCGGCGCCCATTACTGACCGCATTTTGCCATACCTCTCTCTCTGCCCCCCCCCCCCCCCAACCTCTGCTCCTCCTGCTTCGCCTGCCCCTTGAAGATACCGATGTCGGCACGGTTCTTCGTCTGGCCGAGCGTGTGCTGCTGGTGGTGGCCGGCTTTGCCGGCATCGCCCCTGGGCCTGTGACTGTCCAACAAATCCACACAGGGGCCTTGGTGCCGCCCCCGCGGCTCGGTGCTGGGTCGGCCACCGCCACCGTGGCCGGCGCACTGCCCTCTCCCAAGCCGAGCTATGTCTTCCTGGACCCGGCACAGGGGGTTTTCGCCTCGCCGGAGTGTGCTCGGCTTCACCGGGGTGCGGGGAGCGACTCGGCGTCGGCGGGCCTGGCCAGAGCCGATGGGCATGTCGTCCAGGCACCCGCGCGCCGGCCGGTGCACGCCTGCACCGTGGGCGATCTGCGAGACCTCCTGCTCAAGAAACCACCGGGGCATTATGAACATGAGGCCATCGGCTTCATTCGATCATTGACGGAATCCAGCGCGCACGAGGTCCTCAGCTTGCCGGACGAGTCGGCCCTCAACAGGTATGTGCCTTTGAGCCAGCCTTGCCTCCCTCTTCCTCTTTTTCTCCCCCGACCCCCCGCGTCTCTCTCTCTCTCTCTCTCGGATTCTCTTTTTTCGGGTCAGTCACTTTTCGCCATATGAACCGTGCTGACATGCATTTCCCCCGCAAAACACACACACACACACACACGCACACACACATGCACGCACATTTATGTAAATGTGCGTGTCCATCCATGATCGCATGCACACCAGCGACCTGATCCTGGCGGACCTCGGGACCGTGCGCGCTCTTCAGATCCTGGCCGCGGTGCGGCCTTCCTCGGCTGCCTGGCCAGCCGGCTGGCAGCTCTTCCCGCCGGCCGCACACGCGCAGCTCCTTGGCGACAGCTACTTTCCCCGGCCGGCCGGGGTCGGCCTGCCCGGGTCGCCGGGACCCACAACAGCCCTCGAGCAGGAGGCCGTGGCTCTCGCCCAGCTTCAGCGCCTTCGCTGTGTGCTGATGGCGCAGGACTGGGCCTTGGTTGCCCGGCGGCCGGACCTCCTGGATCTCGCAGCGTATTTGGGATTGTCGGCCGGTCCAGCGGGCTTCGGCCCGCTGGGTCCTGGTCGCCGTACTGTCCGGCCACTCCTCACTCCGGACCAGTGGTACACGGCCTGGATTGGACGCCTGGCGCTGGCTCCCGGAGCCATGCCGGCCATCGAGGCCTCGCTGCCGGTCCTCTCCCGGCGCCATCTCGTTGGTGCGTGTGTCCTGCCTCTCCGGCGGCCACTTGGCCGCTGACGCTGGACTGTGACCCATCTCGCCCCTTCCGCCCGCCTCCCTCAGACTGTGTCCTGCCTGCATTGGGCACACCCAGTCGCACTTGCCGAGCTGCTGCCTTTCCCGTGCTTAGTTTGCTCACTCCTGCCCATCCTTCTCCTTGCTTTCGCGACGAATCGGCCAGTTCCCGAGCTGATTGAAGCATGCCGGATGCGTTTGCTCGCGGCCCAGCTGGCCGACATGGACACCATTCCCACCAACCCCTGGCTTCGGGCGGATACCGCGCTTCGAGCCCCGGTGGATTTGCTGCTCACGACCGACTCACTGGCCGGGCCGGTGGCCGGGCGTCAGGCCCTGGCCGTCGGCGGTGCCGGGCCTCCAGCACTCGGACGCGAGCGCGACGACCTGGCCCTGCTGGTGGCCTTGGCGCGTGGGCTAATTCCCACATCCACACCGGCCGGGCCACCGGGCAGCGGCGGCGGCGGCGGCGGCGGCGGTGGCGGCGGCGGCGGCGGCGGCGGCGGTGGTGGTGGCAGCGCAACCGGGGCCAGTGGCCCCAGCCTGGGCCATTCCCACCTGCACCTGGACGGTCTTGGCTCGCCGGTGGCCGACACCTTCGACGTCGCTGACGAAGTGGTAACCGAGCGCCCGGTGGCCGGGTCCCTCCTGGCCATCACCAATACCCAGGGACTCTACCGGTGTGAACTGCTACTCACAGTTCTCAACGCCCTGTCCCACTGATCACAGAGACGGTTGCCCCCTGCTTGCATTATCCCGACAGCGCGGCCCCCTCCTTCGCCCCCCCCCCCCTCCCACATCCGCGCGCGTATGTGTGTGTTGTTCAAACATGCATCGAGGCACGGCAAGACACAATATAGCACCTACATTCCCATGTGCAAGAGTGCATGCGCGCGCACGCACGCATGGAGCCCGACACTCCACCCGGCGAACGGGGAAAGACCTCAACAAATACCCCCGCTCCCCCGCTCCCCCGGAAAGAGCACGGGCGAAACAACGGCAGACGCGCCCTCGTCAATGTTGAGGTTTTATTGCAGAAGGGAGGAAGAGGGCGGGCAGATGGGCCGCCCACACTTTGTCGGGCGACCTTGCACGGCAGAGGGCGGGCCACTGGCAGGCGGCGCGCGCACCGAACACCACACAGAGGGATGAAGAGGAGAGGGGAGGGGGGGGGGCGAAGGTGGCCTCGACTGCCGGGGGAGGAGAACGCACAGCGTTCCTCCCCCCCTGGAGGAGGCGGCCCACAGAGAGAGAGAGGGAATAAAAGAGGGAGCAAAGAGAAATGCTGGAATGGCGAAAGGCCCATGGGGGGGAGGGGGGGCGCGGCGGCCGGCCTGGCGCCTTTAGATCATCTCAACGTAGTTCGAGGGGAAGAGACCCTTGCGGCCATTGCAGGTGCCGGTCCACCAGCCGCCGTCGTCCTTGGCGGTGATGGAAACCACATCCCCAACCGAGAGCGACAGCTCGTCAGCCTCGCAGGCCGCGTAGTCATAGAGCGCACGGCACTGCGGGAGCTTGGGCTTGGAGGCGGGCGGCGGGGCGGGACGCTTGCCGGAAGCACCAGACCCGGAGGCCGGAGGCGCGCCGCCGAAGCGCGGGGCACCGCCACCAGCACCAGGCGGGGCGCCGAAGCCGCCAGAGGCCGGCGGAGCACCACCAAACCGCGGGGCACCACCACCACCGGCCCCGGGCGGAGCGCCGAAGCCACCGGAAGCCGGGGGCGGACCGCCGAAGCCGCCGGCCGCAGCCGGAGGCGGACCGCCGAAGCCACCGGCCGCAGCCGGAGGCGGACCACCGAAACCGCCGGAAGCCGGGGGCGGACCACCGAAACCGCCGGAAGCCGGGGGCGGGCCACCGAAGCGCGGGGCGCCACCGGAGGCAGCCGCACGCGGGGCCGAAGCCCGGCCAGCTGGCTGGATGTTCTTGGAGTCCTTGGGCATGCCGGGCGGAACCAGCATGATGCCGTTCTTGTTCATGGTGGGGATCTTGACGGTGCTGTCATGCTGGAACTTGATGACACGCGTACCGGCACCGGAGAAGCCGACCTTCTTGACGGTGTAGGTGATGGCATCGGAGAAGCGCACGTTCAGGGTCTTGCCGAAGTGGTCCTTGGCCTTCTCCACCATCAGGGAAATGAGCTCGGTCTTGAAGACAGTCTCGAAGACATTGTCATACTCCCCGGGGATGTGGAAGACCACCACATCATCGGCCAGGGTGGACACGCTGACGGCCTCGATCTTGTCCAGGGGCATGGTCCGGCGGACAACATGCACGGCCTGGCCCTTCTGCGGGCCGTCCTTCATCACCTCCAGGGCAATCAGGTAGATCACACGGTCGGTCATGAGCAGGACACGCTGCTGCGGCTTGAAGCGACGCTCATACTTGGTGACATTGTCGGCGAAGATGACGCGCTCGCGCTTGGGCAGCAGCACACGCAGGGCCGGGTTCTCGATGAAGCCGATGTAATCGCCGATGAACTCGCGACGCAGGGAAATGCGCTTGCGCTCCTTCTGCCCGTACATGATGTCCTGCGAGCGCTGCTTCAGCTCGACGAAGTACTTGGCCGCCTTCCAGCGGCGGTAGGCGCGCTGGATCTTCAGCGCATACCCATGGTACTTGCGGTTGCGGAGCTCCTCCAGCATGAAAAGCGACTCCGGGCTCTTGATGAAGATCTTGGAGTTACCCATCTGATACTGGGTGGGGTCCACATCGCAGGCCTTCATGATGTGCAGGCAGCCCTGCTGCGCGGTGCCGCTGCGCCACTCGGGGAAGGTCTCCGGCGTGAGAATGGCAAAGCGCCGGACGAACTTGTCGAAGGGCTGACGGAAGGCATAACCGGCACGACGAATGCGGATGTTCTCCTTGAGGTTCAGGTAGCGGACCTGATGCAGGACACGGTCGTTCTCCCAATCGCGCGGGCGCTTGGTCTCATTGGGCTTGATGCAGCGGACGTAGTGCGGCGTACAGCGCATGAGAGTGTCCACAAGCTCATTGGCTTGGTTCTGTGTGTGCGTGTGCGTGTGTGCGTGTGCGTGTGTGCATGTGTGTGTGGGGGGGGG
>NW_009242971.1:3864789-3874768 GCF_000388065.1 Fonticula alba | reverse complement strand
GGGGGGGGGGGGGGAGACGCAAAGTATGGGGAAGAGAGTGAGCAAAGGCCGGACACTGTGAAACACACCAGACCAGCCCAAGGGGCGGGACGAAGAGGGGCGAAGGGCGGCGGGACAAAGAAGAACAAGGCAAAGGAGAGATGATGCGGATGACGATGACGACGAGGGACGCACGCGGATCTTCAGCGACGCGGTGGTCGGGCGCTTCCGGTCATCGACGGTGGTATCCTCGGGGAAGAGGTTGCGCAGGAAGGGCACATTGGTGGACTGCATCAGGACAATCAGATCCTGGAAGAGGGTGTCACGGTTGGACTCGCAGAAGCCATTCGCGTCGTAGGTGACATTACCGGCGTAGTGGCGCACGGTGAAGGCATTGGACAGGCCGATGAAGTGCTTGTTGTTGATGAGCGACGAGGCCTTGTTGATGAAGGTCACATCGGCACCATCGGTCTGGGCGTGCATCTGGGCGCACACATCATCCAGCACGGCCATGATGCCGACCGGGCGCTTCTCCTCGATCAGCTCGCACACAATCTTGTTGTTGAAGAAGTCGATCGGGGTCCACTGGATACCCTCGCGGGCATACTCGTCCTGCTCGGCGCGCAGGGTGAGCTCAATGAAAATCTGCTGGAGCTTCTCATTGACGTAGTTGATGCAGAACTGCTCGAAGCCGTTGCGGTCGAAAATCTCGAACCCATAGATATCCAGCACACCGAGGCACATGGACTCGCCCTCCTTCCGGAGCTGGGCATTGACCGCATAGACAATCCAATCGAACATGCGCGTGTAGATGGACTTCACCAGGGCATCACGGGTGAAGTTGGCCTGGTCCACATTGAGCGGGACCTCGTAGATGGAGGTACGACCACCCGGGGCACGGGTGATCATCTGCCGCGAGGTGAGCTTCAGGTTGAGCGCATGCGCATCGATGCCCAGCAGGTAGGCCGGGAACTCCAGGGCCTCGGGCTTGGACACGCGGGAGTTGGTCCCGTCCTCCATGAACTGGATGTTGCCCATGTGAAGGATGCCGGCCACCAGGCGCAGCATGGCCTCCTGGTCGGAGGGCGAAATGCCGCACACGGTCATGGCATTGCGGGTCTCCTTGAAGTCCTTCTCATCGTCCTGGCCGTCGGCATCGAAGGTGCCACTCATGTTCAGGTAGTGGAAGTACTGGCAGTTGACCAGGCCGAGGGACTCTGTGTGTGTGTGTGTGTGCGTGTGTGTGTGCGTGTTTGAGATAGGAGGAGGAGGAAGGGTGAGGTGCAAGTCAGCAGGCAGGGGCGATGGTGCCGATGGAGATGTCAGTGGTGGCAACGTGGACAATGCACAAGAGGGCCACCAACGGGTGGAAACAGGACATGGAGGGGGAGGGGGGAGGAAGGGGGAGGGGGAGGGGGATAACGCCGCCGGCAGCCAGTACGCACCCTTCTCAGCCGGGGAAGCACCCAGCACCAGCTGGTAGAAGATATGGAAGTTACGCTCGCCCTTCTGCTGGTAGGTGACGCGGGACTTCTCCAGAAGGAAGTTGGAGATCTTGCCGCCGTCGGGAATACCACCGCGAGAGAACTCGATCTGGAAGTACTTGCCGAAGCGCGAGGAGTTGTTGTTACGCAGGGTCTTGGCATTGCCGAAAGACTCCAGCAGGGGGTTGGACTCGATGATGATGTCCTTGATCTTCTCCAGGCCCGGGGCCTTGGGGGCCACACCGGCGATGTACTGGATGATGTGCTTCGCGGCCACGGTCTTACCGGCGCCAGACTCGCCGGAAATGATGACACACTGGTCCTCGCCCTCGATCAGCATCTCACGGTACATGTGGTCGGTGATGGCCCAAATGTGAGGAGGCACCTCGTGGGGGGTCTAACCGGGTGGAGGGGGGAAAGAGTTGCCGAGAATGGGGCGTCAGGCGAGGAGCGAGCACAGCACATGGAGGGCAGGAGAGCAGGGGGGGGTAGAAGGAGGAGATGATGATGATGATGATGATGATGATGATGATGATGATAGCGGTGTGTGCATGATGAGCCCGCCAGTGCACAGCAGGCCAAAAAAAAGAAGAAGGACAAGGGGGAGAAGGAAAATAATCCACGCACGCAGTTCTGGTACATCTCCATCTCGTTCTCCGAGTAGTACGGCAGGTACTTGAAGGGGTTGACCACAATCAGGATGGGCCCGATGTAGGTGTAGATGAGGTCATCATTGAAGCGCTTCTTCAGGTTGTCGCAGATGGCATCCTCGGCAATCTTGGTCAGGAGGACCATGTCCTCCAGGCCGGACTGTTTGCCGGCCTTGGAGTCCCACTCGTGACGCTTGAACTGGCGAGTGCAGAGGAGCGGGGAGGGCAGGGGGGGAGGGACATGCCAGGGAGATGGTCAGCAAGCAGGCCGGGCCGGTGGTGGTGGCGACGAGGCGGGAGAGGCCGGCGTACCATGTTCACAAATGGGGAAGCGAAGTGGTCACTGGGCGGCGGAGCAACAGAGTGAGGGGGGGGGAGGAGGAGGAACATGTGAGCGATGTTAGCCGAGAGCCAACGGGGAAGATGGCAATGCCTGGGGAGAGGGGAGAGGGGGGCAGACAGAGGGAGGAAAGGGGAGGGAGAGGGACACAATTGCCCCCGAGGCCGGGGCGTCGGGGCAAGTGTCGGCGCGGATGAAAAACAACAAACAAAGCCAGATGAAAGGGGAGGGGGGGAGAAAGATGGGCCGAAGAAGGGGAGGGAAGGACGAGGATCAGGCAGGGCGAAGGCGAGAGGCGGGGCAGTACAGTGTCGGGCTGGGCGAAGCGGGTGTTCAGGGGATGGAGGAAGAGGGGGGAGGGAGGGGAGGGGGGGGAGAAAAGCAACAAGGCCCTTCAGAGAAAACAGCGATGCCAGCTCGGCTGGGACCAGCCGGTCTGGCGCGGCGGCCCTTGATCAGACCAATCTGGTCTGTGACCGCGACCGGGGGAGGGGGGGGGGGCGGGAGCCGGGCGGGATATGCCCCAACACCGGTGCCCACTCCCTCCACCCTCGGCCCCTACCGGCCGTTGTTCAGTGGTGGGGCAGGATGGCGGCGGCGGCGGCGGCGGCGGCGGCGGCGGTGGTGGTGGCGGCAGCAAGAGTGTCCAGGCACGGCTCCCTAACCCCCCTTCCGCGCCGACTGTCCTTCCCTCGGAGGGGGGCGCGGCAACCCGCTAGTAGGGGGCCAAGTTCCGGGCAGCCACTTGCTCTCCCGTGCCAGGGGGCGGGAGAGATCAGAGGGGGGGGGGGAGCAGGGCGCGCAGCAGAACACACGCACAGGCTGGCGTTTGCCTGCCCCCCCCCCCCCCCCCCGCACCCCCTCCCCTCACCCTCTCCCTACCACCGGGGCGCCCTAGACATTTGTGTACGCCAGTGGTGCCCCAACCCCTCGCGGGGCGTCCTGGTGGGATGCCGTTTCTACGCCCCCTTCCCCCCGGTGGCGGCCGTGGCCGCGGCTGGGTGCGGGGCGCGGCAGCCGCGGCGGACATTGCTGCGGCCTCCATCACACATGGCGGTCTATGTGTGTGTGTGTGTGTGTGTGTGTGTGTGTGTGTGTACGCGCGCACCCGCGCGCGGAAACCGGGGGAAGGCAAGTCTCGCTGACCATAAGGCTGGAGCACCATCGGGGCGCCCCGAAGAGCCGGATGCCTCCAGAAGACCGCAGGTTGAGGGGCGAGGGCGGCCCCCGGGCGTTGGCCAGTATCTGTGTGTGTGTGTGTGCGTGCGAAGGCCTGCTCGAGGGGACTAGGAATGCGCCAGGCCGCGCCAGGAGCTGAGCGAACAGGAAAGCCAGAGGACCGCACCACCACCCCAAGGGGCCCAAATAACAACAACGGCAAGCATGCGCACCAGGCGCACTGGCCTGCCTGCCTGCCTGCCTGCCTGCCTGCCTGCCGTCAGCTGACAAAAGCCAAGAGCCCTCACCCTGGCCAAACTGGCGAGAGAAAAAAAAAGCTCAGGATCCACCGGCCGACCGAGGGTGTCGGGAAGGCAGGTGCGGATAGCGGTGGCCCCGCCCTTCCCCCCGCCCCTCCCCCCGCCGAGAAGGCCCCGTGTGAGGGAGAAACAAAAACCAGCAGGCACGCCGCCCTCAGAGGCTGGGAAACCCAACCTCCCGCCCCCGCGCACACGGCGCGTTCCATGCCCAGCCTCACGAAGGAGGTGCCCGCAGGAAAGGGGTCAATTGGCACCAAGCATGCACAGGTCAGGGCATTCTCCCCCCCGGCGGACCCCGCGCTCGCGCCCCGGGAAAGGGAGGGCTCTCGACGACGACGACGACGGCCAGGGCGCCTGGCCTGGGAGGGCTATTGACTGAATAAATAATCATTGTCAAGATAGATGTGTGTGTGAGTTCAGGAAGGGGAGAGAGGGAGAAAGAGCCCCCCTTCCCCCCCCTCCCCTCCCGGCCTCCGCAGCACCCCTGCCTCCCCTGTCCGGTGCGGGCCGCACCCGGTGCTGGAATGTCGAAATGAATATGCACCGCGAGCATTTTTCGGCCACCCATTCCCAGAGCGCCCCCATCTCGTTTTCCTCCTCAGGCGGCCTTTCTTCCGACCCGAGGAGGGGGGGGGGAGGGGGGGACGCCGGCGCGCGCGCGCCCGCCCGCCGCCGTTCCCCAAGACCCAGATACTCGCCAGCCCCGGGGGCATTCCTACAACCCTAGTAATGCTCCCGCATTCTGGCGGGCCTGTGCCCCCGCCTGCCCGCCCCCTGGAGCTGGCGGGGCCGGCGGCGGGCGGGGGCGGGGGAAGGGCCGGGGTCGGGCGGACTGGGCGGCGTACGCTCCCATCGGCAAGCCAAGGACGGCCGCGTCTCGCCCGTGCTGTCCCTGTTCCGCCGCCCCCTCCGCGGCTCCGGGCCCGGGCGGCTGAATGTTCCCGGGAGGTCGGGCAGCGGGGCCCTCTCGCGCCCGGGCGGGTCTGCGCCGCCCGACACACAGCCTTCCGGGTTTACTGGGGCTCTGCTGAACTCCTCAGGCCCCAACGGTCCAGGCCGGGGGGGGGGGGGTATTCCGCCGAGGCCGTCCCCCCTCCTCCCCGGCGCGGCAGCAAGCGCCCCCTGTCTGAGGGAGGCCGGGGCCAGGGGGGGGGAGCCGCGGTGGCCAGACACTTGTAACTGCCGGGCACACTGTCAGGTCTACGTCTTGTCTTTGCGAGGCTGGGACCCGCAGGGCGTGTGTGTATTGTGCATGTAAACAGGAGAAGGCCCGGGGGATCCGGGGGGGGGGGGCGTTATTTTCCCTTCCGCAGGCAGCGCATGTCTAAGGGCCGGCGGCCGCCGTTCACGGGCACACCTGTATACAGGGACAGGAATGCAAAGTGCACGATGGTCACATGCGTGCGTCGAGTCGCACATGACCACCTCATTCTATCCCACAAGAACCGTTCCCGGGCGCTGTTCTGCCTTCGGGCCTGTGTGCGTGTGTCTGTGTGTCCCAAGAGAGCAAGAGAGAAAGAGGGGGGGGGGGGAGAGGGGGGTTTCTCTCATGTATACGCACGGACACCACCATCCCCCCGGCCCCCCCCCCTCCGCGCCCCGTCGCCCTCCCCCGAAACACACACACACACACGCACACTAGCACGCCAGACAGCATCACAGCACCACCGACGCGGCGGATGTCGTGCGCAGGCTCTCCAGGTACTTGGAGTCAACCAGCAACTGGCCAATGCTGTCCACGAAGGAGCCCTGCATGTCCAGCGGACCGACCCCCTGCAGGAGCCCATGACGATCGGCCTCACTCAGGGCGTCCATGCTGGCCAGGTAGGCCTCGATGGTGCTCTGGGCAAAGGTCGGCATGTCGACGCTGGAGAAGATCCGGAACAGCAAGGCCAGGATGTCCTCACGCAGGAGCTCATGCCCCCGGTGGTTGAGCACCCGCATGAGCTGCATGGCAAAGGCATGGCACTGGCGAATGACCTGCTGGTCCGGCAGGGAAAAGAGCCGCCGGGTTTGATCCAGCCGGCCCAGCCGGGCCAGGTTATCCCGGAAAATGCCGATGTCTGAGGATTTGAAGGGAAGCTGCGCCAGGTCCAGCAGCCGGTAAAAGGCCTGCCCCCCGGGGGACACGCTCTCCGAGGCGGTGGCCTCCGGCTGGAGCTGGTGCCAGCGGCTGTCCAGCAGGGCGAAGACCAGCTCGAAGAAGCGCCCGGCCACATGGTCGGCCGCGGCGCGGGCCCCATCGCTGAACAGAGCCGGAGCCAAGTCCCCGAGGACCAGCTGCACAATGCTCCCGGTCAAGGCGCCGAGGCTGCTGCTGCGTGGGCCGCTCTCCACAATGAGAGTCAGCAGCTGCAGCAGCTTGTTGATAATGTCGATGGAGGCCGGCGTGCCGCCGGCCAGGTGCTGGAGGAAGCTCTGGTTCCCCCCGAGCAGGGCCAACATGACGCCGACCATCTCCCCGACATACTCGACTCCGAGGTCCAGGCGCATGGCCACGAAGAGCTCCAGCTGGAAGTCAATCAGCCGCTCGAGGACATCTGACAAGTGTGCGTGCGTGCGTACGTGCGTGCGTGCGTGCGTGCCTACATGTTAGCAATCACAGAGAGAGGAGGGAGGGGCCGGAACGAGACAAGGGCAATTCCCCACACACCCCCCCCCTCGCGCAAGTGGACAAAAAACCGCGCGCCGACACATACCATATTCCGATGCGTAAATCTTCAGCAGGTTGATCGTAGACGGCAGCAGCGGGCGCACTGCCTCCAACACCACAGCCTTGCTGGTTTTGGACTCGGCCGCCACGGCCGACACACATGCCCCCAGGGTGGACAGAGCCTCGCAAATGAGGGCACGCACATCCGGCGCCTTGTAGAGGCCCTGCTCGTGGAAGCCCGGGGCCGCGGCACGCTGCAACGGGGCCGTCAGCCCCGAATCCCCGAGAACCACCTTGGCAAAGAGGGCCGCCCGGTTGTCCCACGCCTGCGCCGGGTCCTTGGCGGCCATCTGCTGGAAGGGCAGGGCAATGGCCGTGGTGGCGGCCATGAACACCGCCGAGCGGACTTCGATCGAGGTTTGGAAGATACCACGCGCCAGGGCCGGCAAATCCCCGGCCCCAGGGGCCGCATATGCCGGGTACCGATCGCGCGAGGCCACCGTCAGCAGATCCAGCAGCTGCGGAGCCAGGGCTTCCAGCAAAACCGGTAGCCGGACCGCCCGGGCCAGAGCCAGCAGGAAGGGCGCCACCGCCAGCCCGAGAACCGAGTCGTCGGTGGTGTAAAGCACCGACACCGCCAGCTTGATCTGGTGGAAGAGCAATTCGGCGGCCGCCGCCGCTTCGGGAGTCCGCTCGGCCGGGGTCGACGCACCGCCCAACCCGCCGCCCGTGGAGGAAGTCCCCCCACCGGAGGCCGGCCCCGTGGAGGCCAACGCCGCGGCCTGCCAGCCGGCGAAGGCAGCCAGCGTGGTGAACAGCTGCACGGCCAGCTTGTTGAACTGCTCACTGCGCCGGTAGAGGGCGAAGTTGTGCAGGAAGGTGCCCAGCCCGAGGAGCTTGTCCTTCAGCAGGGTCAAGATCGTGGGGAAGGTGCTTTCGAAGAGGCTGCCGCTCGACAGGAAGACGCTCGACAGCCGGGCCAAAATGCGCAGGTGAGACCGCAAGTCGCGAGTGAGGGCCAGTGCGCGGGATGCATCTAGCCGGATGGGCATCATCATGGGCGAGAAGGTGGTCAGATAATCCGGGGTGAGCCACAAACACAAGGGGACACATATTGGCGGGCAATTCCTCGTCCCCCATCCCGTCGCTGATCTGCCATGCTGTGGTGCAGGCAGAGACGACAATGAAATCAATGCATGGGGGGGGGGGAGAGAGAGAGAGGGAGAAAAAGGCCAATCTCCGAAGGAACGCCTCCCGATGAAAGGCAGAAGGAAGGCAGCGGCGAGCAGACAACCAACTCCGAGACGCACCCGAGGTCAATTGCTCACGGATCATGAACTTCGCGAGGTCCTCCTCCAGCAGGGGGAAGGTGATGTTGAGCGTCTGAACTGGCAGCAGGTCGCCGACCTTGCCGATGATGCTGACGCAAGAGGACAGGAAGGTGTCCCACTCGGATTGGGCATCGCCCTCGACCTCGTCATCATCCAGGGACAGGAGCTCCGGGGCATTGTGACGGAAGAGGACCTTCTGCAGAAGGGCCTCCACGAAGGCCAGCAGCCCGCCGGCATAGGGAGCCGCGGCCTCCTGGGCACTTTGCAGCGAGGACCCCTCCTGCGGCTCGAGCAGCCGGTCCAGGAAGGTCTCCCAGATGTCCAGGCAGGATGACAGGGCCTCGATGTCCGGCTGCATGAAGGTATACGTGAAGAGCAGGCCCAGCAGGGCGAACACCGGCTGGGAGGTGGCATCCGGGGCGCCGGCCCCGGAGCCGGCCCCAGCGGCAGCCACCCCGCCCAGGCCGATGGCCTCCGAGGACATGGTCTCGAATCGCCGGAGGTGCTGGCTCACGAAGAGGCCCAGGAAGTCAGTCAGGCGCTCGCGGTATTGCGAGTCCAGGGCGCGGATGACCTCCGGCGAGGGGGCCCCCGCCGGGTCGGCCGTCAGCGACTGCAGCAGACGGAAGACATCGCCGAAGATCTGCACCAGGAAGCCATCCAGGTCGCGGGGGATGCACGACCGGCCGAGGATCTCATTGACGCACTCCAGGGCCTGGGCACCGAGCTCGGCCGACGTGCTGTCCACATGTAGAACCACATATTGGAAGAGGGACTGCACCAGGCGCCGGTCGACGAATTCATTGAGCGGCACCCAGGACAGAAGCTGGCTGACCACGGTCAGGGCCTGGGCCACACACCGGGCGATCATCGGCGGGAACCGAAGGCGCGCATTCCCACGGGCAGTCCCATCCGACTGGCAGGCGATGCGAGCCTGCTCATGCGTGCTGTCCAGCACGCGCAGGACCAGATTCATGATGGCGGTCGCATTGTCGTACAACAGCTGCACATGAGCCGGCGGGGTGGGAGGGGGGGGGGGGGGGGGTCAGCAACTGGGGCCAGCATCAAGATCGCTGCATGGGTGTGGGTGTGTGCAGGGGGAGAAGGAGGAGGAGGAGGAGGAGAAGAAGGGAGGCGCATACCTTGCGCATGGAGTTACGCAGATGCGATGGGAGGTCGTCCTTGACGCTGGTACACTCTTCGCAAATCATCAGCAGCATGGCCAGGCCCAGGAGCTGGGCTGGGCTACCACAGGCCGGATCCAGTAGGCTCAGGGCCTGGTCGATGGACTGCGGGGCATCGGCCAGGTTCGGGCGATTGGTCAGGAAGCAGGTGGCCAGCTGGAAGAGCGAGTCGAAGCCGATGGTCAGATTGTGCTTGCCCATGTCGACGCAGAGCTGCGTCAGCTTGGTGACAATGAAACGCGGCAGCCCGGCGTCCATGGCGTCCGGTTGGGCGCTGACTGCCTGGATGTGCCGGAAGAGGGTGTCTCGGCAGAAGCACCAGATGGTCGTGCGGTCGGCGTCGCTGAGGTCGCGCCAGTTCCGGGCAACAACTCGCTGGAGTGCGAATGGGGCAATGGACAGGAGAGGAGTCAGCCTGGCGGAATGCAAGAGGGGGGGGGGGCGGAGGAGCGGAGGGGGGCTCGCGGGGGATTGGCGCACCCCGATGATGAAGATCGCGAAGTATTGGGCCTTCGGATCGGAGGGCATGTCGAAGGCCTGAATAGCCAGCTGCCAAACATTTGGCGTGGCACAGAAGCCCATCAGCTCCTCTGCGCATTGGCGACCGGTCGTGGGAGAGCGGGAGACGCGGGGCAAGGAAAGGAGAGAAGGTCAGCAACGGAGCCACCCGATGGGGAGGGGGGAGAGCGGGGAGGGCGAAATCCAGACGGGATCGGCGCGCACCCAGCAGGCCCGGGGAGGTGTATCCATTGGTAAGGGGAATATAGAGGCGAGACAGCGCCTCATTGAACCACTGTTGCTGAGAGGAGGCGAGGCCAAGCGTGAGAGGACGGGGGGGGGGGGCGGAGGTCAGCAGGGGAATGGGCCGGACTGGGGAGGG
>NW_009242971.1:3860375-3864611 GCF_000388065.1 Fonticula alba | reverse complement strand
GGGGAGGGGGACAGTGACACACCTTCATCGTCATTTGCACAGGGGAGCCCAGGGGGGCGGCTGCTCAGAAGGGGCAGCGAAGGGGGAAGCGAGGCGACGTGGAGGGAGAGGGGCGACCGGGATGCAGCGGTGACGGCGGCAACAGAAGGAGGTAAAGGGATGGGGAGGAAAGCCTGATCTCTGGGCGCGATCACTCTCTTTCGCTCTTTCACTTTAGCGTTTGGTGCGACAGGAGAGAAGACGGGGAGGGGTGGAGGAGGGGGGGGAGAGGGAGAGAAGGACACGTGTATATGCGTTTGCGTGTGCGTGCGTGCGTGCGTGCGTGCGCGAAGGTGTGTGTGTGCGCGAAGGTGTGTGTGTGCAGGGGAGTGTGCAAGCAGGGATGCGGGCGGGGAGGGAGGAGTGGAGAAAGGGGGCTGCCTGGCATACCCTTCCCTCGCGGGGCTTGGACTCGGCTGCAGAAAAAACTGATCCCCTTCCCCAGATGCGCGTCAGGACCAGGAGCGGGGGGGGGGGGGGGGGGCGCACCACGCCCCCCCGCCCCCCCCCCCCCCCGCCTCTGGTGCGCACTGCCACCGCTGCTGTTGGGAAAACGCCCCCTGGGCTTAGCCTGTTCCCCCCCCCCGGGGCGGGGGGACACATAGCCCCGGGAGTTGACCGACCTCACACCTTCACCGAGGGACCACCCCAGGGGCGGAGCACCTCGGGGAATGCCCTCTCTTTCGGTGGTCGGCTCCACAAGCAGGGCGTCCTCGTCGAGAAAAGTCGACTCCAGGCATCGCCAGACAAAGGAGGTATGCTTGCCTGGCCACCCCCCCCCCCCCTCCCCCCCGCTCCCGGCTGGCCTGGCCCAAAGAACCGTCAGTCGGGACAAGTGCCTGTGTTTGCACACATGCGTGTGTGTGCGTGCGTACGGGTGGAGGTCTCGCATAGATAGAGGTCCAACCGTGTGTATGTGCGTGTGTGCATGTGGCGCCCCCGGGCCCGAAGCCCCGAAGGCCGGTTGTGGCACCGTTTGCATGCAGGCTCCCTGGCGGGCTGGCTGCAGATGGACGGGCCGTTCAAATGGCATTAATCCACGTACGGGCCGGACCGGCGGCCGAGTCCGAGGTGCGCAAGTGGCGCATACCCACCAGGCCGCGCCGGTAGCGCCTCATGCAAAGGGCAGCCAACAGATGCAGACACGGGGAGGCAAAGGCCCAGGAGCAAAGGCATGTGCTTCGCGAACAAAAATCAGGGGGGGGTGGCGGGAGCAGGGCAAGGCACAGCCCCGAGGCTCCTGGTGTGCTCTGCCAGGCCCTGGCGAGCCAGGAGGCGCTGGGCATGCCCTCCCCGACGGTCGGCCCGGCCCCCCCCCTCCCCCGGCCCCCGGAGAGGAGGAGGCCGAGGCAAAAGAGGAATGAGGGCGTGCGCTCGGGCCAGGCGGAATCCTCCACCATACCCCCCGGATGACGCCTGCCAGTGGACCCTCCCCCCCCTCGCGAGGAAAAGGGAATTTACAGCCCAGGGGCTGGGGCGGGTAGCGAGCAAAAGGCCGGTCGCTGCTTGTCCTCCTCCCCCCCCCCCCCCCCCCCCACCCCCCCCACCCCCCCCCCCCCCCCCCCCCCGCCGGGGGGGGGGGGGGGGGACGGACGGCTGCGGTGTCGGTGGCGGTCCGTCTGGCGCGCTGGCCAAATTGCCAAAGCACGTCCGCCCCCCCGGAGGAAGACACGCATCAGGGGGAGGGGGCGCAGTGTGGGCGGCGCTTGTCAGGCCCAAGGCGCCAGCGCTGCGGGGACCCGGCCGGGGGATAAATGGGTCTTCTCCATGTGGGGATGTCTTTCCGATGAGTCCCCCCCCCCCGCCGGCGGCGTTCCAGGCTCTTCTTCCGAGTGTCGGGCGAGTTCGCGCCCAGGCGAATCTCCGCCCCGCCCCGCCCCTTCCCCCCAAGGCCCGAAGTCGTCAAGTCCGCGGGCAGGCCCCCTCTCCCAGGGCGCCGTTCTCCGCTCGCGCTGGTGTCCCGCGGCAACCAGAACCGCCTCGGCCCCCCCCCCAGGGGGTCGCCAACGGCGAAGAACGGCGGCCGCATTGCGTTGGCACTAGGCGCATTCTGGCGTGTATTGTCCCTGGTCCCCGGGGCGAAGGGGCAGGCAGGCCGGAGCCTGTCGACGTAACACACGAGGGGAACACCTGGCATGTGCCCGGCAGTTCGGGCGTCCGGCCTCGGCTCGCGGCCCTCTCCCACCGGACGCCTGGGCAAGGACCCCGATCGCGCGACAGCAGGGCGCCCACCGGCCGCGGAGGTGCGGTCGGAGTTTCCTGAACTCTTGGCTTGTCTGCTCCTTTCACTTTGCTCCCTCCCTCTCCCTCTCCCTCTCCCTCTCTCTCTCTCTCTCTCTCTCTCTCTCTCGCTCTCCCTCGCTCTCGCTCTCGCTGTGTCTATGGTTTTGTATTTCGGGGCACATGGGTGGGGGGGAGGGCGAAAAGGGAAGAAGATGGTGATTCGAAAAAGGAGGAAAGCGTGGGGAGAGGGGGAGGGGGGAACAGGGAAGACATGGGCATGTCTCCATGATCCATGCTGCCATTCATCGGAGCAAGTACCAGGGCCCTGGTCAGACTCGGCGCGCAAGGTCGTTCTCGCCTTTTTTTTCTTTGGAGGAGAGGCCACAGCACAAGCGGCGGCATTTAGTCCTCGTTGTCGGAGAAGCGGAAGGAGTTGACGCCCATGTCGATGTTGCCGCCGCGGTAGGAACCACGCTTCTTCTTGGTCTTCTCATGGCGGAAGCCCTTGCCGCGAGTGCGCTCGAGGGCGGCGTTGGCCTTGAAGCCGTACGAAGAGGCATCGCTGCCGAAGGTCGAGCGGTAGGAGTTGTCGCGCAGCGAGTCACCAGCGTACTGGACCTTGGTGGCATCGACACGCTGGAAGAAGCGCGGCTTGTCGCCGTCCTTCGGGGGGAGGGGCTTCTTCGGCGGGTTGAACTTCAGCGGAGCGGGGGCCGGGGTGTCGGACTCGGAGCCGGAGTCAGAGGAGGAGTCAGAGCTGGAGGAGGAGCCGGAGCTGGAGGAGGAGCCGGAGCTGGAGGAGGAGCCGGAGCTGGAGGAGGAATCGGAGCTGGAGCCGCTGGCGGAGCTCGAAGAGGAGCCGGAGCTGGAGCTGCTGTCAGAGCTCGAAGAAGACCCCGAGCTGGAGCTGCTATCGGAGCTGGAGCTGCTAGAGCTGCCCGAGCTGGAGCTCGAGCCAGAGGAGGAGCTGGAGCTGGACGAAGAGCTGGAGCTGGAGCTGGAGCTGGACGAAGAGCTGGAGCTGGAGCTGGACGAGGAGCTGCTGGAGTCGGAGCTGCTAGAGTCGGAGCTAGACACAGCAACAACGATCTTGGCGACCTTGGCGCGCTTGCGGGAGACCATCTCGACTTCAGAAACGGGGAGAGCACGCTTCTTGATCATGGACGGGAGCTCCTCCTCGGACTCCTCGCCAGAAGAGCTGGAGCTGGAAGAAGAGCTGGAGCTAGAAGACGAGCTAGAGGAGGAGCTGGAGGAGGAGCTGGAGGAGGAGCTGGAGGAGGAGCTGGAGGAGGAGCCAGACCCGGACGCAGAGCTGGAGCTGGAGCCAGACTCGGAGTCAGAGCTGGAGCTGGAGCCGGAGTCGGAACTGCTGGAGCCGGAGTCGGAGCTGCTGGAGTCGGAGTCGGAGTCGGAGCTGCTGGAGTCGGAGTCGGAGCTGCTGCTGGAGTCGGAGCTGCTGCTGCTGCTGCTGCCTGAGTCAGAATCAGAGCTGAAGGAGCTGTCGGATGGACCGACGAACGAGGAGGCGAGAGGATCGGGGGCGCGACGGAAGGGTCGTAAATGTTAATGTCCCTTCTGCGAAAGGCGGGGAGAGAAGCAGAAAGAGAGTGGGAGCGAGAGCAAGGAGCTTCAGCTGAAGAAAAGCCCCCGGAGTCGCAAGGAGGCCCGACAAGGCATCAATCGGTGGGAAGGCTCCGCCTGTGTGTGTGTGTGTGTGTGTGTGTGTGTGTGTGTGTGTGTGTGTGTGCGTGTGCATATGTGTGTGGGCATGCATGAGCGCCTGTACGTACGCCTTCAGGGCGATGCTGATGGCCAAAGTGACGACCCCAATAGTGTCAAGGGAAAGGGGCTCAACAGTGTGGCCGGCCTTGGCAACGGCCTTGCTCACGCGCGCAGCCTCAGCCTCAAAGTTGTTCGCCGCCAGGTAGGCGACGATGAAGGAGAAAATCTTATCAGACATGGTGATAATAGGGG
>NW_009242971.1:3852545-3860365 GCF_000388065.1 Fonticula alba | reverse complement strand
GAAGGAGAAAATCTTATCAGACATGGTGATAATAGGGGGGGGGGGGGGGGGGGGGGGGGGGGGATGTTGCTGCTGCCTCGGGGCCTGCTCTCGGCGATCAGCTGCGGGGGAGGAGGTGGACGCGGCGGGGCAAGGGACAGAGGAGGAGGAGGGAGAGGGGGCGAGGGAAAGGGGGAGGAGCGGTGCCTGGTCTTCTCTGTCGGCGATCAGGCACCAACAGACAACCAGATGAGCCCCTCCTCGTTCGCCGGGCCCGGGCCCGGGCCTGGGGGCTCGCCACGGTCGCCGGACAGTGACCCTCTGCTCGGGGCCTGTCCCGCGCGGTGGGACGAAAATCCCGCGCCTCCTTCCTTTCCCAGCCGATCCTGGGCCCCCCGGAGGGAGGGCGTGCACACGCGGAAGGGTTCACACGAGGGAAACCCGCATGCCCAGTTCGCGGTCCACCCCGCACCTCTCCCCCCGCACCTCCCCGCGAAAGGAGGCCCTCCTCGAGGCAGAAAACCGCGGGGGGGGGGGGGGGGGGCGCCCCCCGTCCCCGTGTCCCCCCCCCCCGCTCCCCTTCCCTGAGAAGGGCCACAAAAGGGGAAACGCGCGACCAGCCATGCGGGCGTATAAAACCGAAAAAAGAGGAAAAAAAAGTCCACGGATAAAGTAGTCCCCCCGGGAAGCTGCCCATGCTTGCACGCTGCGTATCCCCGGTCACGAGCATATCCACGTGCCACAAGGACGACCATTCCGAACGGACAAATTAAGACTAGGCCCGTAGACGGGGATAGTGCCTGGTCTTGGGCAGGAGGGCTGGGAGACACCACCCCCTGGCCGCGCCCCGGGAAAATGCCCGGCCCATGGTGGAGGCACGGCGCAATCCCCTCGACGCGGCGTAAGGCCCTCTCCCCTCCGCCGCCGCACAAGACCACATCGTCCTTCTTGAGGAGGGGGAGCTTGGAGTCGCGGGGAATGCGCCTTGCCGTCGAGAGAAGACAGTGCACGCGCGCGCACCACCCCGGGCACCAAAAAGTATGACTCTCCTTTGCACGGATCTGTTTCCCTCCATGTACCTCTCCCCCCGTCCTCTTCTCTCTCTCTCTCTCTCTCTCTCGGATGTCGGTGCCCGCAGCCCTTTTGGTCCACACACGGGTTCCGAAAAAACGCTTGACCCAGGGGGGGAGAGGTGTGTGCCCGCGCCCCCCCTCCCGCCCCCAACGACTCCCTCACTGTGGGTTTTCAATTTTTTGTAAAAAAGGGTGATATGTAGTCTGATGTCGACTCGATTTCCCATTGTAAGAAACCGGTTCCTTTCCAGACGATTCAATCTTGTTCCAAAGATAGTCACCGTGGTGAGTATCCTGGCAATGATTTGCCTTTGGGCCCCCGGTAAGGGGAGCAATGGCAGTCATCGTGGCATTGGAACGTTTGCTTTATGCAGCATCCCTGGTGGAGAGAGGCCCACAACCGAGGCACTTTTAAGGGCGCATGTTACCCCGGGCGAGGGCGCACAAAAGATCGGCCCTCAGTTTTCTCCTACGTTGGCATCTGGGGCGCGCCTCTCCCCGCCCTCGATTGTTGGAGGGCCGGCCTGCGCACCGAAGCCCCGGCTGCACACGGCACGCCAAACACCTCCCAATGTTCCTCCCGGGCTCACACTCCTGCGGCGCCTTTTTTTTTTTTCCCCCCGCCCCCTTTCTCATCCCCTCCGCCGTCAGCGACCCCCGCCACTGGTTCTGCCTCCTTTTCCCCCTCGGACCTCGCGAGCCATGGGCTTCAACACCTTCCTCAGCAAGCAGCAGCAGAAGGAGCAGGAGATCTGCGTTCTAGTGCTGTGCGTGCCCTCTTCCGTGCATCCCTCCTTCTTGCCTTCTTTTCTCGCCCTCCCCCCCCCCGTCCTGCTGGTCTTTCTGGCTTCCCGGCTCTGCCGCCCTCTCACCCGCATGTGGCTCTGCGTTCGCACTCCCGCCAGTGGCCTCGACAATGCCGGCAAGACCACCGTCACGCACGCCCTCCTGGGATCGGACACGGCCGGCATTGAACCCACCTTCGGCTTCAACATCCGCTCACACGAGATCGATGGGTACGTCCGCTGCCCCTCGGCCCGTGGCCTGCCCGTCGCCCCCGCCCCCCTCTCCCCACCGGCCAAACACCCGAGCTGACACACCCTGGCCCTGCGTCCCCCCTCCGCCCCTTCACCCCCTCCGTCTCGGTGGGAGGATCAGGTTCACGCTGAACATCTGGGACGTCGGCGGCCAGCGGACCCTGCGATCCTTCTGGCGGAATTACTTCTATGCGGCCGAGGCCCTGGTGTGGGTGGTGGATGCGTCGGACCCCCGGCGCCTGGCCGACTGCCGCAGTGAGCTATCCAGCATCCTCCAGGAGGAGAGCCAGATCTGCACCACCCTGCTGATCCTGGCCAACAAGCAGGACATGCCCGGAGCCCTGCCTCCGGAGCGCGTGGCCGCCGAACTGGGCCTCGGCGAGGCTCCGACGGCACCGCCTCCCGGGCACCCGGCTGAGCTGCCCGGTCCGCGGCCTCAACGACAGTGGGCCATTTTCGGGTGCAGCGCCCACACGCCGGCCGGACAGCAGCAAATCCAACAGGCCTTCCGGTGGCTGGTGGCCGAGGTGGCCAGCCGGGTATCTTTGCCCAAATGAAAGGATTGTCCTCGCTCAAGCTGCATGCACATTTGAATGTCGGCGTGTGTTGGCTTCCGCCAGAGAAGGAAGGAAGGGGGGGGGGGAGACAGCAACGTGGAATGGATGCACGCGAGCTGGGAGATAATTATTTGTCTATTTGAGTCGTTCAGGACAGGGAGGAGCAGGGGGGGGGGGGAGCTGCATGATGGCGGGAGTGACGTGCACAGGGGGTGTGTGCGAAGCTCGCACAGCTCATGCTGGCGGGCATCATCACAAGGATGAGAGGGAACAAGGGAATGGTGGAGGGGCGCAACGGTGCAGCAGAAACTGAGGGTGGCCACAGGTGCTGTTCTCGTAAAGGGACGGGCAAGGGAGGGGGAGAGGAAGACAGAAGGGGGGGGGGGGGCGAGCAACAGCAGCAGCAGAGTAGCCTAGCCGCTTGCCAGCCATACACACATGCACGCATAGCCCCCCTAGTTGGAGGCCAGCTGCGCCGGGGTCTCATCCTCCTTCTCGTACTCGATCTCGAGGAAGCTGCCACCGGCGCCATGCACGCGACGCTTGGCGGCGGGGCCGCCGGACTTCTGCGAGCCGGCCGAGCGCTTCTTGCTGCCGGGGGCCGGGGCCGCGGGGGCCTCCTCATCATCGGACGCGCCCCACGAATCGTTCAGGGGGAACTCCTCCAGGTCATCCTCATCGTCCGAGCCGTCGGGGCCATTCTCGACCCATTCGCCCTCGAGATCCTCCTCGTCTTCCTCCTCCTGCTCGTAGAGAGTGTCATCGTCCGAGCCGGAGGAGTAGTCCTCGTCGTCCGAGGAGTAGACCGCCTCGAAGTCGGCGTCATCCTCGAGCTCGAGCTCGGCCTCCTCCTCCTCCAGCTCGTCCTCGATCTCGTCCTCGACCGTTTGCTGGTCCAGGGCCGAGGTGAAGGCCGACTGGTTGAAGTTGTAGATGTCACCGTAGGTTCCGCTCTGCAGACGCTGGAGCAGCTCCTTCTCGATGGTGTTCTCGAGCTTGGCCGCGTTGAGGGCCTTGGCCTCGCGCGAGCGCAGCCGACGCTCGACCTTCCGGCTGACGGGGATGAGCTTGACCCTGGACGTGGGTGCCGGCCGGGCAGCCAGGCGCCACAAAAGGAGAGGCAGGGGTCAGGGTTTGGTCTCCGAAGCGTGGCACATGATGGCATTGCATGTGCGTGTATAAATATGCGTAAAGATAAATCCATGTGTGTGTGTGTGTGTGTGCGTGTGTGTGTGTGTGTGCGTGTGTGTGTGTGCGTGTGTGTGTGTGTGTGCGTGTGTGTGTGCGTGCGTGCGTGTGTGCGTGTGCATGCGCGTGTGCAAAACTCGGCCACGCACTTCTCGGTCTTCTTGGCCAGGTTCCGCGCGCGGACCAGGTACTGCGCCATCTTGGTCAGGCGCTGCTTGCACTTGTTCCGCAGGAAGGAGGGCCAGTAGCGCAGCGTGGTGTGGACCTGCTCCATGGCCTTGGCGTAGTTCTTGGACAGCTTCAGGCGGTGCCACATCTTGGCCGGGGTGTGGATACGCTCGATGGTCTTGGTGTAGAGGTACAGAATGCCTGCACAAAGAGAGAGGGAGAAGGGGATGGAGGGGGAGGGTGTGTTATTCGGGTCAGGGGCCGGAGCCAGGCTCAGAATCCAAGTGCAGCACGTGGGACGCACCCTCCTCCTCGATCACAGTGGCGTACTGGCTGTTGGCCAGGGGGCAGGCGTCACGGCGGCACTCACCGGTGACATTGTACTTGTTGCGGCAGAACTTTTTCCCGGTATCAAGCCTGGGCCAGGCGAGTGTGCAGGGCGAAAGGTGAGATGGCTGGCAGCGGCAAATAAGAGGGGGGGCGGGGGGGAGTGCGGCACGCATAGGGAACCGGGGCTACCCCCTCGGAGACCGCACGCACTTGACCTTGTACGAGCAAAACTGACGGTCAATGATCGACCAGATGACCTCGTCGCTCTGCATGGTGGCGTTGTGGGATTATGGGGCAGCGGCCAGCGGGGATGCGGGTGAAAATGTGGAGGAGAGGGGAAGGGAGCAAGGGCCAGGTGACGGCGGCGGCGGCGGCGGCGGCGAGGGCACGCGGGCACAGGGCAGGGAGGGGGAGGGGGGGGGGAGCGGAGGGGATGGATTGTGTGGGGCTGGGGAGGGGGAGAGGGGAAGGGTGCTACCACGCTGGCCCGGCCTCCGCGGAACGGGTGGCCGATGAGGCTCAGCCGACGCAGATCGACACCCCGCGTGCCGGTGGCCGCCACAAAGCAGGCCTGCTGGCACCGCCTTCCCTGGCTGTGAGTGTGTGCGCGTGTGGGGTGGGAGGGAGGGCGGGCATGCGCGCGCGCGTCCGCGCGCCGAGAGCTTTCCGGGCCAGGGAGAGATCCCCGCGCGCGGGGCCGGGAGGACACCACGAGTGCGGGAACGGCACGTGACACGAATCGACACATGGACAAATGGTACAACAACCCCCCTCTCCTATAATCCCCAGGGCGGGCGACCTGGCAACTGGCTCCCTGGTGCGCTCCGGGTGGGTGCGTCCCCTGTTCAAGCATACTTCTGTGCGGCGGGAGCATCGGCGCCCGGACGCTCGGTCCTTCGGTCTGCAAGTGGGGGAGGTCCCCTGGCCTTTGGCATGCCCCGTGCGGCCTCGACGCCCTCGGGTCTCCCCCTGCCCGGGGTCGCCTTGGCCCGCGCGCCGTGCAGACTGGGCGTGTGGGGCGCTGTGAGCCGAGGGACGCACGGTCGCCCCGTGGTGTGCTCCTCTTCTCTCCGGGTGCTGTAGGACCGCGCGCGCGCGCACGGAGATGGCGTGCTCCGACCATTGGCAGGTAGACCGCAGATCGCAAC
Organism: Fonticula alba; assembly: GCF_000388065.1. Lineage (NCBI taxonomy): Eukaryota > Rotosphaerida > Fonticulaceae > Fonticula > Fonticula alba. The sequence goes on along the minus strand of NW_009242971.1, from coordinate 3,854,885 downwards.
GCCGCCCCGCCCCTGACGTACACGCATGCTCAGGAACAACACACACACACACGCACGCACGCACGCACGCACGCCAGGGCGACTGGCCGCTGTATACACACACACACACACACACACACACACACACTTGTACCCTCCCCCACCTTGCACACGCACATATACATGTGCACAAGGGCCGCATTGGCGGCAGGATGGCAGCTGCCCTTCAATCATTCGATCAACAACTCCTCCCCTTCCCGACATCCCTCCGCCCCTCTCCCCACCCCTCCCCCCGTCCCCGCCCCCGCCCACCCTTTCCTCTACAACCACACACATCTACGCCCGCGCACCCACAGCATGCTCCACCGGAAGCGTTTGAATGCCCTGCTCGATACGGATCCCACGCCGGAGCATGAGCGCCAGGTAGTGGCTCTGGTCACCCAGTCCACCGGGGGCAACCAGTTCCGCCTGGCCTTGGCCCCTTCCTCTGAGCACCTTGTCCCGGCGGGATCCAACATCGCCGAAGCCCCCGGGCAGGTGGAGATCCTGGCCCAGCTGCAGCCCAAGCTTCGCGGGACCCTCTGGATCCGGAGCAGTGACTTTGTTGTGGCCGAGATCGCCGAGACCCCCGGGGTCGGGGGCAAGCGCGTCGGCACCATCCTGCATGTCCTCCGAGCGGAGCACGTCCGCCGCTTCAAGGCCCAGGGGATCTGGTGCGTCTGTGTTTCCCTCATCCTATTTCTACCTCTCTCCCTCTCCCTCTCCCTCTCTCTCTCTCTCTCTCAGACATAGACACATGCCTATCCTCCTACTTTCCCCCTTGGTACTTGCCGCGGCATGCCACTAAACTATCCTCCTCCTCCTCCACCACCATGTCCCCCAGGCCGGCCGATCTGCCCGAGCCGAAGCGCGTCTCCGCCGCCTCGGACAGCGAGGACTGCGATGCCGCCGGGCCCGAGAGCGAGTTCCGCTTCTCCAATTACCACGGCGAGCGCCACCACCACTCCTCCGACGATGAAGGCTCCGGTGCTGATACCGGTTCCGACAGCGATGGCACCGAGGACGATGAGGATGGCTCCGACGGCGACGACACCGATACCGATGCCCACATGGCCGCCAGGCTGGGCGCCATGCTCGGGAGGCGGTAGGCAGGGCTCTCGGTCAACATACATGCAGGGTGACCATCCCTCCTGCCGCAAGATGTGGATTCTCCCTCTTCCTCTCTCTCTCTCACTCCTTCAATATATCTGTTGCCTCTTGTTCTCCACGGATATCCCCTCCCTCCCTCCCTCTCTCTCTCTCTCTCTCCCCTCTGGCATCGGGTCTTTGCCCCCTCTTCCTCTCCGTGGCGCGTGGTAGTGTGCACAACGGCACCGACATCTCGCCTGGCGACCAGAAATCCACCTTGCCAATGTTCTGGAATCGGCAGAATCTGCCCACCTGGAATCACGGGAAAGTTTAACCCAGCTGTCAGCTGATCGGGCCCTTGTCAAAATACTTCTCCCGGAGCCGCGACCATTCTGCGAGCGAGCGAGCGGGCCGGGGAGGGGGGCTGGGACATTATTTTTTTTCTCCCTGCACACTGTTGGCCTCAACGAAACACACTCCCCTCTCCCCGGGGGGGCGAAGCAGAAGGGCGGAGGTCGCATCTTCTTTTGGGAGCCAGTGCCAGACGTTTCCGGGAGCCCCTGCGAGCCCTCCCCAACTGTCCTGGCGCCGCCGATCGGGGGCATGGGCAGGGGGGGGGGGCGAGGGGCGGGGCGGCGGGACGAGCGAACCCAAGGATCCAACCTGAGGCTCGGTGCGCCTGGAGAGTGCCCTGCCGGCCGCGGGTCGCCTGCCTATTCGTCCGTGGGCCTGAAAGCGGCTTTCCTTAATCGTGGAGTATGGCTGTTGGCTCGAGAGTGCGTTGGACACGGATACATCCTTGCCCGGAGGGGGGTCTCGTCTAGGCGGTTGAGTGAACATCATACTCCCTGCTGGGCAATGTGAGCCCTTCAGATCGCCGCTAGCATTTGCTCGTTTGTGCACGTACGTGCACAAACGGACTCGCACCATGTCTGACCCGGGGGATATGACACCGCTCTTTTTTCCCCTCCCTCACCTCGTCTTATGGGATCTGGTCTCTCCTGTTTGTGATCCCCGATGAAGCTGAAGGGGCCCCTCCTGCGGGCCTCCTGAGCCCGGGTGTGGTACCTCGCTTCGTCCTTGCTTCTCTGGCCCTCGCTCCGCCCCCTATTTTCCCTTACTCCCCGTCGCGCGCTCCCCACTCCCGCCTCCCCTCCCTCTCTCTCCCCTCTCCTCGCTGCCCTCTTTCGCGCTGTCCCCGGCGGCTCTCCCCTCGCTCCTTCCCCCCCCCCC
>NW_009242971.1:3845599-3852117 GCF_000388065.1 Fonticula alba | reverse complement strand
CGCTTCCCCCTCGGCTGATGCATCCCCCCCCCCCCCCAGCTCATGGTCAACATGGCGCTTGTGTTGATGTGGGCCCTGAAGAAGCTGTGCGAGCGCATCTTCTTCTTCGGGGAATTCAGTTTCATGGATACCGGCGTGCGTTCCCTTCCTCAACACCCTCAATGCCCGGCATGTGTTTTGCTTGTTTTTTTTTTTCCCGTCGCACTTCTTTCCTCGCATCATCTCACCTCTCAGCCCCGCTCTCTTCTTTCCTCCCCCCTCCCCCCCCCCCCCCCCCCCCCCCCCCCCCCCCCCCCCCCCCCCCCCCCCCCCCCCCCCCCCCCCCCCCTCCGCCGGGACTCTGCGCGGCTCTGGGCGCTGCCGAGACAGACACTGCATGAGCAGCTCTGGCTGGCCGTCACGGAGACCTTCTTCGCGATGACCATGTTCCGCGATGAATTCGACTCGCGCGCGGTCATCCTCTTTGCGGGCCTGCTTCTGGTCAAATGGCTCCATTGGGCCCTGTATGACCGTGTCGCACATGTGCGTGTTTGGTCGGCCCGGCCCCCTTGTGTCCTCCCTCCCCATCACCCCCGCCCTGTACTTACCGCCGACCTTCCCCGCCCCGCAGATGAGTCTTTCTCCCCATCAGGGGTTCGCATTCCACGCGCAGATTGTCACTCTGTCATTGCTCCTGGCCAGCATCGACATTTTCTCCACATGGCGCGCTATGAGCCATGTTAGCCGCTATGGCCCATCCATGCTGCTGGTCTTTGCCTTTGAGGCACGTCCCCTTCCGCCTCCTCCCCCCTCCCTCTCCCTCTCTCTTTCGCATGCACACACACACACACACACACACACACACACACACACACACGCACACACACGCACACACACGCGCATACACACGCCCGTCTCACGCCCTCACCCTGCTACGCGTGCTTGTGATCTTTGTCCCCACTAACACGCGCGCACACACATATGCGACACTCCTGCTCGCGTTCCCATCCTTAGTTTGCTGTCCTCTTTGTGTCGCTCCTCTTCGGCACTGTGATCAAGTACATCATTGGCTCGACCAACCTGCGGCAGCACACCGACTCGCCACTGGATCTGGCGCTGGACCTGACGCAGGACTTCTTCAAGCTCCTGCTGCATGGGGCCTTCTTCCTGGCCCTGCTGTCATACTATGGCCTGCCAATTCACACCCTATGCGACTTGTTCCTCACGGCGCGGTCCTTCACCCGTCGGGCCATGGCCATGATCATGTACATTCGCGCCGTCCGGCGCCTCAACCGGCGCTTTGTCAATCCCACGACCGAGGAGCTGCAAGCTGGCGACCCGACGTGCATCATCTGCCGCGAGGACATGGATGCCGCCGGATCGAAGAAGGTGCGCCTTTGGGCTCCATCATGTCCCTGGCAGACAGGCTGGCCGACTCACCGTCTTCTGTCACACTTCCCTCAACCTCGGCTGCCCGCCCCCTCCCTCTCTCCTTCTCTCGTCCTATCCTCCCTTCACTCCCACGTCCAGCTGCCCTGTGGACATATTTTCCACTTCAGCTGCCTGCGTCCCTGGCTGGAGCGCCAGCAGAAGTGTCCCACTTGCCGTGTCAGCGTTCTCTCAGGCGCCGAAGAGGCCGCGGCGCAGGCCGCACCTGCGGCGCCTGGCGCGCCTGGAGCCGCCCCGGTGCCTCGGGCACAGCAGCCGCCTGCCCCTGCGGCCCGAGCCGCCCCGGTCGCTGCAGCTGCCCCGGCTGTTCCCGTTGCCCCGGCTGCCCAGGCCGCGCCGACTGTTCAGACGGCCCCGGCCGCGCCCACTACCGCGGACCGTCCCTCGACCCCGGCTACACCGGGGTCCTCCTCGCCCGGCCTTGCTGGGCAGTTTGAGCCCCTGGACGTCCAGCCGACGCGGCTTACCCCACCTGTGGACGTCACTTCGGTGCGGGCTGTGGTGCCGGGCGCGGATTCCGACCAGTCCAGCTTGTCCGGCGCCTCCCTGGCATCGCCTGCCTCCTCGACCGCAGTGCAGCCGCCGGCCAGCCGCCCAGGCACCGGTTCCGCGGCCCGGCGTCACAACCACCCGCTGTTGGCTCTCCTCCAGGCAGCGGACAGTGCTGCTTCCGATTCCCCGATCTCCGAGTCAGCCACTCCGGAGTCGCTGGCCTCCGAATCGGCCACTGCCGAGCCAGATGCACCCGGCTCGAGCGTGCCCCCGTCGGGCATCGCGGAAGCCCCCGCCCAGGCTGCCACTGTCCCACCCCCAGTGGCCGAGGGTGGTGCCCCTCCGGGGTCGACCCCAATCGCACGCCCGGCCTCGGCTCCTGCCGGTGGTGTGGCCACCGTCGCCGGGACGACCATTCGCCTGGTGCCCTACTCCACGGACCGCTATCCCGTACGTGGCACCTTCCTTTTGAAGGGCCGGGTCCCTGGTTCAAGCTGCCGGGGCCTTTGGCCAGCCCTTCTCGCCCGTCCACTGACCCTTCTTTTTCCTTCCCCTTCAGTCTCGCCAGCTGAACATCGTTGGCAGCCTCCAGATCCCGGATGACTGGCTGAGTGTTGCCCTGCAGCAGGGTATCATGCGTACGGACTCCCTCCCTCCATGTCCTCCCCCCGCCTCTGCTCTTCTTCTTCTTCTTCTTCTTCTTCTTCTTCTTCTTCTTCTTCTTCTTCTTCTGCTTCTCCTTCTTCTGCTTCTCCTTCTTCTGCTTCTCCTTCTTCGTCTTGTGCCTTGTCATGCATGCGCCACCACGCCTGGCCCCCTGTCTTCTGACCCCTCCTCCTCCCTCCCCCACCTCGCTTCCCGGCCCGCTTTGTGCTTTTGGCAGTCCGCCCACTTGGGCCCGGTCAGCCCTCCGGCCCGGTTCCCTCGTCATCATCGTCAGATAGCCTTGCCAGCCAGATGGCCCCCACCACTGGTCGTGCCAGTCCGTGAGCACTGGCCAGTCGGCCATATGTTCGCCTCCTTGCCCCCTTCCTCCGGCCCCTGCTCCCCGCCCGGCCCCTAGAAAACCCCCGCTGGTGCCGCTGACGCCATACCGCGCCACAGCTCGGGTACACTCCCTTCAAACAACCTGTGCCCATTGGTGCCGCCCCCCCCCCCTCCTTCCTCCTTTCCCCCTCCCTGCCACTCGCTTCTCGTCGCGGTGACGCATGCAATACACACAATCTTCCAGTTCGCTCGCCCATGTATTCATCCAAGACCCCCCCCCCCTCCCGGGGGCAAGTCAAGTGACAGAGGGGGCCCGGAGGGGCAGACAGATGTCAAGGAAAGACGGCCGAGGAGGGGAAACAAACCGCAGCGCAGCTCAGCACCGCTCGAATACCCGGTACAGGTCCGGCAGGGAGGCCACCTGCAGGATGGACCCGTCGGTGGCCAGGTGCTCCGGCGGCAGGAGGTAGCTTTTGATGTACGGGAAGACAACTTGCTCCAGAGGCCGCGCGAAGGCATCGCCACCGGCATCGGTGATGTCCCGCGGGTCCGGGGCGTAGAAGCGCGCCAGCTCTCGGGCCAGGCCCTCCAGACAGGGGGACTCCTCGGCCCAGGGCACATGATGGGCCAGGCGGCACAGGAAAATCGGCAGTCGAGCTAGCACCGGCAGGTGCCCAGGCAGGATGACCGGCAGGTGCGTCAGCCGGGCCTGCTCATCGATGCCAATGCCGAAGTAGGCCTGCAGCATGGAGGCACGGGCGAGCAGGACCTCGGCCAGCTTGGTGGCCAAATCCTCGGCCGAGGTGTGGCCGGCGGTCAGGCTGTCCGCCAAGCTGGCTGCAACATCCGATTCCAGCAATGGCCCATGACTGGTGACCAGGAGCATCAAGTCCCGCACGCTAGGCGGCTGGTCAAACTCGAAAGTGTTCAACTGGCTAAACTGCACCAGAACTTGCTGATAGAAGAGCTCATACGCCAGGCGCACATGGTCGAAGGTCATTAGTCGGGTGCCGTGCTGCAGGAGCGACCGCCGGCCATCGATGATCCCCACGAAGATGGACTCTCGGACCAGGGCCAGCAAGTCCGAGTGGCTGGCCGCGACGCATTGTTGCCGCAGAAGCCGCACCGAGCGAAGGAGGATGGGCGCCCCGCGTGTTGGAGTGTCGAGAAGGGTGCTGGGCGTGCCGGTCGCCTGTCCGGAGGGGGTGTCCGGGGCGTCGAGCACCATGGCCCCGGTGCCGGGTTCGGCCGCCGCGCGTAGGTCTCCCCGTCGCAGGAGAAACGAGTCCAGGGTTTGGCTGGCACTGCTGTTGCGAACCATAAACTGCGGGGAGGAGGTTTGGGAGCTGATGCTGGAGGAAGGCCGGGTCCTTGGTGTGGACGGGGTGTCCGGGGCCCGTGGCCCGGAGGCCGAGGCCCGTGGCGTGGATGGCGCCATGTCCAACGCAGGGGACCCGAGTGGGGTAACTTCAAAGCGCCGGGCCGTGTTCTCGGTCTGCAGCCGATCGGCCATGGTGGATACGATCAACTCCACAATGCGGTCCTCCTCCAGGAAGTTGACAAAGCGCTTGGTGGGGTGCACATTCACGTCGACATGTGCCCCGGGCAGAGTCAGGCTCAAGTAAACGAAGGAGGACTTACCGCCGGCCGTCAGCATGAGGTTGGCATAGAGGGTATCAACCGCGCGCTTGAGGCTGGGCGAGGAGACGGCACGATCTGGCGAGATGGATGCGGCGTGCAGGTGGATAGCAAAGAGGAAGCGCAGGGGCAGGAGAGAGGCAGGACAAGGCATCCCACAGCAGAGTGGGTCAATGGTCGGATGGGTAATCGAGAGCAGCAGAAGAGGCCAAAGAAGCAGAAGAAGCAGAGAGGATGCGGATGACTAGCCGGATGAACTGCCGGAGCAGCAGCAGCAGCAGCAGCAGCAGCAGCAGCAGCAGCAGCAGCAGCAGCAGCAGCAGCAGCAGCAGCAGCAGCAGTAACAGCGGGAAAGTCGGCAAGTGCAGTGGCAGAGACAGCAGGGCCAGCGAGGCCAGGTCCAGAGGGGAGGAATGGCCGAAGGGCGCAGGCGAGGAGCGAGGGCGCCACGCACTGTTGATAAAGAGGAAGAACACCGGATTACGGAAGCGCGACTCGGCCGCGCTGAAGAGACCGCGCACGGCCACCTTCAAGTCGCCGGTGGTGTCGCGCGGAATGTCGATGTCGTGGAGATTGCGCGCCACCTCCGCCCCGTAGATGGCCTGGATGGCCTGCCGGGGGGAGGCCAACCGGCCGGGAGTCGAGAGGTCGGCACGGCTGGCGCCATGCTGCCGGCAGGTGATGGCCACCCCGGGATAATGCACGGCATAGCGTGACACTATGTCCAAGATGCGCACATACTCGGCTCGGGGATTGGTGAAGGCCTGCCGCCGGGCGGGGACATTGTAAAAGAGGTCCTCCACCGTGATGGCGGTGCCCTGGGTGCCGGAGGTCGGGGTGAGGTACGCCTGGAGGACATCCTCCCCGGGGGCCGGGTCCTCCGGGCCACCGAGGTCCGGCGCGATGCCGGCATCAATCGGCAAGAGGGCCCCATCGCGAAATGTCCCGCGGAAGGCGCACGCGCCGGCCGCCGTGCGGCTGGTCACCGACACATGGGCCACATGGCTGACCGAGGCCAGAGCCTCGCCACGAAAGCCGAAAGTGTCCACTTCGCCGCCCTGCAGCTGGTCGTAGGTCTTTAGCTTGGAGGTGGCGAAGCGCCGGCACAGGAAGCGGAAGTCCTCGGGAGCGATGCCACATCCGTTGTCCGTGATCTGCATCATCTTCAAGCCGCCCTGCGCGCAGGCAACCGACACCGTGGTCGATCGCGCATCGAGGCTGTTTTCCAGGAGCTCCTTCACGGCATTTGACGGTCGTGCGAGGACCTGCGGCGACGGGCACAGGCAAAGAGAGGGAGGGAGCGAGAGGTCGGTAAGCCTCAGGAAGAGCGGGCGAATGGGGGAAGGCGGGCGGGCGGGCGGGCGGGCGGGCAGAGAGGCAAGTAATTTGGATTTGAAACGGAGGGAGCGGACCTCTCCGGCGGCGATGCGGTTGACCACGGTCTCCGGCAGGGGCCGGATGGGAGGAGGCGCTGAGTCTGACATCAAGAGCGCGGGAGCCGGTAGGATATCAAGCTGGATGAAAGTCGCACGGGGGAGAAAGGGAGAGAGGGGCCGGGAGGGGGGAAGTGGGCAGGAAGCAGACAGGATGCAAGCAGGAAGGAGGCTTTGGCGGATCGAGATTCGGCCGGTTGCGCGACCCGGGGGGCAGGAGATCGCCCTGGCTCGGGGATTTGAAATACACATGCCCCGACAACGGTGGGCCCGGGGGGGGGGGGGGCCTAACACCGCACGGGTGGTCTACGGCTTGTAGATCAGTTGGCAGCCGATCTGATCGAGTCCCCCCCCCCCTTGAAGAGGTCCACCCGGGAGGGAGACAGGAGTGGCAGGTGTGGACGCCCGTGTGTGGTGGGGGTGGTTCGCGGGCTTCTTCGGGCACGCCGGCTGGCTCGCCTCTTGCGGAAACCCAAGACCCGAATGCATCGCCCCCCGCCCCTCTTGATGAGTGTTATCGCCTCCCCTCCAAGTTACACA
>NW_009242971.1:3842778-3845273 GCF_000388065.1 Fonticula alba | reverse complement strand
CCCCCCCGCCCTGCAGCGGCCAGGTGATTGCCATCCAGTTTGAGGGGCCCAACGCCATTGCCAAGTGGCGCGAGCTCATCGGGCCCACGCGCCCCGTGCAGTATGCCTTGCTTGACGACCCGACCGCCTACCACCCCCCGAATGCCCCAAGTCTGCGCCTCTCGGCTTTTCTTCGCCCGCTGACATGTGCTCACCTTGCCTCCTCCGCCCCTGCCAGGTGCAAAAATGCCAGCCCGGAGAAGCTGCGCGCCCTCTTTGGACTGACAGACACGCGAAATGCTTTTCACGGCAGTGGTATCCCGGCCATCTCTTTTGGTTTTCCTTATGCCCTCCCTTTCCCGACTTGATCCGTGTGCCCTCCGACTGACCCGCCGCCTCTTCGCTGTCCCTGCCCAAGACTCTCCCCAGACGGCGGCCTCGGAGATTGCATTCTGGTTCGATGGGACCTTCGGCCAGGAGGAGTAGACGTCCCCGCCGGCCAGGCCTCCCCCCTCGAGATGGGGATATTGCCCTCCCGCTGCCCCCCCCCTCCCCTCCTTCCCTTTCCCTGCCCTTGTCTGTGTGGGGGGTTGATACAGCAGCCATCCATGGATGTGTCCCTTTTTTCTTTTGCGCAAGGAATTGCCCCATCAGCATGTTTCTTTTTTTTTTTCCCGCCTCATCTCCCTGTCCCTTTTGTCACCGCAGGCTAGACTCCTCCCTTCCTTCCCGGGGTTGGTGGTGTGCGGGGAGAGGCGCATCGGCAGGGAAGAAAAAGGCGCAGAAAAGACCAGGTAAAAGTGCCGTGCGGTTGTATATGTCTCTGTCGCGCGGAGCGGGCGCATACCCACATAGCAGCTGCTCTGCCTGTCTGTCTCCCTTCTGAAGGGAGCGTGCAGGGGAAGAGCCGGCATACAGCATCACAAAAAATACACATGGAGGGGGAGAGAAGGGAGTGCGGGAAGGGAGCACAGTGCATTTGTAATGTTCCTACTCCCAAAAAGCCCATGTGCCCTCGCACACCTCCCTTCCCAGAGGGAGGAACATCGGAGAGCAGTTGAAGTAGAAATACAGGGGGGAGGGAAGAAGCAGGGGAGGAGCAGCGTGCTGCAGACACGCTGAGACGCCGCCCCTTGCAGTGTGCCAGAGAGCGGGCCATGGGGGAAGGTGGGTGGTGAATCTGAAGCGGAGGCGGCGGCAAGCGACAAAAAAGAGGGAGAAGATCTCCCCCTCTCTCCGCGCTCTTAGCACATGTGGTACTCGATGGTGCCCTTGCTCTGGGAGATGGCGCCGTCGAACTCGTAGCTGAGCACGATATCCAGGTCGCGGGGGTTGCGGGCGTTGGGCTTGCACGAGAGCTTGCCCTCGACAACCTCGCCGCGGCGGATGGTCAGCATGTCCTCGATGTAGAGGACGCTCTGCTTCCAGTGGGTGTACGGGGCCTGGGGGCCGGTGCTGAAGGTGACCGGCTTGTGCAGGCCGTGCGAGAACTCGATGTCGAAGTACACCACGAAGGCGTGGATGTAGTCGTTGCACACCGAGCGCAGGGAGAAGGGCACCTCGAAGGAGAGATCCTCCTTCTTGACGGTCAGGATGTCAATCGAGTAGACCACCTGGGGCTTGGTGTTGACGGCCTCGCCGTTGACCGTGTCCACCAGCGGCTCGCGCATGGCCAGCTTGCCGATGGCCGACATGTCGAAGCCATAGACATTGTCCCAGAACCCGTGCTTGGACTCCTTGTACTCGCCATCCTCGATGGTGGTGATCAGGAGGGTGGCCTTGTCCGGCAGGATGAGGCCGCCCTCGACCAGCCACTTGTCGCGCGCAAACAGAACCGAATCCAGCATGGACTCATACAGCAGGAAGTAGCCCATCCACTCGCTGATGATGATGTCCACCTTGTCGGTGGGGAGGTCGATCTCCTCGATCTTACCCTGGATCAGGGTGATCTCTGCGCGAGCAGCAGGCCGGCCGAGCCGGGACAGGGGGTTAGAGGAGAGGGCCGAGAGGCAGGGGATGGAGCGACACACGGGAGGGCGCCCGGCAAGGGGGCCAAAGGCACGCACTGTCCTCGAAGCCGTTGTCCTTGACAATGTTGCGAGCATGGTTGATGATGCTAGAGCAGTCGACCTGGATGTGTGTGTGTGTGTGTATATGAGAGGAGGGAGGCAGGCAGTTAGAGGGAAGGCCAAGCCAGGCAGGGAAGGAGGAGACAGCATCTGGGCGAGGGGACAGGGAGATGTCATGCAAGGACAAAGGAGCAGCATAGAGAGAGAGAGAGAGTGGCATGATAACGCACAGCGTAGACGTGCTTGGCACCGGCCTTGGCGGCGAACATGGACAGGATGCCAGTACCGCAGCCGACGTCGAGGACGATCTTACCCTCGAAGACGTGCTTGTTGCGCATGATGGCATCACGGTAGGCAAGGGTGCGGACCTCGTCCTTGAGCATCTCCTCATGGATGCCTGAAGGCGGGGGAAGACAGGACAGGTCAGCGGGGAGGGGGGGGGGGGGG
>NW_009242971.1:3841584-3842223 GCF_000388065.1 Fonticula alba | reverse complement strand
GGGGGGGGGGGGGGGCGCGCGCGCGGAACTGGCAGGACTTGTCGCCCCGCCCGGACACAGGTGCGCGCGCGCGCGCACGCACATAGACGCCCACGCGTCCGAGCCCCGGGCGTTTTTGCCGAAGACCGCATGGAGCAAAGAGCGTTGGCATTCTTGGCACATGTTCCGGGCTGATGGCGTGATCCCAGTGGGGTCCAGACATTCGATCACCCTGTTTGGTGGAAGTTGGTGGCCCAGGCACACCATGTACTGTGGTGGTGGCAGGGGGCTGGCGCAAGTAACACCCCAGCCTCCCCCGGCTTGCCGGGGGCCTTGACAAAAAACATGTTCCGCTGTGCCCTGCTCGCCGCCGACCCACCCCCTCCTCGGACACGTCGGGGAGCGGTGTCGATCACCAAGCCGGTCTTTTCGCCCGGCCACCCAGTGCGAGGCCCAGCGCCCTAGACACGCACACGAGCACACACCTTCGCCAGCCTCCCTGCCTTTCTCCCACTCTCTGGCTCCCTCTCTCAGTGCCACTTTACACTTCTCTCTCCCTCCCTCCCTTTCTCTCTCTCTCTCTCCCTCCCTCCCTCTCTCTCTCTCTCTCTCTCGCCCCCCCCCCCCTCTCTGGTCACCCTGATGTCGGCCAACTGCCCG
>NW_009242971.1:3840107-3840763 GCF_000388065.1 Fonticula alba | reverse complement strand
ATACATGCTAAGGAAGAGGAGAGAGAGAGAGAGGGGAGGGGGGGGGGGGCAAGAAAGGGAGGTACACGCCTCCCCCTCCCCTCCTGTGCCTGGGCAATAAGAAGCAAAGACGGAGGTAGGGGTGGGAGGGCAGGAGGTATGCATTTTGGGAAAGGCTCTATTGCACCGGACACACGCAGTCGGGCCGGCGCCTGTTGCAAGGAGGGGAGGGTGGCGAGAAATGGCGGAGAAACGGGCGGAGGGATGCAGCATCAGATGCCAAGCTCCTCGTTGAACTTGCGCATCTTCTCCTTCTTAGCGCGGGCCTTGGCACTGTTCTCGGCCTGCTTCATGCGGTACTAAAAGCGCGAGAGGGAGAAGGACAGGTCAGTCACAGGTGGTGCCAAGCACGGAGACACGGCTGCAGGTCGCAAAGGGAGGGGGGGGGGCGGAGGAGCGTACATCTTGGGTCAGGCACTCGGACAGGCTTTCCTTCAGTGGAGTGCACACACCGAAGAAACGCTTCAGCCGGTGCGTACGATGACACTCCTGAAGGGCATTGATCACTTCGGCGCAGTAATCGAACTTGTAGGAGTCGAGGTTGGGGTGCATGGTGGGCCGAGACGAGGGGAGGGCAGGTCGAGGAAAAGGCAGGCGGGCGGATGCGATGCAGAGGG
>NW_009242971.1:3836629-3839874 GCF_000388065.1 Fonticula alba | reverse complement strand
CCCCCCCCCGAGACTGGAACCCGCCGGGCCAGGACCGCGAAAGGAACAACGGGGCTCGGGAGAAGCCGGAGATTGCATTCAAATGCGCGGAGGGGGCCCATGCGTCGGCATGTGCCCTGGCCGGGTCTCGCGCCCGCGCCCCGGCAGCCCGGAATAATGGTCGAAGCACACATTGCCCGGCGGCCGTGGGAAGGCCCCGTTCTGGGATGATGCATTCGGAGTATGTCTATTCTGGAGCTGGGCCTGCCGGCCTTCCTGAGCGGGAAGAGGGAGGAGGGGGAGAGGGGGATATGTTCCACGGGCGAGCAGGCGGAGAGGGATGCCAGGGACGACGGGCACCAGGGAGTGGGCCATCAGAAGAAGGAAAGGCCGATGCCAATTTGCCAGGCTGGCAGGCCGAGCCCGGCCAGGTTGAGGCCGTTGGCGAAGCGCTCCTGCAACGCGCGGTTGCTGGTGAAGCGGGCCAGGCTGCCGGGCTCCACGCTGGTTCCCTTGGTCAAGGTCGGGAAGATGAGGTTGCACTCGAGGCGCAGCGGCCCCTGGGCCCAGGACAGACCGAGGCCGGTGGTGGTGGTGATCGAGCTGGCCAGTGCATTGGCCGTGTCCTTCGAAAGAAGCGGCGCTATCAGGGCACGTGGCGGGAACGGGCGATGGCGGGGGAGGGGTGGGGGGGGGGGGGGGAGGCAGGTGAGTCCGGGGCAGCATGGGTCAGCAGCGGGATGGGCAAATGAAAACCAGAGGGGGAGGGGGACTGAGACGACTGGCGAGAGAAGAAATGCCAAGACACGCAGGGAAACGCACTGGCCGGATCGCGCAGGAGCAGGCTCCCGGCGTTGGCAAACAGGTGAAGCCGGACGTCAGCATAGCGGGACACAAGGGGGACCGGGGCATAGAGATGGGCCGCCGCCGCGGCGAAGACATCCCCGCCGACGGCGTCCGAGCCCGGCATCGCAACATGGCTGCCGTGCTTGGCCAAGCCGCTGAGGCCTGCACACGATCAGGGGCCCAGAGGGAGAGAGAGAGAGAGAGAGAGAGAGGAGGCAAAGATGTGGTTAGGGAGAATGCAGGCAACAGGATGGCCGGGTGGGGTGGCATGCTCGTGGGTCGGGCGCACGGCGGATGCGCGGGCCGAAGTTCCGGTGTGCGTAGCCACGCATGGTCAGCGGCCCGCCGAGGAAGAAGCGGTCATTGATGGGTACGTTGCTTGGGAGCTTGGCCGCTCCGGTGAGATCGTCGGAGGAGGGGGCATTCATGATGTCTGCCTTGCTGAAGAGGGGGGAAATGAAGCCGGCGTGCGCGCCGATCGACAGGGTCTAGATAGGGCGAGGGCAGCCGGGTAGGGGTAGGGGGGGGGGGGGCGGCGGAGGGCGGGAGCGGAGGCGGGTCAGAGACGCGGCCCCATGGCAGGGCACAGAGCACAACCAAGTAGGCGACACCGGAGAGAGGCAAAGGGGGGGGGGAGCCCCTCGAAGTTGGCAGCACGCACGATGTCGCCCGGCAGGGTGGTCGACGCGCGGACTTCCGTCTCATGGCGAAGGTGGTTCACATCGCCCAGCAGGCCGGCCACCTCGGTGGCCATTCGGGCCCGGGCGCCGTGGCGCGGCATTGTCTCCGAATCCTCGCTGGAGGCCACCCACTCGTGCCGGAGGGCGGACTTGGCCGTGTACCCGGCCTCAGACCGGACGCTGTTTGAGAGAGGAGCACGGACGACAAAGGGTCAGAGGAGGCGAGGCCGAGAGAGGGAAGCCACCTGAGCAGATGAAGGGAAGTGCAAGTTGACGGTCCTCCTCTCCGGTCCTCGCTCAGAGCGAGGGGAGGGCCGGGGTGCGGGAGGGGGGGGGGGGGAGGATGACTTGGCCAAGTAGAACGCACGAGAGGGATGCCTGGTCCGTGAGGGAGGAGATGTTTCGAAGGCTGGCGTCGTAGGCGATCGTGTGGCGACCAAAGGGGGAGGGAGTCTAGATGCAGACGGTCGGTCACGGGGGCGAGCGCAGGGCGAAGGAGGGAAGAAGAAGCAGAAGAAGCAGAAGCAGAAGAAGAAGAAGCAGAAGAAGAAGCAGAAGAAGAAGCAGAAGAAGAAGCAGAAGAAGAAGAAGAAGAAAAAGGGGGCGAGCAGTCGAAAGTCAGCCTGCGAACATGCGCGATGCGACCATCAAAAGGAGCATTGGCGCCAAGCAAGCGCACCCGAATGCTGGTGGACAGGCCGTAGACCTCCTCCGCATGGGAGCTGCTGGTCTTCCAGTCGTAGTCCTGCTTGTAGAGCGACACCGTGAAGGGGGTCGCTGGGTTGGCATCCAAGCAGAGGTGGTAGTCCATCTGTGGGACAAGGGGCGAAATGGTCGGGCCGTTAGCACGAGGCCACAGAAGGCCACCCCGGCCGGAGAGGGTGATGATGTCGGTCGCACCCGGAAGGTCCGGCTATAGTCCATGGAGTGGGCGCTTTCCAGACGAATGGTGTCACCAAGCCCAGTAATGTTCCGCAAGGCCACCGTGGTGTTCTGCCAGGGGAGAGCCGACGCGAGAAGGAAAGCCAGTCAGAGGAGGCGCAGAGGATTGACAAGGAGGAGGGAGCAAGAGAAGGGGGGGGGGAGAGAGAGAGAGAGAGAGAGAGAGAGAGAGGAGAGACGCACCACGGAGCTCGTCACCGTTCCGACATATGTGCCGGCGTGGGCGCTGATGGCCGACTTCTCCACCAGGTCCACCACCAGGTCGGCCTGTTCCAGCTGGCCGTACATGAACTCCGGCTCCGAGGCCAGGAAGCGCCGCGAGGTCTTGCGGAAGATGGTCATCAGCTCGGCAGTGCTGATGTCGGTGCCGGCCGCGCGGATGTCATCTCGCAGCATGAACAGCAGCTTTTTCGGCAGGGAGGCCAGCATGTGCTGGATGGCCAGGTCGTCATCCACATCGAAGTCCATGCTGCCGATGAGGTCGGCATCGCGGTCCAGGAGGAAGTCCGGCTTCGGGACGGCCTTCAGACTGATGCGCACGCTGCTGTAAATGTCCAGGCCCAGGAGGCGCTCATAAAGGGCCACCACTTCGTCTTGAACTTCGTCAAAGGTCTGGGCCGAGGGCCGGGCCGAGGATTAGATTCCGGCGACAGAATGGAGGAAAGGGCGAAGGGCCCAAGGGGGACTGGGGGGGGGGGGGGGGGGGGGGGGGGGGGGGGGGGAGGGGGCGCGGGGGGGGGGGGGGGGAGGGGGACGAGAGGCCCGGCGTGCGTAAACACGCGCACACCAGGAGACGCC
>NW_009242971.1:3834393-3836608 GCF_000388065.1 Fonticula alba | reverse complement strand
TGGTGGAAAATGCCCGAACCCGGGCGGCCCGCCGCCCGGTCCCCGTCCAGGGTGCGCATTGGTGAAGAAATCGTGGGGCTTCTCCCGGGGGAAGCCTTTTTCCCTCACCCGGCGAACCGACGCCTCGATGGAGGCCAGCAGACGCGGCTCATCCAGATTCTCCTGAATCGAGCGGAAGACATTGCGCGCAGTGGTCATCTGGTTGGGCTCCGACTTGTCCGGCCGACCACGCAACAGCCGCCATGTCTGGCCTTTGGCATATACACACTCGACGATCTGCTCATGGAGCTCCCTACATGAACGTGCAATGAGTGTGTGTGTGTGTGTGTGCGTGAGGGGGAGGGAGGCGAAGCGAGGGAATAAACACGTCAGGAAGGCAGGAGAGAGAGAGGGGGGGGGGGGGGGGGGGGGGGGGGGGGGGGGGGGGGGGGGGGGGGGGGGGGGGGGGGGGGGGGAGGGGGGAGGCGATGGGCAGGGAGCACGTACCCGCGCGTGGAAGATGGGGTCCAGACAGGAGAGGATCAGGACATCGCGCGTGCGCTTCAGGCCTCGGACATCGACAGAGTTGATGACCATCGGCTCGGCCAACTGGCTTTGGAGCTGGGCGCATGTCCAGGCGCCGAGGAGAAGACATCAGGGGGTCGGGAGGTGAGAGGCCGGCCGGAAAGGAGGACCGGAGTGAGGCGGCGAGCATGCGCGAGTGAAGATAGGAGAGCAGGTACCGCCTCGAGGAAGAACGATGTGTCCACCATCTTGGCCAGGGGCGCGCGAGCGAGCGGGCGAGGGAGAGGGAGAGGGAGAGGGAGAGGGAGAGGGAGGGAGAGGGAGGGAGAGCAGGCAGGCGAGGGGGTGGGCCGGAATCCGCGGACGGTCGCAGCACACCGGGATCAGGGGGAAAGCGGGCAGGGGGGGGGGGAAGGAGAGAGGGAGGTGCGCAAGGGGGGCGGGGAGGAGAGGTGTCGGGCGCCGGCGGGGCTCGGGCCGATGGGGCGGTATGTCTTAGCTGCGGCCAACACACAGGAGGGGAAGCCTGGGCGTCATGGGGACGGGAAAACGGGGCACGATAGTTTTTGCCCCTCATTCCGGTGGGATTCTCGCGCGACGCCCCATTGGCCACTAAAGGAGGGCCGTAAAAAGAAAAAAGCTCGGCAGTCCCGGCCGACCGTGCCAAACGCGGGGATGTCCAGGGCCGTGCGGTGGCACCAGACCCCAGTTGGGCCTTTTCCCACTCCTCGCCAGACGCGAGCCCGGGGAGCCCTTGGAGATGTCCGCGTGACTGTCGCGTGATAACATTTTGGACAGACGCCCATTCGACTTCCTTAACTGGGAGGGCCTCCAGCGGCTCACATCCTTCGCGAGTTATGGCCACTCGACGAGCCGGGAATAGCGCGTCCAGTGGTGTCTGAGTGCCCAGCAGGGCGTCGTCGCCTATGGAGCTACACAAGAGGGGACCAAAGGGCGGGGCCGTGAGCGGGGAAGCAAGGACAAGAGGGCCCCACTTGCTAATGCGGCAGGACGCCACCAGCCAACGCGGCGAAGGCACGGCTATTGGAAAAGAGAGCCGTGGTTTATCGGGCTTAGCACCTTCGCGGTCGTGCCGCATTGTCGCCCGGCTGGAGCAGCCGGCAGGATTTGGTGTGGCTGCCATACGGGGTCGGCCTTGGGAGCGCGTGTGCGCGGTGGGCCGCCCGCCCGGCGGCAGTGCCTCCCGATGCTACGGCCTCCTCTCCCGCGTCCCGAGTTTGGAAGTGGTTGTGCTTTCACCGCGCGAGGCTCTATTCAGGCAGTGGGGCTTTTATTATTATCATCACATGCCACGCCAATGGCCGGCCGCTGGCGCCCCGGCTTCGCGGCACGCAGCGCCGCTTGTGCCTCCTGGCCTGGCGCCTTCCCCGCGTCGGTCAACTGAGGCACGGGTGCCGATCGTGGCCCGGCGCGCTTTCTCCTGACCGCCCGCGCTCCTGGGTCGCGCTCTCTCGCCTTGGTAAAACGCTCATTTCCCGAGGGGCCTTTCTCGGGGAGACAGGATAGGGACCTGGGCGGCTCGAGGAGGCCCCGCCCTCGG
The DNA here is from genome assembly GCF_000388065.1 of Fonticula alba. Lineage (NCBI taxonomy): Eukaryota > Rotosphaerida > Fonticulaceae > Fonticula > Fonticula alba. Next base: position 3,834,543 of record NW_009242971.1, on the reverse strand, counting down.
GTTTGGAGGTGGACAGGAGGCCTCCGTGGCTACCCGGCAGATCCACTTCGCGTGTCTCTCCCTCGCCATCATTCTTTGTCCTCCCGCCGAGGAGAGGCCTTCTCCCTCTTCTCAGCTGCTTTCGTGCGTGTGGGAGGAGGAAAGGGGGGG
>NW_009242971.1:3829357-3834328 GCF_000388065.1 Fonticula alba | reverse complement strand
CGAAAAGCACGCAAAGAAAATACCGTGACCCGAAGGATAGGGACCTGGGCGGCTCGAGGAGGCCCCGCCCTCGGGTTTGGAGGTGGACAGGAGGCCTCCGTGGCTACCCGGCAGATCCCCTTCACGTGTCTCTCCCTCGCCATCATTCTTTGTCCTCCCGCCGAGGAGAGGCCTTCTCCCTCTTCTCAGCTGCTTTCGTGCGTGTGGGAGGAGGAAAAGGGGGGGGGGGGGGGAAAGATCTCGCGCGTTGTATTGCGGGTATATGTGTCTGTGTCTGAGTGTGTTGGGGGGAAGATAGGGGGGGCCTCTGCACGCCTGCCCGCCCCCTCCCCCCCCCCACCCCCCCGGAGGGAGGCATGCAGGAGGGGGAAACAGGGCTCGCACATGCGGCACTTAGGGGGAGGCCTGGGGGGTGGTCTCCTGCTGGGTAGCGGCAGCCTGGAGGAAGGGAGACGAAGCATTGCTGCCCTCGCGCGAGATGATCAGATCAGTGATCAGGGTGCGGATGTCCTGGTAGACGTCGTTGATCGGACGGAGGCACCCAACCTACAAGTTTCGCCAGGAGGGGAGGGGGGGGGGGGAGAGAGAGAGAGAGAAAGGGCACGAGGAGGGGACCATGCTCGAGGGTTAGCTCTGGGTCTTTGGGGATGGAGGAAAGAGTGTCCAGGGGCACCTGGAGGGCATATGAGGATCATGGCGGCCAAAAAAAGGGAGAGAGATAACCGGGCCACATACCGAAGAGACGATCTTCTCGGCCTCGTAGTGGTGGATGACCGGCATGCTGGTCTCGACGAAGGTGCGGAAGCTGTGTCGAGGGGGGGGGGGTACATGGGTCAGAGCGGAGACGGAGGAGGAGAATATCACAATGGGAAGGACGATCCCCTCCCTTCTACTATTCCCCAGGGGGGGGGGAGGGGGAGGGCGGGCGCAGGTGAGGGAAAAAAAAGGCCCCCCACGTACCGCTTGCGAATGGAGTCGGGGTTGTCGTCGGTCCGGCCGCTGGTGAGGCCGCGCTCGAGCAGGCGGCGCTCCATCTCCTCCTCCGAGCAGTCCAGGAAGAGCACCATGGACGGCTTGCCGACGGTCTGCTCGAACTCCAGGGCCTGGTCAATGGCCCGGGGGAAGCCGTCGATCAGGAACCGGCGGGAGCCGTTCTCCTGGCGCGCGCGGTTCATGCTGGTCTCCAGCAGGCCGATGGTGATGTGCATGGGGACGATGACACCCTGGCAAATGGGGAAAGGCATGGGCCGACACACGTGTCAAAAGGGGGGGAGGGGGGCGAGGTTGCACTGCAAATGCAGGTCACACGAAGCAAGGCGCATGCGGGCGCGCTCGCACCTGGCGAATGCAGTCGGCGATGATCTGGCCGACCTCGGACTTGTCGGCACGGGCTTGCTCCTCGCGCAGGAGGTCCCCGGCTGTTGGTGGGAGAAGAGGAGTGGGCAGGGGGGAGGGGGGGGGGACGCGAGCGGGTCAGCCCATTTGTTCTTGCTTGGTCAAAGGGAGAGGGGGAGCAGAGGCAAGAGTAGGAGCAATAGCGGGCGAGGGAGAGAGAGAGAGAGAGAGAGAGAGGGAAAGAGGGCGAGGCAATGAAGGAAGCCAACATACCAGACAGGTGGACAAAGTCGAAGTCCTTGACGATCTTGGCGCACTGGGTGCCCTTGCCGGCCCCGGGGCCACCGAGAACGAAAATGATGGTCCGGTCGTCGGCGGACGTATTGTCGGCGGGCTTCTTGCCGTCCATCGAGATGGTGGCGTTCTGGGGGAGGGTGGTGGTCTCGGCAACGGTCATGGTGTCGGCTGTTGATTTTTTTTGGAGAACGGGGGGGGGACGGCGGCGGCGGCAATGGAGGCAGTGAGCACGCGTGCGAAGCTATGAGAGCATGAGGAGAGGGCCAAAAGGAAACTGACTCTGCAGAAGGGGGGGGGAGGGGGGGGGAGGACAAGCGAAGTGGAGAGGAGGAGGTCACACTGCCGGTTGTTGGAGAAGAGGGTGGGGCGGTGGGCGCCCAGGGATGGGGCCCAAAAATGTGGTCCAGGCCAAGCCCATCTCCTCGGGGGACACAAGCAAGTACACCCACGCGCACACAGACACACACACACACACACACACACACAGACACACACACACAGACACACACACGCATGATGGGCCGGGACCAGAAGTCCCGGTGACAAAGGGGCCTGCACGAGGGGGACCAGTCAATGCGGGCGCCCGGAAACTGAGATTAAGGACACCTACGGAGGAACCCCCCGCCCTGGGGGTGGATGGGGGGGGGGGAAGACACACAAAGTCCGACACACTCGCCAATATCTGCTCCGTGCGCGTGTGCCACCTCCCTGACACCAAGGACCTGAAGGGGCACACCACAGGGGAGCCCCTTCCGATCGTGGATCCGTCAGCCTGCGGGTCACGGAGCCGCGCCCGGTTAAGAGTGGCTCCGGCCGCCGGGTCTTGGAGAGTGCTGGGCTTTTTCGTGTTTGGTCTCCTGGACGGCCCCCCCCCCCCCCCCCCCCCGTCCCACGCCCCTCCTCTCTCCCCCGTCATCCAGTTCTTGTCTGTGAGTCTGGGGAAAGGGGGGGGGGCATGGACCCGTCCCGCCCTCGCCGGGCCGATCTGTCTCTCTCTCTCTCCTGCAAAAGGGGGGCACCGCTCGCGCCCCTCCCAGGGGGGCCAGGGAAGTGCATGGAAGACCTCGCCCCCCGCCTGGGGAATCCTCATTTTCCGGGGCACGCTGGCGCGATAGCCGATCAGGGAGGCGGAGGAAGGGGGAAACCTTCAGAACGTGGGGCTCACAAATTCGCAAGACCAGCCGCGACCGCCGGGGGCTGTGCCCCACATTCACACGAGGGTTGCGACCCCTCGGGCGCCGGGGAGGGGAGCGATGCCACGGGTCTTGAACAAGTGGCCGGGGCGCGCGAGAGTGGGGGGAGGGGGCTGGCGTCGTGGTGGCGATTAAACCACCCAGTCGGTCGGAGAATCCAACAGCAGGCCACCCAGAGAGACTGGACAGCGACGTGCGAGCGCTGCTCGGCGGCACACATACACACAAGAACACACACACACACACACACACACACACAGACGCGCCTGCGCGCAGACACATGGGCTGTGAAATAAACAGGCACTCTTAGAAAGGAAAGGGTTCACGTGGGTGCGGGGAGCCGCCAAGGGAGGGCGCGGCGGGGGGATGTGCCACCGCCCTTCGTGGCCGCGCGTAGACACACACGCCAGGTACGCTGACATGGGAGGGCAGCGCGAAGAATCTGGAGGACCAGATCAGTTGGGAACGCACATGACTGTCAGGTGATAAACGGGTCAGTGGTTCAGCGGCGGGGTGGATCCGAGCGGGGTGGCTCGGTGTCTGGGGGGGGGGCCGGGGACACCGTGGGCGGGGTGCGGCACGCGGCAGGGCAAATTGGATGTGCATCTGGGGGAGAGGGAGAGAGAGAGAGAGAGAGAGAGAATAACAGGGGATCTGAACCAAGGAGAGCATGAGGGAAGATCTGTCCCTGCCCGGAGAGCGGGAGGATCAGGTAGGAGAGCGGGCAGGGAGGAGCGGCAGGGTCTGGCAGGAAGCCTCTCACAGAGGGAGATTGGGATTGACCCAGCAGGGGGCCTTTTGCCCTCCGTGAGGAGGGGGGGGAGAAAGGCGCGATGGAGACGTGTCCGGCGGATGCCGATCTTGGATGGTGTGCCCCTGGTGGCGAGAGGAGGACGAGCGATCGCTCCGGGACACCCATCGTGGCAGTGCGGCCAACCGGCCCTGGAGTTCGGTGGCACCGCAGGGAGGAGAGATGGCTCATTCCCGTCCGAGGCGTGCGCAGTCCAGGACTCCATATGATCCTTGCTCGTCTCCTCTCCTTGCTCCTGCAGTCCCGCGGCCTCGCGGCCCTGCCCTGGCACCCTCACTCAATCTTGGGATCCAGATCCCGGGCTTGGTGTGCGATCCCTCTCTCTCTCTCTCTCTGTATGTGTGTGTGTGTGTGTGTGTGGAAATCGCGAGGAAACGTGCGAGATCTGAGTCGTACCGGGAGAGGCTGAGCGCCGTATGACCGGCGTCCGGCAGGTGGGATCGAGAATGCGGGTGCCGGTCGACCCTCCGGCGGGATGCCGGCAAAGGTCGATAAGAAACGTGGCCCGGGACGAGCTGGGGCTGACACTGGTCGCCGGAGGCCGAGGACACCGATTGCACTGACTAATCTGCCAGATTGCGCTGGCGAGAAACACCGAGAGAACATGTTCCTTTCGGGACGCCGGAAGCACAAGACAGGGGGCCGAGAAAACCAGGCAGCACCAGAGACAGCGTGGCAAGGAGGTGGCGAGGGAGGGAGAGAGAGGGAGGGAGGAAGGGAGAGGTGGGGAGCAGAGAGGAAGGAGGAGGAGGAGGAGAGGTGGGCTGCCCCGGCCCCCCTGCGGGCCCCCCGCCCTGGCTTTCTTCCAAACGAGCCCTTCATTCCTTGGCAGTACCATATGCCCCCCCCCCCCCCCCCCCTCGAGCACCGCATCCGGGCATGTGCGCGCGCGAAGGCTCCACGCTTGGGCCAAAATGCCTTGGCGGGGTTCGTGAGACTCGGCCAAGAGCCAATTGCCAACGGAGGCGATCGTTTTTTTACCCAAAGTGCACCAGTGTGGGCTGGACATGCCCGGGCCGGGCCCAGTATCCACCCCGCCCCGTCCTCCCTCCCCCCCTCCTTCCTCCTTTCCCCCGCTTGGGACGGCCTCCCTTCCTCCCGCCCTCCTTTCCCCCCCTACTCCCTGGTTGTTCTCTCCTCCTCCCGACGGCGCCGCCATGCCACCGCACCACATGTCCGACGAGGACGACGAGATCAACAATGCCCTCCTCGGCCTCGCTCGGCGTTCCAACTCGCCCTCCGCTGAGTGCGTTCTCAACTTTGCTCCCTGCCCCGCTTCTCTTTCCCTCGCTCTCTGCCACTCGCTCGCGCGCGCTCTCTCTCTCTCTCTCTCCC
>NW_009242971.1:3819452-3829119 GCF_000388065.1 Fonticula alba | reverse complement strand
TTCCGCTTCCCCTCAATGCCTTCTCCTGACCTGGGCTACCTTCTTTGGAACAGCCTGCAAATCCAGAAGCGCCTGCAGCAGCAAAAGATTCTGGCGGACGCCATTGCTCAGAATACTTCGCGCCAGAGCCGCTCCAGCCGGTCCAAGCAGAAGGGCGTCTCGCCGGAGCGCTCGCCCTCGCCGCATGCCTCCCGGTCGTCCTCCTCCCGGTATGGCGACCGTGGGGACTCGGTGGAGCGCGACCGCGGCGACCGTCGCGACCGGGGGTCCACCTCCTCCTCTTCCTCGATGTCGGAGTACGACCGGTATGATGGGAGCCGCGACCGCGAGCGCGGCAGTAGCAGCCGCGGCAGCGGCCGGGACCGGTATGACGAATCCGGCCCCGATGAAGGCCGCTACCCAGATGACGGGGACCTTGACGATCACCGGTACCATGCCTCGGGCCGGGACCGGGATCGGGACCGCGGTCGCGGTGACCGTGATCGCTATGATGACCGATACGATGACCGGTATGATGACCGGGACCATGACCGATATGATGACCGATATGATGACCGGGATCGCCGGGACCGTGAGCGCGAGCGCGAGCGCGATCGCTATGACGATCACGATCGCCGGGACCGCGAGCGCGACCGCCGCGACCGTGACCGGTACGATGACCATGAGCGTCGGGATCGGGAGCGCGAGCGCGAGCGCGAGCGCGAGCGCGATCGCTATGACGACCGGTATGATGACCGGGAGCGTCGATACGAGGACTCCGGCTCGCGGTCGCGTGGTGCCGGCTCCAGCCGCTCTTGCGGGGCCGATGACCATGATCCCCTGTCGGATAGCGAGACCCTTGGCGCCGGCGAGTCCGAGGATATGCTTCTGTCGACCGGGCGCCGGGGCCGGGCTCGGCCCCAGGCGGCCGACGATCACCACGGCCATCGGTCTTCCGGGCGCACCTCGCATCATGGCTTCTCCGACGATGAGCACGACTACAACCATGTCAGTGACTTCAGCGACAGCATGGAGTCCGACTACCGGGATGACGACTCCGACCGCGAGACCGGGTCCGGTGGGGGGTCGGCCGTCAGCGCCGAGCAGCAGCCCCTGGACTTGGCGACCGTGCACCGGCTGCAGGTCCGCCGTAATGAGCTGACGGAGTGGTGCTTCCGTGATGACTTCCCATCCCTGGTGCAGGGGGGCCTCATTCGCGTGAGCGTCCAGCTTCCGCCCGGGGGGGCCTCGCGTGGCGCCAGCAATGCGGGCCCCATCAAGGTGGCTTACGAGATCAGTCGAATTGTGGGGGCCCAGGACTGCTCGGACTCGCCCTACTCGGTGGACGGGTCACTGGTGCACATGGCTCTGATTGTGGCCGGTGGCCGGGCGGGCTCGCGCCTTCCCGGGGCTGACTCTCGCCACTCTCAGCAGGTCATCCGCTTTGATTACATCAGTAACTCCCGCATTGAGGAGGGGGAGTTCAATGCGTACGTTGCCTCTCTCCCTCTCCCTCTCCCTCTCCCTCTCCTTCTCCCTCTCCCTCTCTCTCCCTCTGTCTCTCTCTTTCTCTCTTTCTCTCTTTCTCTCTTTCTCTCTCTCTCTCTCTCGCTCTCTTTCTCTCTTTCTCTCTTTCTCTCTCTCTCTCACTCTCTCGCTCTCTTTCTCTCTCTCGCTCTCTCGCTCTCTTTCTCTCTTTCTCTCTCTCGCTCTCTCGCTCTCTTTCTCTCTTTCTCTCTTTCTCTCTCTCGCTCTCTCGCTCTCTCGCTCTCTCGCTCTCTCGTTCTCTCTCTCACACGCACACACACACACACACACACACACACACACGCACTTACTTGCATACAACCCATCCTTCTGTGTGACCTTCTGCCCCTTTTTTGTCCTTTGCAACCGTCACCTCCTCCCCTCCTGCCCCTCACTTCTGACCATGCCTCTCCTCATGTATGTAGCTGGCTCCATGATGAGGGGGCCAGCCTCCCGGCGCCAGCCCTCCTCCGGCGCAAGGCGGATGACATGGCCGAAATCCGCACGTCCAAGATCCCAGATGACGAGCTTCAGCGCATTCTCGAGCGCAAGGCCCAGCTCCGTCGGCCGAAGCAGCGCAACCTGCAGGATGAGATCCGCAAGTTGGAGAACTTCCACACCGTCTTCAGCCATGCGCAGCTGACCAACACCTCGCCGCCGGGGAACATCCTGTCGGAGTTTGTCTCATTCGTCGGGCAGAATTTCACCCCGGGCACTCCGCCCGAGCGGCTGCTGGCGGCGATCGACCAGAAGCGCGCCGAAATTGAGCGTCTGCTTGAGGAGCACCGCGAGATGTTCCTTCAGTCCCGCAAGGGTGCGTTTGGCTTTCTGTCTCTTTTCCGCCCCCACTTGCTGGCCGGGCCTCTCGCTCTTCCTCATGCGTCGGGCCTGCTCCCTCATCGAGAGCATGCCCATGGAGCCGCTCACCATTTCCCCGTGTCCCCCCCCCTCCCTCCTCCCTCCCCCCGGATCGACGTGTCGACACTCTTCCCTCTGCCATAGGCAACCAGGCCCAGAAGCTCCCCTCGCACCTGACGCAGCACGGTGTCGGGGACAGCTTGACCGAGTCGGCCCTCTCGGGCCTGGCCGGGCTGTCCCGCGAGACCCGGTCCTCGCTGACCTCGGCCGCGCAGCAGCTCCTCCTGTCGGTTCTCCAGCAGCCGGCACCTTCCTTCCCCCTGCGTCAGCCGGCCCTCCAGCGCGGGACAGCCTTCCCGGTCAATCCGCCTGGCGTGACCGCCGGCTCGCTTGCAGTGACTTCGGCTGGGTCCAGCAGCACTCCCGGCAATGAGTCCGAAGCGGCCCCCCACCAATTCACCCTGCGTGGGCTGCTGCGGTGCCCGTTCTCGGCCCCGGGCCGCTCGGCGCCGGCCGCCTCCTCTCACAGCCCCCTCGACCGGGAGATCACCTCCTTCCTGGATCTTCATCATTCGATGAGCGTCAGCACCGCGGTGGATCTGTCCTTGCTGCCGCCGCTGGCCGCGGTGTCCACAGCAACGGGCCAATCCTCCGTGTGAAGCTTGTCGGTGTGCCGCGTCAGGAACATACTTCCCCCCGCGCTTTTTTTCTCCCCCTCCTCCCCGCCTGAAGGTGGCCCATAAAATGTCTCTCTCTCTCTGTCTCCCGCCCTTTTTTGCACGCTTGTGCGCGCGCGCGCACACACACACACACACTGCCTCTCCAAGAGCGACCACCACACAAGGTCCTTCTCCTTGAAGGAGGGGGAGGGCGAGGGGAAATGTCATAGTGTGCCAGCACATCGCATGCTCGTCGGCGCGGACCGGGGAACACTGGCACTCCGCCCGCGCCGCGCGATGGGCGGCCCCCGCCTCTCCGGAGTCCAATACTAAGAGGGCCCGATTGGCCAATCATGCGGCTCGTGAATCGACATCACGTGCCCGAGTTTGGGATGGGTTGGCCGCGGAGACAGATTGAAATCCCCGGTCCGAGGGAAAAATGGACGCCAGCTTGAGGGCCAGCGGGATGGGCTTTCGCCCCTGCGCTTCTCCCGGCCGAGGGAGCGTTCCAAGCCAGAAAATGAAAAATAAAAACAACAACGGCCAACGGTGTTTCGTGCGCTGAACACTCCAATCGGGACTCTGCGGCCCTGCGCAGGCGCGCGCGCGCGCGCGCGCGCACCGTCGCTAGATTCTTGCTCTCATTGGGCCGGCGGCGCACAGCCCTGGCCCAGGTGTCAGGCCTTTTTTCAGGCGCCCTGTCTCGGTGTGTCCAGCCCTTGCCGAATGTGGTATCCTTCTCCATCCTCCTCGTTTCCCTTTGTGCCGTGCATCCCCCTCTCCCTCCCCCTCCCTCCGGACCGTTTTCCCCCCCCCCCTCCCCCCCTCCCACACCTCTTGCTCCCGTCTGTCCTCCTCCCCGATAGCACGACGCACATGAGTGCCGGGCGGTCTGTGCTCTCCCCGCGGAAGCCTTCCTCCGACGAGGGAGAGGCGTCGGCCGCCCGAGTGGCGGCCAGCGGCATCGGGGGTCCTGGTGGCAGTGAGGCCGAACCGGTGTCCCCCTTCCAATTGCGCCCGGTGTTTGTGGCACACACCCCGTCATCCAGTGCCTCGTCGCAGTCTCCCAGCACGCACTTCTCCAGTGTCTGTGTCAATGGTACGACGCCGCTCCCATCGGGCGTGTGAATGTACCGCTCGCCCCTCCCGGCCACCTGCTCCTTACCCTCCTCCATGGTCCCCTCGGCTGCGCCTTCCCCATTTGCCAATCTTTTCGATGACAGACAATCATGTCATCCTTGGTACCGTGGCCGGGAACCTGCTCTACTACACCAAGGAGGAGCAACTCGGCACCGGCGGCAAGAAGGTGCGTCCCGATTCTTTGCTTGCATGTGTGAGACTTTCGCTGTTGCGCCCTCTGCCTCGCTCTCTCGCTCGGCACTCACCTCTCGCGCCCCTTGCGGGGACCACAGTCCACCTTCTCCCTGAAGGCTGTGAAGCAGTCGGCTGCCGGCTTGAAGGCCCAGCCGGCCAACATCATCCAGCCCTTCATTTCGCGCACCCTGGCGCCACCCTTTGCCAAGCCGGCCGCGATTGCCGGTGCCGCGGGTGCTGCCTCGTCTGGTGCTTCGGCCAAGCTGGGCGCCGACCCTGTGCCGCCCGGACAGACCAAGGCCGTCAGCTGGATGGCCATGATCTCGGCCAAAACCTTCGCATCCCTCTGCGGTGCGTCCATGCTCCGGTCCCCCTCCCCCCTTTCCCTCCTCCCTCTGCCGTTTTGTTCCTCTCCCCTCCCCCTCCTCCCGCTTTTTTTCTGACTCCCCCGCATCCTCTCGTCCTCCTCGGCCTCCCCTCCTGTGCGTGATGTGATCCGATGTGGCATTCTGTCGGGTGGACGCGGGCCGGGCCTTTCCAGAGTCCACGCTTTCCTTCCATACCCTGCCGCACTTGACGCCCCCCAAGCTGATGCCCTACGGCCAGCCTGTGTCCACCTCGCTTAAGGCGAAGCTCAAGTCGACGGCCGTCGACCCGACGGTGGATCCGCGGCATTTGGCCAGCTGCCTGCGTGGGGTGACCTGTGCCACGTCGGTTACCACGGACTTCTACTCGGGGTATTCCTTCGTGGCGGCCATCAATCAGCCAGCCTCTGGTGTCAGCTCCCAGCTTCGACAGGCGGTTGCTCAATCGGGCACCTCGTCGTGGATTGCCATCGGCCACCCGTACGGGCTGGTGGTGCTTCAGCTGATTTCCGACCCGGCTGCCAGCGGGTCGGATATCGCCGAGGACACTGTCCAATTCCGGATCGTTGCCGTGCGTACTCGCTCCCCCGGTGTGCCAGCTGCTCCTACCTGTGAACTTCCTTGCTGGGTGTGCTGACCTTTTCCCATGTCTCTGCTCCGCCCCTCCCGCCCCCTCTCGTGGATTCTCCCCTCCTTGACATCCCTTGTCCCGCTTTTCTTCCCGCAGGAAACCGCCCTTCCCTTTGTGCCATTGTCCCTGGCGGTGTCCCCGCCGCACATCGCCAAGCAGTCCTCCTATCCGCAGCTGGTGGTCTGTGTGTCGCATGCCAGCGGCTTCTCCACAGTCAGTTACAAGCTTGGCGTCGGCCCCGGCAATGCTCCCCTTTCAACTGGCATCGTACAGGAGCTCTTCCCCAGTTCGTGCGTGCTGGCTGATGCTGTCCCCCCCCCCCCCTCCTCCTCCCCCTCTCCTGTTGTGGATGCAAAAGGCCCCTTTCCTCATCTTACACACACACACCCATACGCACACACCTGTGCCCCATGCCCTTTCGCTTCTTCATCCATGCAAGACCCTCGCCCAGTGTGGCGCCGGGGTTTGTGCCGGTCGTCCGGCACATCCCGGCGACCGAGACCGAAATGCTGGTGATCCCGACCCCGGAGAATGCTGGTATTCCGGTGGCCACCGATCCCGGGGAGTTCTCCCTGCTGGCCTTCTCAGGCAATAGTGCGAGCATAAATGCCACACCGACACACACACACACACATGCACACACGAGCGCATTTGCATTTGCACCCGCGAGCTCCGGCCGCACATGACCCTCCGCCGGCTTTTCTGACGCCGATCCCCCTCTTCCCCACGCCGTGGATGGCATCCTTGCCGGGCTCAGAGCTGCTTGCACACACTCTCCATGCCACGTCGTCGATTTCGCCCAGTCGGACGACGGTTTTCTTCAGTCTGGCCTCCGCCAGCAGTGGGCTTTCTCCGCTGGCGGTGGACAGTCTCATTCTGCATGGTGCCCCCTTTAGTTCGGTGTCCACCATCTGGCGCGACCGGATTGAAACCGTGGCCTCCATTTCGCCGCAGGATCTATCCTCCGGAACCGGGGAGACTTCCTGGGCCACGCAAAGCCTGGATCCAAACATGGAGGAGGAGCTCCAGGCATTGAATTTGCGCACGTCGTTGGCTCCCCAAGCCCCGGGGCCGGCCAACGCCCCCGGTGGGAGCGCCCTTTCGGCCGGGGCCCTGGTGACCATTCACTACCCGGGAACTGCATACCGTCTGGCCTTGACCTCCTCGGGCTCGGTGAGTCGGCCCCTGGATGACCCGTTCCTTCTGACGCAGTGGGGCTTGTTTTCCATTGCCCCGGTGACCAGTCCCCTGCAAATTGCCAATGGCCTGTTGCGGCAGGCTGCTCGGCATATTGCCACCGTCATCAGGGGCCCTGCCGCGGGCGCATTGCCAAGCGTCGCCGAAGTGCTGGCCACCACCAGTGATGCGGTGTCCTTGGCCCATCGATTTGTCATTCGCGAGCTGGCAGTCCGCGCCAGCGGCGCCCCGGGCTCCGGATTCCAACATGATGGCCGGTTCCTCGGCAGCTCGGCCTCCATCACCACCTCGATGATCGGCATGAATGCCCGCGATGAGGCGCTGGTGCGTGGGGGGCCCTGGTGTGCCTCCTCCTGCTCCTCCTTCTCTTCCTCTTCGCGCGGCTGTTGCCCTGACTGCCTGCTCCCTCGCGCGCCTTCCCCCCCCCCCCTCTTGCATGTGTCGTCTGTCGGTCTGGGCCTCCCTGTCTCGGCGTAGGCCATGGTGCGCTTTATCCGCCTCAAGGCGGGCTACATTTGCCTCGGAGCCATGGCTCTGTGCCAGGGGCGCGATTCGGGCGGCAGCCAGCTGGAAGGCCCCTCGGCCGAGGGCGACGCAGCCGACACCTTCGGCCCCTTTGCCTCTGCAAGCCGGGCCTCCGCCGAAGAGGTTGGCGTTGATGCGCGCCTTGTCTCGGATCTTCAGCTTTGTCTGTCCTACTGCTTCTCCTGGTTCACCAAGGGTGCGTTTGCCTCTGCCCTGGCCGGATGCCAGCATTGGTTGCCCTTCGGATGACACGATGCCCTGACACCCCTGCCTGCTTTCCTTTCACTCACACTCTCCTTCTCTTCCCCCCCCCCCCTGTCCGGGTGTGCCAGGCTGTTTGGACCCGCGCGACCTGGTCCGCATTTTCGCCCTCGGCGGCCTCCTCCCGAGCTCGGCCGTGTCGCGCGAAGATCCCGCCGGTGCTCCCACCGACCTGACATCCAGCTCGACACTTCAAAGTGGCAACGGCTTTTCGGACATGGCCGAATTGCGTGCGTCCAGACAACCAGCGAAGAAGCAAGGCCAGGCGAGGGGAGCAGGTCCCCGCGCGAATGGCCCATCTACCCGTTTTGCTGCTGACCATGCCTCAACCGGGCTTTCCACGCCTCGGCTCACTGACATCCGACCCTTTCGCCCCTCTCGGAAGTCGAGTCACTTCGGCGCACGCATGGCCCTGTGGCGCGTGACTATGCCCACAAGCAATCGCACATCCTCCTCGCCCGGGTGCTGATCTACTTCCGCCGAGGCCACCCGGCCATCACGCCGCCCATCTTCCCGGCCTTCCGTGCCGTGCGTGTGCCCGTTGGCGCCTCCGCCCCCGCCTCCATGGGTCTTCCGTTTGCCCCTCCCATTCTCACATGCCCCCCCCCCCCTCCCCCGCCGTTTGCCCCCGGTCCATCTTGTGCCCCGGTCCTTGTAGGAGGTCGACACCGCCCTGCTGGCCTGCCTCAGTCGGCTGGACGCTTCGCATGCGGCGTTCCTCCTCCTGACTGGTGGTGCGCCCGACGAGGGGCCCCCGCCAGCCAGCATTGGCCGGGGCATTGCCGATCCGTCAGCACCCTTGCTGATGCAGCTGGCCCCGTTGGTTCCCGCCGGCATGCATGCGGTCGATCTCATCCCTCGACCGGCGGCCGTCTGGTGGCAGGCGCACTGCTCGGCCGGAAGCGACTTGCCCCTCATGACGCCGGGCCATGCCCGCTCCCCCTGCGACGAGGCGCTGGTCCAGATGTTCCGGTCATCCCAGTGCTTCACCTCGCCCGTGGGCCGGGCCTTCACGCCGCTCTATTCCGGCAGCATTGATCGGCCAATGTTTGACACTCTGGCGGCAGCCGGTGTACGTGTGATCCCCCCCCCCCTCTCCTCCTCCTTCTCCCCCTCGCTCCGTTGGGGCCGAGCTTCCGAGACCCTCTCCCCTGCTGCTCGTCTTTCGACTCTCCTGCCAGCAAGCCGACTGACACCTGGGCTCGGCGTGCCTGCCCTGCCCGTTCCCCCTGTCGATGCAGCATGCCCGGTGGTTCCTGCTCGCGCAGAAGGCCCGCGGCCAATTGGCCGACGCCATCCACCTGTCACTCCACCTGCTCCTTCGCCGGGCCACGGTGGATGCCACTCGCGCCACGGTAGCCCTACGCTCGGAGCTGGGGGATCTTGGCCAAACGCCCGACCTGGAGGCCTGGCTTGCCGCGGCCCCGAGTGCCCTCTCGGACCCGGGCCCGGGAGCCGACGGCACGGCCGCCCCTCTGCCGGGGGCCGAACTCAGCCTGAAGGAGCTCTCGGCGTGGGTGCCCTTTTTGGCGCTGGCGGCCCCGCAGCCGGCCATGCCGGCCGCTCTGCGGGCCAGCCTCGCCTCGGGCCAGCCCCCTGGGCCCGGGTCCGGTCGACCCGGCTCCGAGCCCCTGTCCGCGAATGGCTCCCCTTCGGGGGACCTGATTGACGGACTGGCTCGACTGGGGATGTCCCCGACCGGTGGCCGGGCCAATCCCCACCTTGCGCACATTCACGCCAATTGGCAAGCGGCATCGGCCCGGGCCCGGCAGGCTGCCTGGCAGGGCTTCACTCGGGCCACATTGGCTGCCTTTGTCCTGGGCCTGACCGCGACCGAGGGCGGCCTCGAGGGCGGCACGGCGAGCGCCGTGAAGCCTGCCAACCTGGGTACCTTTGTGGCGCACGTTGAGTCCGCCCTGGCGGCCATGGTGGCCTCCATGCATGTGGCCCTGCTCGGGGACCATGGCCTGCCGGCTGGCGCCTCGACCGTGGCCTCGCCCGGCGCTTCGGGCCCCGGTGGCACGGGCCCCGCCGTGCCGGGCCTGGCCTCGAGGCACTGGCGTGCGGCCGTCGTCGGCGCCACGCTGGCCGCCGGCCGGGGCCTGGTGTCTCTGGTCCACCAGCATCTTCAGCGTCTGGGGCCTGGGTCGTCTCCTGCGGCGGGTCCGGCCGCCGGCGCCGGAAGGCTGGTCACCCCGGCCGATCTGGGCGACTGGCTAGACGAGACGTACCTGTGGTTCCTGGAGCTACTGAACCGCCATTCGGCGCGAGTGCCTGAAAACGTGCGTCCCCTGCTTCCTCCTCCGGCGCCGTCTGCCAACACACTTCCCCCCCCCCCCCCCCCCCCCCCC